>NW_020194684.1:4364450-4614688 GCF_002865645.1 Hyaloscypha bicolor E | reverse complement strand
GATATCCTAGATAAAGTCCTATTGAATATTTTTGAAATTATTATTATTATATATTAATTATTATTACTCTTCCTATATAAGATATACTAATATATCTTAGTAGTTATATATTCCTAAAGTTTAGCCTTTATTATAGTTACCGGATTAATACCGTCCTCTCATTTCTTAATTAGTTTCTTTCCCTCATTAGTATCTATACTAAACCGAGTTCAGGTTCTCTCTAATATATATATGTGGTTTATAGCAAGAGGAATTTAAAGGTAAGGTAGTTTATAATAGGTTTATAGAAAGAGTTCAGTAATAAAGGTATCCAAATACCTGATTCAGATACTAGATACCCCAGATATCTAGGAGTATTATAGGTATTAAAGTAAATATTTTGCCCTTAAATATTTCGTCTATAACAAGAAATTTAGGAAGTAAAATATTATAATTCCGGAAGGGTCTAAAGCTCAAAGAACTCGATTTAATAGTAAAATCGAAGTAGTAATTAAATAGCTTCAAGAGCATATATAGGGCATATATAGGGCATATATTCCGGAGAGAGGGTCTTATAGATACGGGTATTATATAAGTAAAAAAGATAATTTCTAAAAAAGTAGTCTTAGGGCCAAAAGAAGTTAGTTTTAAAGAATAATAGAAATTAAATAGATTGATAGTTAAATGGCTAACTACTTATTAATTAGTAAAAGCTAGATATCTTCTCTATAGGCTACTAAATGCTTTTATAAAGTTAATAAGTAGTTCCCCTCTTTAATATAGAATAGACTAGATTTGTTTTAGGCTACCAAATACTTTTAGGACTAATCTAAAATCTTCTCTAATCTATATATATAAACTAATTAGTATCGGTTTACTAGTAATATATAGTACTATTATATAGGTATAGAAATACTAGTTATATTAGTTAGTAAAGTTATTATTATTTAGAAGTAGGGATTATAGTATTATAGTATTAATATGTAATCTCTAAATCTGCTAAGCCTAAAGGAATCTAGTCTACTAGTCAAATTACTAATAAGATGCGAGGTTATATAACTATGTCCCGTATCTCATATCCCATTACTTATATCTTATTACCCATATCCCATTACCCATATCCCGTATCCCGTATCCCGTATCCCGTAACTATACACGTGACTCCCAAAGAAATAGCTATACTAATACTTACTTATTCTAATATATTTCGGAGCTTACTAATAAATAAATAACTAAAATAGTAATATAGATATTATAATTTAATCTTTATAAGAAAGTAAGAATTATAAATAAAGAATTCGGAAATAAAGCTTTATAAAATAATATTCTAAAATAGGAAAAAAATATTTAAAATATTATATTATAAATATAAAGTATTTAGTAAAAATAATAAAATAATTAGTAAAATTATTAAAATAGACTTTTAGCTTATTTATATTAGCTAAGCTAAGTAGAAATAGAGTTTTTATAAATATAATATAGAATTATACTTACCTAATTAGTATTTTTACTATTATAAATCTAATAAAAAATATAGATCTAATACTAAACTAAATATTAGTTTAATCTTTAATAGTTTTATTAAGTTTAATATTATTATTAGTTTATTATAAAGCTTGAAATTAGTTAGAACTAGTAGTTAAGAATCTAGAGGCTCTAGTATTAATTATAACTTTATAAAAATAATAAGTATTATATTTTAATATATTATTAATTATAAATATCTGAGTATTTTCTATTTATTTAATAGGCTTTAGAATATAGTTTTTATTTATTATCTAATATATAAAAGAAAGAAAAGTAAAAATATTTATAAAAATATTAGTTATAAAAATAATAGAAATAGGAGCTATAAAAGTAGCTAAAAAGCCTTTAATAAAAATAAAATAGGAATTAGAATAATATTTCTTTTCTTTATTTCTTTTTATTAATAAGGCTTTAAAAATATTACTTACTAGTTTATTTTTATTATTTTTATTATTATTTTTTTCTTTAAATTTAATAATATACTATATATAAATATTATTAAAATATTTACTAAAGTTATAAGTATTTCGGAATCTAAATTAGTAAATATTTCTATTCTTAAATTAAGCTTTCTTAGCCTCTTATTTCTTTAATATATGTTTTTATAAATAGTATTTAGGTTTCTTATATATAAAATATAATTTCGGAATATAATTATTATAATTATAAGACTTAAAGTAGTTATTATAGGTTTTGAAATTATAGCTAGATTTATATTAATAATTTCTGGATAAATAATAATTTAAAGAGTTTTAAAATTAGTATTATTAATTAGTAAAATAAGTTTTAGTAATAATTTATTACTTTTTCTTATAAATAGTAATAAATAATTAGAATTTATTAATAAGCTAGCCGAGATTATATATTAGTATACTAGTAAGTTTTAATAAAAAGTAATAATTTTATTATATAAGAATTTAATACTTTATAAAATAAGAATAAGGCTATATTATAATTTATATAAGTTATTAATTAGTATTTAGATAAGCTTAAATATAGTTTTTTTTTAGAATTCTTTACTATTATAATTATTAAAATAATAGTATTTTATTTATCTAAATTTTAATAATAGAAACCGGGGCCTTTAAAAAAGCTATAGATATTTATATAGGCCTCTTTATATATATGGCTCGAGAGCTAGTTATTATAGAAATAGTCTTATACTAGTTCCTTTAATATAGTAGGAAAAGCTCTTACTAGTATCTTTTCTAGGAGTTTTATATATTAGTAGATATTAAGGAAAATAGTAAGTTTATAATTAAAACTATTATTAGTTCTATTATATTTCTATATTTCGGAATATATTTTTATTATTTCTTTAATAAGCTTTCTAGTAAAAATAGTAGATATTAATTAATAATAGTTCGGGTTTAGTAGTAATACTAGTAATAATAAAAATAAAAGTAATAAATAGCCCTAATTTAAAAGAAATAAATAAATAGCTTAATTTATTAACTAAAATTATCTAGTTCTCTTATATCTAGTTTTATCTAAAATAAAATAAACTAATATAATAGATTTCTAGAAAAGATCTATTCTAATTAGACTATTATTAATAATATTAGCTTTATTTTATATACTTTTTATTTTTTCTCGAATAAGATTAATAAAGAATTATATAATAATAAGGTTTCTATAATTCTATTTAATATAAATACTATTATAATAAAGTTAGATTTAAAGATTTTATATAAATATATAGCTAATTAGATTATATATTATATTATTAAAGTTTTTAAAGTTATTTTAAAATAGATTCTATAAATTATTATTACTTTTCTTATATAAGATATACTAATATATTTTAATAATTATATATTTCTAAAGTTTAGTCTTTATTATAATTACCGGATTAATATTATTCTTTTATTTCTTAATTAGCTTCTTTTTCTTATTAGTATTTATACTAAATCGAATTTAGGTTCTTTTAAGTATATATATATATAATTTATAATAGGTTTATAAAAAGAATTTAATAGTAAAAATATCTAGATACCTAATTTAGATACCTAATTAAGATACTAGATATCTAATTAAGATACTAAATACCTGATTTAGATACCTAGTTAAGATATTAGATATCTGGTTTAGATATCTAATTAAAATATTAGATATCTAGTTCAGATATCTAGTTAAGATACCAGATACCTAATTTAGATATCTAGTTAAGATATTAGATATCTAGTTTAAATATTAGATATCTAATTAAAATACCAGATATTTCAGATACCTAAAAGTATTAAAAATATTAAAGTAAATATTTTGCCCTTAAATATTTTATTTATAATAAGAAATTTAGGAAGTAAAATATTATAATTCCGGGAAGATCTAAAGCTTAAAGAACTTAATTTAATAATAAAATCGAAGTAGTAGTTAAAGAGCTTTAAGAATATATATAAGATATATATTTTAGAGAAAAAGTTTTATAAATACAAGTATTATATAAGTAGAAAAGATAGTTTCTAAGAAAGTAGTCTTAGAACTAAAAGAAATTAGTTTTAAAAAATAATAGAAATTAAATAATTAATTAGTTAAATGGCTAACTATTTATTAATTAGTAAGAGTTAGATATCTTTTTTATAGGCTACTAAATGCTTTTATAAAATTAATAAATAGTTCTCTTCTTTAATATAAAATAAACTAGATTTGTTTTAGGCTACTAAATATTTTTAGGACTAATCTAAAATCTTCTTTAATTTATATATATAAACTAATTAATATTAGTTTACTAATAATATATAATATTATTATATAAATATAAAAATACTAGTTATATTAGTTAGTAAAGTTATTATTATTTAGAAATAAGAATTATAGTATTATAATATTAATATATAATTCCTAAATTTACTAAGCCTAAAGAAATCTAGTTTACTAGTTAAGTTACTAATAAAATATAAGATTATATAATTATATCTTATATTTCATATCTTATTATTTATATCTTATTACTTATATCTCGTAATTATATATATAATTCCCAAAGAAATAGCTATACTAATAAAAGCCTTTTCTAAATAAGAGGCCCTAATAATATATATATAATTAGTAATTTATAAATCTAATACTTATAATATAAATAATAATATAATTATAATATTAAAAAAACTATTAATTTCTCTAATTAGTATTTATAATATTCGAGATTTATTATATATTCTTAAATTATATATAATTCTATATATATTATAGTTTTTTATATTTTAGTTTTCTCTTTTCTAACTTTAAATTCTCTTTATAAGAAATCTTTTATTTTGCTTTTTAAGCTTTAAATATTATATTTATAATAAAAAAAATTTATAATTTTTTTTTAAATAATTAAAAACTTAATTTAAATATATTTAAAATTATTAGTAATTAAAATAAAAGTATAAATGACTTAGATTAAGTTATAGTAATTTATATGAACCTGTAATTTATATAGTTATTTAGGAGAGTTAATATAGTAGAGTTGAAATATTTAGCTAAGGCCTTATAAATAGGGCCTAATTAGGCATTGAGCCTTTTGGTCACTGTGGCCAACCAGACTGCGGAGGTGAGTACACCCTGTGCATCTGCCTGGGGAACATCTCACACTTATCAACACCAACAATCTTTGCGCAAAATGCCATCCTCCGAGTACGATACCCAACATGCGCACCACGCAGTCGATGAGACAGCGTCGCTGCTCGCAAGTCATCGCCGCGATGATGGTGATGATGTAACAAACACGACAGCCAGTACTCTTGTGAATCGTAGAGCGGCTGCAAAGAAACGAAGTTACATCAAGACCCACTTCGTCATTCTAATCACTCTCGTCGTCTTCATTATCGATTTCGCATTCTGCTTAATCGACGCACCACAGATTGAAATCTTTGAGCACATCATCTGCAACGCTTACTATATGAGTAATTCAGCAGTTCTTACATCAAACCGAACCGATCGGATGAAAGCTAGTTCCAGTTGTGTCGTGGATGCCGTGCAATCAGAACTGGCAATTTTGACACAGTTCAAAGATACGCTGGATATGCTACCCTGTAAGTTTTCCTGACTCATGGCTAGATCAGTACGCTCGCGTAGTATATATGAGTGCGTTGCTCGGAATATTGAACGGACAGATGTCGGAATATGCAAAACGACCGCTGAAATGCTTCTTTATTGCGCAAATGCTGATATCGGATGTCGTTTTGATAGCTCTCGTCCTGGCTGTCCCGTACGGAATCCTCGCCGAGACCTTTGGCCGCAAGCCAATCATGCTCATGAGTATGATTGGAATCGCAGCCGAGGTGCTTATCGACGTTTTGATCTGTAGGTGGTCCGTCTTCCACTTATAACTTCGTGAGCTTACACAGCGCCTATGAACAGGTTGGCTTCCGCAAGTCTTCAGACTTCGGATTATCTGGATAACACCGCTACTGCAAATCCTGGGAGGAGGTATATCAGTGACAAATTCGATGCTTTACACGAGTACGTGGCCAAATTCTTCACAAATGACTGATGCCTTTTCGCACCAGGGATAAACCATAGTTCCTCATGGAACACCACACCGTCTCGACTTCAACTCCAGATTTCTTTTCCTATCTTAAGTCATTGCGCAGAGCGATAAGTAACTGATTGGAGCCTCAGTGTTGGCAGATTTTCTCGAGCCGGCGGATCGGTAAGTCAAAAATCGACCTTAACTTCACTGACACTCGCGTTGTCTGTTAAGGTTAGTCATGCTTGACTCACCACTCCTAGGGCAAACGCGTTCTACTTGATCTCAGCTAGCAGCCTCCTAGGTGAAGTCACAGGCAATACGATGGCTGCCACGTTGATGAGAATAAGTTCTTGGCTCCCGATAATGATCGCTGTCGGTATCTTCTCCCTCTCTCCTCTACTAATCCTGCTTCTCCCGGAAACGATGAAGGCCAGGCCTTGCTATGTCGACACAAGCACGATCCTCACGCAGCCTGCTAGGAATGGCACCAAAAGACTTCGCGATGAATTCCAGGACCTCTGGACGAGATTGAACATATTGAAAGGCGTTGTGTTCAAGAGCACGAACATTATGCTCCTGATGTCTGCCTTTTTTCTTTCAGGGATTGCGGACCAGTCAAGCACGCTTGAACTGCAATACGTGCGGAAATTTTTTGGCTGGAGCTATTCGCGCGTGAGTCACCCCAATTCACTGCTACAGCTCCGATGATTTAATGCCTTGAGAAGGGGGCCCTTATTGTTTCCAGCCTCCCCTCCGGCCTGGATGTTATCGTCTTCCTGATCTTACTCCCTCTCTTGGACAGGATCCTAATAGAAAGAATGCACGTTCTTCCATCTGCGAAGGACCTGATCATGGTGCGCGCTAGTGCCATCATCTTGGCTTTTGGGTCACTTCTTTTCGCATTATCGTCCGAAACGCTTGTTTTGATCGCTTCAATCTCAGTGCTCACCCTTGGTGATGGGATAGAGGTCGCAATGCGCAGTCTCCTGACTTCACTCATACCACCTCACCAGGTTAGTACGGTCTATACTGGCGTCGCTGTGGTTTCTGGTGCGGGAGGGATGATCGCAGGCCCGATTCTTGCTATGACATTCAAAGTGGGAATGCGCGCAGGTGGCCGTTGGCTTGCTTTGCCATTCTATGTTGTGGCCGCGTTGTTTTTTCTGATTATTATGGCGGTCTGCCGTGTCCAGCTACGAAAGACAGATGAGAATGAGGATGCGACAACTAGCAATGGCCGTTTCGACGATGATGGAGGATCTTCTGTGGAGCACGATCAGGGTGGCCAATAGAGAGATAGACAATGGCCTTAGGTGATGGTATACAAACAAACAAACAGACATGCCAGATAGTCTGGTATGTCTAGCAGAAGGTGTGGGTTTTGAGGAAGGCGGTGGGTCTTGGGGAACTGTCGCTTTCCTGTATAAAGCAGCCAATTATAGCTCTTAGATCCAGCAATCTGATCTCATTATCTCGATCTTACTTTAAAAGAAATCGGATTCGAACTTTTAATACTATTTTATTTAATTATAAGACTTATTAAATAAAAATAAATAAAAATTAAAAAAAACTTTAATAAAAGTAATTTTATTTTTAAAAACTTTAATTTAATAAATTCTAATTTATAAAGCTATTAAGAAAGAAAAAATTCCGAAAATTATATAAATATAATAATATTAGCTAAAGCTAGAAAAAAATAGCTATTATATAATTAGTAAACTTAATTAATTAGTATTTTTGTTACGGGTATGGTATTCAGGGCTTGGAAAGCAAGGTAGAAGGTCCCTTACAAAGACGATTTAAAGCTAAGGAAGGGAAAACTAGAATACAGGAGGCCGCGAGGGAGTATATGCACCCCATAGTGTGCTAGTCCCGAAGGGGCTTAGCCTTCTAAATATCTCCAGTACATTCCAAGCATATTTCCCTAGCGAGGCGGCCGCGTCACGTGCGCCTAGGAGGCATCTGGCATCTGGCGAGGCATCTCAGATACCGGGCATCTGGGAATCGTGACAATTTTAATAGTTTTAGCTAAAAAAAAAATCGTTTCTTTTTAATTTAGTATTTTTAATATATAAGATTTTTAGATTTTTAAAATTCTAGCTATTACTTTAATTTTATTATAATAATAAATTTATTTTTTTAGGCTTTATTAAAATATTAGTTTTATTTTAAATATAGTAAAATAAAAATATTTATAAAATAAATTTATTTTATTATTATAAAGAAATATTTTAAAAAGAAAAAATTAAATTTTAAATATTAATAATTTTATTTATATAATTATTTAAATAAAATTAAAAATAAAACTTTAAAAATATATAATAATATATAAGAATTATAGTATTATAATATTAATATATAATTTCTAAAATTATTAAGCTTAATAAAAACTAGTTACTAGTTAAATTATTTATATAATATAAGATTATATAATTATTATTATTAATATAGCTATTTCTTTAGAAATTATATATTAATACTATAATATTATAATTTCTATTTCTAAATAATAATAATTTTACTAACTAATATAACTAGTATTTTTATATTTATATAATAATATTATATATTACTAATAAACTAATACTAATTAGTTTATATATATAGATTAGAGAATAGAATTTTTTAAGTTAAAAAAATATCTAATAGCTTATAGTAAAATTAAATTAGTTTATATTAAAAAGGGAAATTATTTATTAATTCTATAAAAAAGCATCCGGTAGTCTAAATAAAAAAATAACTAGTTTTTACTAAAAACTAAGAACTATTTTATTAAAAAGGGAAATTATTATTAACTTTATAAAAAAGTATCTAGTAGCCTAAAAAAAGAAAACTTTAGTTTTTACTAATTAATAAATAGTTAGCTATTTAATTATTCATTTATTTAATTATTTATTATTCTTTAAACTAATTTCTTTTAGCCCTAAAACTACTTTTTTAGAAACTATCTTTTCTACTTATATAATACTTATATTTATAGAATTCTTTCTCTAAAATATATATCCTATATATATTCTTAGAGCTTTTTAAAGCTTTAGACCCTCCCAGAATTATAATATTTCATTTCTTAAATTTCTTATTATAAATAAAATATTTAAGAGTAAAATATTTACTTTAATACTTTAAATACTTCTAGATATCTAGATATCTAGTATCTAAACCAGGTATTTAAATTAGGTATTTAAATATCTAAATACCTTTACTACTAAACTCTTTTTATAAACTTATTATAAATTACCTTATTTTAAACCTCTCTTATTATAAATTATATATATATAAGTAAGGGTTTAGCTCTAGAGATTTAATATAGTAGAATTATAAGATAAATATATATAAATAAAGAAATAAAAAAAATTAATCTAATTACTTATAATAATAAGGAAGTCCTAAATTACCTTAATACTAGACTATTTTAGTATAAAGTAAAGAAGTTAACTAATAATAATTTCTAGAAATTATTTAAAAATAATTTTAATAATTTTAATCTTAAAATACTTAATTATCTAGATTAATATATATTATATTAATTATAAGCTACTTTATAATATAATAGTATTTATATTAAATAAAATAATAAGAAACTTACTATTATATAGTTTTTAGCTAATATTATTTAAGGAAAAAAGTAATATATCTAAACTATAGCTAATATTATTATTATTAGACTAGACTTTAATATAAACTCTATTACTTTATTATATATATTTCTTAATAATAGTATTATAAGAAATTAATAAACTAAATTAATTATTACTTATATTTCTTTATTATTTATAATTATTTCTACTAGTATTAGACTATAAAGAATTAATAATAACGGATTTTTATTATTTCTATTATTTTTAAATAATTCTTTAACTAGCTTTCTTATTATAAAACTAATTAGAGAAATAGTAAAAATATATATTAAGATATAAAAATATAATAAAACTAATAGTAATTTTAATTAAAAACTTATTATTTTCTTTAATATTTACTAATATATAAAGCTTTTAGAAAAGATATTAGTAAGAGCTTTTCCTACTATATTAAAAAGCCTAGTATAAGACTACTTCTATAATAACTAGCTCTCGAATTATATATATAAAGAGGCTTATATAAATATTTATAGTTTTTTTAAAAACTCTAGTTATTATTATTAAAATTTAGATAAATAAAATATTATTACCTTAATAATTATAATAATAAAAAACCCTAAAAAAATAATATTTAAGCTTATTTAAATACTAATTAATAACTTATATAAATTATAATATAGCTTTATTTTTATTTTATAAAATACTTAATTCCTATATAATAAGATTATTATTTTTTATTAAGGCTTATTAGTATACTAATATATAGTCTCGAACTTTTCTAATAATCTTAACTAGCTTATTAATAAGTTCTAATTATCTATTACTACTTATAAGAAAAAGTAATAAATTATTATTAAAACCTATTTTACTAATTAATAATATTATATTTAAAATTCTTTAAATTATTATTTATTTGAAAATTATTAATATAAATCTAGTTATAACTTTAGAACCTATAATAACTATTTTAAGTCTTATAATAATAATAATTATATTTTAAAGTTATATTTTATATATAAGAAATCTAAATATTACTTATAAAAATATATATTAGAGAAATAAAAAACTAAAAAGACTTAATTTAAAAATAGAAATATTTACTAATTTAGATCTCGAAATACTTATAACTTTAATAAATACTTTAGTAATATTTATATATAATATATTACTAAATTTAAAGAAAAAAAGAATAATAAAAAGAATAAAAATAAACTAGTAAATAATATTTATATATAATATATTACTAAATTTAAAGAAAAAAAGAATAATAAAAAGAATAAAATAAACTAGTAAATAATACTTTTAAAGCTTTATTAATAGAAATAAATTAAAAATTAAAAAATAATTCTAATTCCTATTTTACTTTTATTAAAAGCTTTCTAATTACTTCTATAGCCTCTATTTCTATTATTTCTATAACTAATATTTTTATAAATAACTTTATTTCTCTTTTTTATATATATTAAATAATAAATAAAAACTATATTTTAAAGTTTATTAAATAAATAGAAAATATTTAGATATTTATAATTAATAATATATTAAGATATAATACTTATTACTTTTATAAAATTATAATTAATATTAGAGCCTTTAGATTTTTAATTATTAGTTCTAACTAATTTTAAGCTTTATAATAAACTAATAATAATAATAAACTTAATAAAAATACTAAAAATTAAGTTAATATCTAGTTTAGTATTAGATTTATATTTTTTATTAAATCTATAATAATAAAAATACTAATTAGGTAAGTATAATTTTATATTATATTTATAAAAACTTTATTTCTATTTAGTTTAACTAATATAAATAAGCTAGAAATCTATTTTAATAATCTTACTAATTATCTTATTACTTCTAATAAATACTTTATATTTATAATATAATATTTTAGATACTTTTTCTTATTTTAAAATACTATTTTATAAAGCTTTATTTATAATTCTTATTTTTTTATAAAAATTAAATTATAATATTTATATTACTATTTTAGTTATTTATTTATTAGTAAGCTTTAAAATATACTAGAATAAATAGGCTATAATATTAATATAAAAGCCCTTAAATACTTTATAAAGTATTATAAATAATACTAGAAATTCGAATAATTACTAGAATAATTTAAGCTTAATCTAAAAGATAATATTAGCTTTAATTATTTCATTATTATTAATATTTTCTATATTTCTAGTAAGTTTATATTTTATATTATTAATAAAAGTATTTAATATTAAACCGGCTAATAGCTTTAAAATATTAGTATATTATATACTTAAAATATCCTAAAGTAATATTAAATTAATATTTATTTAGATTCTCTTAATTAGATTATAATAAATATCGAAAAGTAATTTATTAATAAGAAGTTTATTTAATTTATAAATATTATAAAAACTAAAATTAAAATCGTTTTTATAAAAGCTTATAATTTTATTAGAATTATAAAATATTATTATAATCTAATTTAATATACTTATTTTATTATTATAGCCGAAATTAATAGAATTAATAAAGATATTATATTTTAAATAGCTTTTAAAGCTATTAATAATTCTATTAAATCTAATAGTATTATTTTAATTCTTTTAGTTTATAATATTTTATTTTAAATAACTAAATATAATACTTTATTACTAACTATATTATAATAATTAGTAGTATTTAAGAAAGTAATAGTAGAAATTTAGAAGATTTAAGCTAGATACTAGATTATAAATATTTCAAATACCCGAAATAGTTCTAGTATTACTAATATTTATAAACTTCTTTTAAATTCAAATATTTTTATATAATATAAAGAAAATACTAGTTATTCTAGTAATTAAAATAAACTATATAAGCTAGTATTTATTAATAGAAAGAACTATATACTAGCTCTATTATATAGTAATACTACTTTTTATTTAATTT
Organism: Hyaloscypha bicolor E; assembly: GCF_002865645.1. NCBI lineage: Eukaryota > Fungi > Ascomycota > Leotiomycetes > Helotiales > Hyaloscyphaceae > Hyaloscypha > Hyaloscypha bicolor. The sequence goes on along the minus strand of NW_020194684.1, from coordinate 4,602,235 downwards.
CTATAAAGCTCTTTTATATAAGAAATATTAAAGTTATTATTAATAGCCCTAAACCTAAAACTATTTCTGAATTTTATAATAAGACTAAAAGTAATATAAATATAATTTCTTTTACTATTTCTATTATTTTACTAAAATATAATAAAAAATACTCTTATAAAACCTTAAATATTATAATATTTCTTTAGGATAATAACTTATATAAAAACTCTTATTAAATTAAAGTTATTAGCTTTTTAGAAAAAAATATATTTAAGATTATTTCTAGATTTCAAGTATTAAAGAAAATATATATTTTTAACTTCTGGTTTATTAATAAGATTAAAAATAAAAATATGAAAAAAGAGTTTAAGAAATTAAGACTAGTTATTTAAGCTTATAATAATAGTAAGAAATATATAATATTAATATAATAATTTATTATTTAATATATTAGTTAAAGAATTATTTTTAATATTACTATTATAATAATAAATATTTTATAAGTTTATATTTAATTAATAATTTTACTTAATTATAAATTTTATATTAATTTATCTTATAAGTTTACTAGAAAGCTAAATCTAAATAATAATTCGGTTTTAAAAGTTATAAAACTATTATATAATATACTAGAAGCTAGGAATTACTAGTTTAAAACTTATTATTTCTATTATATTAATAAGCTTTTTATAAAATAATTAATTTATAATTCTTGCCTTTTTTATAATAAATAATTATTTGGAATTATTAGTTTTTAAACTAATAATATTCTATTTATTAGAACTAATAATTTTATAAAAACGAAATAACTAAAGCTTTAAAAAACTAAGTTTTTAGTTAAGAAATATAAATACCTTATTATTAATTATAATCTCAAATTTAATAAAGATATTATTTATTAAGATCTTTTTATTAAAAACTAATATATTACCTAATATATTAGAGAAATATATATTATATTAGTCTATTAACTAGAAGCTTTATATAACTTATTAATTATTACTTTAGTTATTAAATTCTCGAAAACTAATATAAAAATACTTAATAAATATATTTAATAATAAATTAAAAATATTACTAGAGAATTAAGATTTATAAAACTAGTAAAAAAGTTCTTATATTTAATTATTTTTATAAATACTTTATTTATAAATAATAGAGATCTCTTTTCTTAAATTAAATATATTTAAATTCTAATAAATAAAACTAAATATACTAATATTATTTACTAGTTCTTTACTAAATATAAAAGAATTATTAGAAGTATTCTAGTTTTAGAACTTTATAATATAGCTTATAGCTTTAATATAAGTACTTTAGTTAAATTTATAATTAATAAAGTACTAGAAATAGAACTATTACTAATAGTTTATATAGATTTAAAGTTATTATATAAATATTTTATTAAATTAGAAACTACTCGAGAAAAGTATTTAATAATTAATATAATATATTTTTACTAGATATATAAATAATAAAAGATTATAGAAATTAAATAAATTAAAAAAGAATTAAATTCTACTAATTCTATAATAAAATCGAAGCTAATAAATGCCTTTAAGTATCTAATTAATATAAATATTATATAATTAGATATAAAGAAATAGATTAAGTATAAATAAAACAGAAAATAAATATATAAAATAGAAGAATATTATAGAAAAAGAAGTTATATATAAAAGACTATAGCCTTTAATATATAATTAAAACCTTAGAAATAATATAAATATATAAAATATTTGAGAAATCTAGTATTATACCGGATTAGAAAATTTATATATAATTAAAGAAAAGTATTATTTTTTGTATTTTTTAGAAAGTTTCTAGTATTAGTATAGCTATTTCTTTAAAAGTTATATATATAATTATAAGATATAGGATATAGGATATAAAATACGAGATATAGTTATATAACCTTATATTTTATAAGTAATTTAACTAGTAAACTAGATTTCTTTAGGCTTAGTAAATTTAGAGATTATATATTAATATTATAATACTATAATTCCTATTTCTAAATAATAGTAACTTTACTAACTAATATAACTAGTATTTCTATACCTATATAATAGTATTATATATTACTAGTAAACTAATAATTATTTATTATTTATATTTTATTATTTTTAGTTACTTCTATATTATATAATCTTATATTTCCTAAATAACTTAATTAATAATTAGTTCTTATTAGGCTTAGTAAATTTAGGAATTATATATTAATACTATAATACTATAATATTATAATTCTTACTTCTAAATATTAAGTATTTTACTAATTTTATATATTAAATATTTTATATATATTATATATTATTAGTAAACTAATAATATTATATAAATCGACTATTTTAATTATATTTTATTATATGAATTACTTATATTATTAATAATATTACATTTTTAAAATATAGTAATTTTGATTTTATAAGAGGGAAATAATTGCAGTAGTGTTCTTAAAGGAGCCTGTACTCGCCTTTATTCTCCGATAGACAACGCATCATGCATGGTGTCTAATGCGCAGCATGTTGTAATCAGCATTACAGAATAATGAGGCAAGAAGTAAGCCAATAACTCCGGAGGCCTTATTCGGTGCTTACGAGCTGCATGACACTCGGGATGTTTTGCAATGCATGAAGTGTACTGGAGCAGGTCGTGGTCTATGACCGTGTGGTTATTGCAGATGCTTTTGTAGCGTCTTTCAACAAGACCGGTCAATCGTTAACCTCCTCCTGGACCCAGGACAAAGTATAACATGACCGACACAGAGCTCTGCCGTGCACGCACGGAAGATACGTGTCTTCTCGACAAGCTCCCGACATGTCTCTAGCTGCTACTTTAGTTTGGACGATTGTCTTTCTCTCCTCTCTCGTTCTTGGCAGAGTTATCTATGCACTACACCTCTCGCCGTACAGACACATCCCTGGACCTCGAGTGTGCAAGATTACTCAATATTGGACACTCTGGCATGACATATGGCTTCGCAGGGTCGAGAAGATCCACGAGTGGCATCGCCGCTATGGTGACGTTGTTCTAATTGCGCCGGGTAAAGTCTCCTTCTCCGACGCTGTCTCAACAAGGGAGATATACGGCACCTCTTGCGGACTTCCAAAGAGTAGGTATTTCGACAACTTTCTGGCGTATTGCAATCGATCTGTCTTCTGTACTCTTGGTGTAAAGGAGCACCAGGAGGCCCTGAAGCGCACCATCGCCTTCTACAGACCCACGTCTGTCTTCAAGTCTGCCATGCTGCAACCTGTGCGGGACAATGTCAAGAAGACGCTGAATCAGCTGGCGAGACGCACCGAAAACGGCCACGCAACACTAGACATACTAATCGTCTGTAACTTCTTCTCTTTCGATAACATTACGAGACTGTTGTATGGCCCTGATCTCTGTACACGAACGATTGAGCACGAATCGTGCTTCGAGCGGACCATACTCGGAGGATGGATGACAGTCGAGCTCTGGAACAACCTCTTGTACAACTTCCCTGTAGCGCATAAGGTCACCAAAGCCATATTCTCGTACTGCAGTGATAAGCCAGACTTCTTGGCCGCCGATGATAAGCTGGCCGACTGGAACATGAGAAGAGTTGATGCCGCCTTGCGCAAACCTGCAGATATGGCTGTCGATTCGCTGCTCCATGTGCTCAGCACAGCCAAGACGCCCGATGGCGAGCCATTGCCCAAGTCGTGGATCGCAGCGGAACTGCTGGACAACATCCATGCTGCGCAATCAACAGTGGCCTTGGCACTCACTTATGTCCTCTGGAATCTGGCCAACTGTCCAGAATGGCAGAGTCGGATCCGTGAGGAGCTCTCTGCCATGCCACTCGAAAAAGATGGTCTTTCTGCATTCAGTTTTCTTCAGTTTGCGCCGATCTTAGATGCCTGCATCACCGAATCAAGTCGGCTTCACCCGCTATCGAGCGGCAGAGCAGAGAGAGTCGTGCCTGTAACCAGGGCGTACAATGGCATTGTGCTTCCTGCTAATGTAAATCTTCCCTGACACGATCATGTGCGCTGATCATTGAGCCTTAAATGCAGACTGTCGTCTCAACATCAACACTCGCTATACATCACAGACCAGAAGTCTTCCCAGACCCACAAGCCTACAAGCCTGAACGTTGGCTGCACGCCAAGGGAGAAGTCCTTCGTGTAATGCAGTCATGCTATATACCTTTCGGATACGGTGCACGTTTGTGTCTGGGCAAGCCATTTGCACAAGCTGGCATTAAGCACTTCATTGCAGGTATCTTGATGCAGTTCGAGGTGTGCATAGATCCTCGATCAGGAACAACGAGTCGGACCATGGCTCAACTGGGCACCCAGAACGCTTTGCCACGAGGACGGCGTTGTGAGCTTTTACTTAAGCGGTTGCCTGTAGCATGTACTTGCAAGCAAAAAGCCTCATGAGAGGATTGCCATCCGTTGAAATGTCATTCTCGAATAATAGCGCTTGGATTAGCAGAGATTTCATGATATCTTCAAGACTTCAAGATCCCGGCACTGCCTTCATTAGAAGAATGCATTGATTGCATGCTAGAGTACCGCAGCCAATACAACAGATATAGTTGCCGGAATGGCTCATATCCTTCTCATCTTCTTTGCACGATCGCGTTGTCTTCGCGCACTAGATCACACTCAGGTTCTGATGTAATGGCTGATGTTCTCAGGCTGTCACCCTGGCCCAGGAGGCATTCGAGTGCCCGGTGGAGAACAGTACAGATCACAGGTGATCGTTGAGACATGCCTGGGACTGGCAACAAAGAACTCGATTGTGACGGCAACCTTCTCCCGATCAAGATGCCACACCAGAGTCTTTGAATCTGGGCTGTCCTCTTCTCAATCGTACCAATCATTTGTGCCAGACTATCACTCACCGATCACTGCCACGAAAGTATGTGCCTATCCCATGATTGTCTCCATAGTGCCAAGTCAGTCAAGGGTTCTAGACTGACTCACTGATTCTGAGGATGTAGTTGCGATAGCCGCGACATCCGATGTTCATTCGGCAGCCATCGGTAGGTCCGGGATGGAACGACCAGGTCTTCTGGTATCTGCTGGGCAAAGACATGACGACGATCGAGTCAGGCTGTAGAGGGGAGTGCTGTGAGCTAGAGGATGGATGAGCTATATAGAGCTGTATGGATGCATAGCCTAGCCTTCAAGTGGCGTCGAGATTGGCGGCTCTGGCTGCAGCAGTCATGCAGTGTTGGGCTGTGGTTGGTGTTGTGGGTTTGAACTAGTCAGAGCAATTGTCTTGTAAGATTGGTGACACTATCTATGAGGTATAGGAACCCCCTTATATAAATACCTAGTACAAAGGCAGTCAATACAACAATAGGAGGCGTATAGTGTCACGGCCTGGACAAGCTGTGGAAGTGGAATGTGTGTGTATTGGTGTAAATATGTAAGAATCATGGTGCACTAATGGCGGTGAAGAAGCTATATATATGCTTGTGCGCAGCACGTGACATATAGACACCTAGACCTAGTGTGGTGCTTTATACTGCTTTATTCCACAGTAGTAACAAAGAGCACCAGACAAAGTTCAGCTTCACTAGCAGGATAGTTACCTGAAACCAGTCGTGAAACCAGTCGTGAAACCTGCTAGCTAGCAAGCTAACAAAGACACGTGCAGAAGCCATTCACAACAGTTAGCAGCGAACTATCTTCACTGGTCGATGCAAGTGGACTGACGAGCTCCGATACTGCGAGCTATCATTGATGGTCTTACGATTCAGACCTTCCAAGATGGATGAAAGTAATGTATTGAGATATTCTAACTGAAGACCTATAGGACGACATTAACATATCATCTTTCAAGCTTCGTTAGGAAGAGATGTCACGAATTAATGGAAGTGAGCTTTCTCAAATGGAGCACCAAGGTGATGTCATTCAAGATTGCTAAGCGCCCACTAGACTGACTAGAGGACACCCCAGGGTTAGCTCGCAGTCTGGAGTATTGAACGAACTGCTTGAAGCTGACCTGCGTTCAACCAGCTACCTAGGACACAAGAGCGTAGAAGAAAGCTCGAATTATGTCCCCCAGTATGATCAGCCGTCCTGGGATGTACAGAAGCAGGGTGATCACACCCAGCACTGTAGCAATGAGAGCGATAGATCTAAGGCCGAAGATCAAGGCTGGCATTGCCCAACAGCCCTTGTGCCTACCCACCAATCCAATTGGTGTACCATTGTGATCGTAGTAGTACTTCGCAACGATACAGTGGGTGGCCATATGTCTGTCCGATTGGGCTGTTTTACACCAAAACGCCTATATTGCCCTGGGCAGTTTTGGCAGGACAGCGTTCTTATATTTACCTTAGATTCTTGGATTTAAGCCAGATTTACTAAATACCCACTTCTACTTACTTAGCATTTTGCATTTTATCCCTTTTCAGGCTATAAGATCAAATAATACCGAGCACTTTTATAACTTCGCGGATTTACTATGTAAATAAGCGAGAAAATCGAGAAAATCGAAAAGTGAAAATTAATAAGTTATATTATACATAGAGATAAACCTCAAAGAGACCTATATTTGAGTATATGTAATAAGAAGTAATTATTGATCGTGGGTTAAAAGTATTATTATTTTAATTTAAGAAGGCGCCAGATTTTTGAGGAATTAAAGGAGGCGTTTTGGCCGTTTTTGCTGTGATTTTCGCGAGTCGGACAGACATGTGGCCACTCACTGTACTAGCGATGCAGCAGCAGATTGCACAGCCTGTGACTGCCACAGAAGCACCACGCCAAAGCCACAAATCGGTATCAGAGCAAACTGCTTAAGATGCCAGCTGGCCAGATGTATGGCGCCGAGAATGGAGCTGAGGATGGCTTTCGCGGTACAAGTCGATGTATCTGCAAGCCCTCGATTTGTTCATAGCCTGTGTCATCGACGAATATGGTAATTGCTTTGTCTGACTCTGGCTTGCACAGAAGGAAGCAGCTGGTGGTTAGAGAGATGACTGCAAAGGCTGCTGTTCTAACATCCAGAGGTGCGACATGAGATCAGTGAATCAGGGCCCGTTTCTTGGTTCTACGGACTAGGGCGGGATTTTAGGCGGTGAAGGGCCAAAAACCAAAACACCAAAACACCAGAATACCAAAACGCCAGAACACCAAAACCACGAAATTCAAAACTACAAATCGTACACTAATTAAAATTAGGTATAGAATTGCACTAAATCTATACTTAGACTTATACTTATTATTTATAAGAAGTTCTTTATATATTATAATAAGCTATTTCTAGGGAACTATTTCTAAGAAAGCTATAATAGTAGAATTAAGGCAATAGCTAGTACTTAAAGATCCAAGAATCTTATATATTAAAAAACACTAAGCTATAGAATAAAGTAAAGAGAATGCCTCGATCTTTTAGTATTATTTTACTCAAGTATTTTAGCTTAGCTTTATTTTATATCTATTTCTAATATTCTATCTTTAGTAAATTTATTATAGACCTATAAAGGGAGCCTATGGATGAGGTACTTATAGGAGAACTGTTTATCGAGAAAACTAAGCTAAGGAGGAAAGGGAGTCTCGATCTGAGGTCCCTTAAGTATTTACAGTTCTTCGCTTGTGGCTCGGCCTAATAGGGCTTAGCATCCTAAATTTCCTGGAGTACAGCCTTCCCTAGCTTCGTTACGTGCAACTGTTATGTAACCCCAGATACCAGATGCTCAGATGCCAAATGCCAGATACCAGGCTCAGATATCAAATACTAGATGCCAGGCTCAGATACCAAATGCCAGATGCCAGGCTCAGATGCCAAATGCCAGATGCCAGGCTAGGTGGAGCGTGGAATTGTAACATTACCCCCCCCCCTTGGAAAAAGCTTGTCCTCAAGCAGGTAGGCATTATAGAATCATCGTCCAAATTATCGTAGTCCTCCGTCCCGTTCTCCCAGGCTCGTATCCAGTCGACCAGCTTCTTTAGTGGGCCTGGCTATTATTAATTGGCTAAGTAGTAGTCTCGCAGCTTATAGGGAGAGTATTTCAGATCGGAGGCCGGATACTAGTTAAGGTCTTTATTATATCTAACCTAACTAACCCTATATAGGAGCTTTCCCTGCTCTGCCTTTAATACCAGAATATCCTGTACTTTATATTCTCGGTCTGTTATTACTTGAATTAGTAGAAGTAGTTTATTCTTCTGGCGAGGTAGTGGATTATTGGCAGCCTTATATAAATAGTCTAGGGAAAATATATTATGAATTTTAATACTCTCAGGTAGTTCAACTTTATAGAAATTACTAACTTAATATAAGATCGGATAAGGCCCGGCTATTTAATAGTCTAGCTTGCGGCTAGAGTATTATATCTTTTACTTCTTTATTAATATATATATCTTGTTTCCTACTTTGAAATTTATAGGGCAATATTTAGTATTAGTATACTTTTCTATTTTTTTATATATTTATTCTATATTTTCCTTGCCTCTCTTTATAGTATTCTTTATTTATCTAGTAATCTACTAAGCCTTTATCTTACTTAGCTTATCTTAAGATATAATTATTAGGATTAACTAGTTAAAGGAGGTTTATAGAAGCCTATTATTAAGGAGTTTATATAAGGATATACTAATAGAGCTATATAGGAAGGTAAGTTAAATATAATTAATTTTTAGTAAGTATTTATTCTAGTTATTTTAGTAATATATAATATATGAGTATAATTATTAATTAATATATTAATTTATAATTTCTGTTTATTTATTAGTTTATAAGTAATATATTATTAATAGTTTTAATTTTATATTTAGAATTCTATTAAATTTCTTTTAGAATACTAATATAAATTACGAATTATAATCGGAAATAATAGAGGCTAGAGGGCTATAATAATAGTAAATAGTTTAGAGATATATCTTTATTATATTCTCTATTATAATTATTTTATAATAAGATATAGAAATAGCTTACTTACTTAATTAGTTAATTATAATATATATAGTATTATAGCCGAACTTTAAGTCAGGTATTAACTTGAAATCTATTATAATATATTATTATAAGTAGTTCGGAACTAGTAAAGAGTAAAGTAAATTAGAAATCTTATTTCTTAGGATATTTACTCGTTTATATAATTAGTAATTATAAATATATTAAGTAATATTATATTATATATTCTTCTAGTAATATTATAACTATAGTAGCTTATAAGTTTTATTTTTACTAGAGTATATTATAAAGACTTAGTTATAAGTCTTATGAATTAAATCTATATATAACTATTTTCCCGGTATTATAAGTTATTTATAATAGAATAATAACCTATTTTTTATAATAAAGTCGGTATTATTCCGTTTGGCCTACTTATAGAAGGCTTATAAAAAGAAAGCTTTATAGTTATTTTATAGGATCTGTTTAACTAAATTATTTATTTTATTAAGGTTATTATTATTATCTTAGAAAGTAAAAAAGAAATTAATTTTAATACTAAGGTCCTAAAATATCTTTAAGTTAACTTAGTCTTAAGAAAAAAAGGCCTTAGTATAGTATTTATTTTTTATTTTATCTTACTAGATAATCTTATTATTTTAATATATTAGAATATTAGTCTTTATATTCTATTTACTAGATCTATATTAGATAATAAAGTAGTACTTGGCTAAGGCTTTAGCCTATCTAGCTTATTTACTTATAAGCTTCTTTATTATTATAAAATATTCTAATAAATAGTAGTTTATATAAATTTGGATTTAATAAGTAGTTCCTTAAAGTTCTAGATATTATTAATCTAAAAACTATATAATAATAAGTATTTCTTTATTATATATCTTATAGTTATATTTTATAAATATTATAATCTTTAAGAAGAATATTATAGGATATTATTTATTATTATATTATTAGGAAAAAATACTAGTAATAATACTATTTAAAGTATTAGTTTTAATTATTAATTATTACTTTAAATTATAATAATAAAATAAGGCTAATAATATAAAATAGGCTTTAAGCTTCTTAAAAGTATTTTAATAAACCTTATTAAATAAGAAGGAAATATTTATATATATAAGATTTAATAAAGGCTTAGTAATTTTATTATAGTTATAAATAAATCTTTTATAGAAGTTATAGAATCCCAGAAAGGCTTATATTCTTTTTATAATATAAGAAGCTTTCTAATTCTTTATAATAGTAATTTTCTTAAAATTAACTTTAATACTATTTATAGAAATAATAAAGCTAAGATATTTTATATATATAATATAGAATTTATATTTCTTAATATTTACTTATAAGCCTATATTCTAGAATTACTAAAGAATCTTCTTTATATAAAGTTTATACTCTAATTTATTATTAAAATAAATAAGAATATTATCTAGATAAGTTATATAAAAGTCGTCTAAGTAATTAAATAAGATATTATTTATATAGTACTAGTAAGTAGCTAGCTTATTAATTAATTCGAAAAGTAAAATTTTATATTTATATATTTTATAATATATATAAAATATTATTAATTTCTCTAATTCGGGGTTTATATGAATTTAGTAAAAAGCCTAATAAATATTAAGCTTTATAAAGATTTTGGCTTTACTAATTCTAGCTAAGATCTTATTAATAAGGAAAAGAAAATAATAGTTTTTATAAGTAATTTAGTTAAGCTTCTAGTAATTAATATAAAATTATAGGCTCTTATTAGACTTTCTTATAAAAAGAATAGAAGCCGCAAATAGTAATTAACTAGAAATAATAAAACCTTTATTAAGGTTCTCTAGGAAGTATTTCTTAATAGCTTCTAATTTGGTTATTATTATTTTATATAAAGGGCTATATTTCAGATATCTTTTTGTTTTTTTTCTAATTATATCTTATAGTTATATAACTAATAAAGAAATAGAATATTAGAGGCTTCTTTAGAAAAGGCTCTATTAAACTTAGTATATTATCCGGAAATAGTAGAATCTTTTATATTAGTTTCTAAAAGAAGCTTTTTTTATTATTTAAGGAAGCTATTAATCTTATAAAGGCTTATAGTAAAGGCTTTATTCTCGGATTATTAGAGGTTATAATATATATTTATAGAGCTAATACTAGTAATTTTAATAATAAAAGCTTTTACTAGCTTTCTTTTTATATATAGTCTCTTCTAATATAGGATATTTATAGGACGAATAATATTAGCTAGAGAGTTTTTTATTTAGTAATAATTATTTTAAATATTTTATTTATAGAAGTATTTAATCTTTGGCTTCTAAGAAATAGGAATAACTAGTACTAGTTTAGGTTCTTTATTCGGGTCTAATTCGGAATTAGTAAAATCGTATTTAGAAGTAGTATTATTAGTAGAACTAGTATATAGAAAGAAGTTAGTAATAAAGTTATTTTCTATATTATAGTTCTTAATAAAAGCTTATTTCCTAATAGCTTATTATTAGTTTTCCTTATTAAATATATAGTTTCTAACTTTAATATTTATTTAATAATTAGAATAAGAAATATGTTTTAGGGTAAGAAGTAAAGCTTTTTAAGATATAGGAATCTTTCATATAACTAAAAGTAATAAAGGAAAAAGCTCGGACTATATTAAATATTAGTTTCGGATATTAAGAAGTAGTTTAAAGTATTCTAGTTATTTATAGCCGAGAATAAGGTTATGGAATCTAAGATTAAGAATTAGTAAGGGAATATTATACTATTATCTTTAGTTAATAGTAAAGTATATTCTTAAAAAGTAGATAATACGGGTTTCTAGCTTACTATTATATTTCTTAATACTAATAGGCTTGGATAAATACTAGAACTTGAAATTAAAGAAAATAATAATATTTATAATAAGAAAAATATTAATAAATACAAAACTATTTATTCCAAAGTTAATAAGAAAAGAGATATTAACTAAATATTTATTATAAGATAAGCTATAGAATATAGTTAAATATAGTTCTTTTATTAATTAGTTTAGATTAATTTCTATAAGATTAATTTTAAGTTTATCTAAAAAGAAGTCTTTTTCTAGATATTCTTATTTCCCGGTATATTATTTGTATTAGCCTTTATAAGCTTATTATTCTTTTCTAGTTTCTTAATATTAGTAATATATTTTGGTACTAGATAGTTATAGGCTATATAACTAGTCTAAGAGTAATTAAAATAAGTTAAGATTAAAATAGAAGTACTTTTTCTCTTAATAGCTAGCTTACTAATAATCGGAAGTATTTAGGTTAGTATAAAGATACGAGAAGTTATTATATAAAGCTTAGGAGCAGCGAATATAAAGGTATTAGGAGTAGTAGAGATTAGAAAAGTAATAGTAGCTCGAGCCTTAATATATTCTCTAAAGCTCTTATAAGTTTATAATATCTTTATTTCGGAATTAACTAATAAGGCTATATAGTACAGGTTATAAAGTATATAAATAAAGTAATACTAGCTTATAAGTTATTTTTAAAAAGAAAGTATTAGCTTATTATATAGCTTATTAAGATAGTTTTATAAATAGATCTAAACTTTATTTACTAAATAAATAAACTTGATTTTAAACTTATAAAAAGTCTAAATCTTATTTATTTATAGCTTCTTATATTTATATCTAGCTTTATATATATAATAAGAATTAATAAAGTATTTACTAAAGTAGTTAATTATTTCTATAGCTATCTCGAAAGAATTAATAGCTTTGGGCTTATATTAAATATATAAGTAATATTAGATATTACTTTTTATATAATTAAAAATATAGTATATACGAGTGTTTTTATTTATATAATAGTTTATATTAATTTTAAATTTACTAATAATCTGAACTTACTAATAGTTATAGGTTGGGTTTTTATTATTACTAAGCTTTAAAGAATCCGGAACTTTTATAAAGCAGAACTTACTATATTTAGGAACTTTCCTAGCCAGATATACTTATTTAATAAGAGAAACTAGAAAGTTAAATACTATATTATAATATTTAGATTAAGAATAAATATTATCCGAAATATAACTTTTATTAATAAAATGTTTTTGGGAAAGCTTTTCTATATTAAGTAAGTAAGCTAGACTAGTAGCCAAGCTATTTAGGGTTATATAATTAGTCTAAATATTTATCTAAATTTTAATTTGGGCTTATTATAATATAAGTATATTAGAATAAATATTAGATAAGATAAGTAATTCTTTTAGGGTAAAAGGTCTTATTCTAGAGGCATTTTTAGTACCGGATATAAAAGATAGGATTATAGGATATAGGTAAAGACTCTTAGAAAAGCTATTAGTATAAGAGGCTATATTAGAAGTATTAGATATATATAATTTATATATAGGGAATTATTCTTTAGAAATAAATAATTATTTTAGAGGAAATATTCTAGAGCCTTTTTAGATAAAAAAAAAAGCTTAGTTTAATATTATAGATCTATAAAGAAAGCCTATAAATAAGGTATTTATAGGAGAACTATTTATTAAGAAAACTAAACTAAGGAAAAAAGGAAATCTCAATCTAAGGTTCCTTAAATATTTATAGTTCTTTGCTTATAGCTCGGTCTAATAAGACTTAGTATTCTAAATTTCCTAAAGTATAGCCTTTTCTAGCTTTATTATATATAACTATTATATAACCCCAGATACTAGATACTCAAATACTAAATACTAGATATTAGGCTTAGATATTAAATACTAGATATCAGGCTCAGATATTAAATACTAGATATTAGACTAGATAAAGTATAGAATTATAATAAAATTATATTATTATATTAATTATTATATTATTTCCTTTTTTAAAGAAAAGTCTAAATGCCTTTATTTAAAGAATTATTTAGCTATAATAAAGAAAAGAAAATAAAGAAAAACTATAACTATTAATTCTATTTTATTTAATTCTAGTAGCTTATTTATAATTAAAATATAATTATAATTTTACTAAAATAATCTAGTTTCTAATATGTTTTAACTAGTTCTTTTTATTTATTACTTGTATTATATTTATATTTATATTAATAATATAGTCTAGAAATATTATATAAATTATAGCTAATATTAGAACTATTATTATTAAATAGTTTTTAAATAGAAATAATAAATCAAGTTTATTTATTAAAGTAAATATTAATATAATAATTTATTTACTTTTTTTCTTATTTAAAATAGTAATATCTGATTTAATTAAGCTAATTCTAAGCTATTTAATTAATTTTTAGGCCTTTTTAAGCTTAAAATATATATTCTCGAATTATTTATTTATTTTAGTAATTTATATATTAAGGCCGAATATTTTAGCTATTTTATTATTAAATTCTTGAATTTTAAGCTTTAAGATTTTTGTTTTATAAAAGCTTCTAAAAGGCTTTTTAATTTAAGTAATAATATTATATACTAATTTATTAATATTTATAAAACATTAATTCTTTATTTTAACTTTTAGAATTATTTACTAGCTTTTAATTTTAGACTAGTACTTTATTTAATAATTACTATTTAATATTATATATTTCTTAATTATAATAGTTATCTTAATATTAGTTTAGTTATTTTAGTTATTATTAAAGTTTTCTTTTTTATTAGAATTCTTTCTATTATTAGTATTAGTATAATTATTTCTTTAGAAATTATAATATATATAGAATTATATATAACTTAAAGATATATAATAAACTTTAGATATTATAAGTATTAATTAAAGAAATTAGTAGCTTTTTAATATTATAACTAACTATTATTTATATTATAAGTATTAGGCTTATAAATTACTAATTATATATATATTATTAGGGTCTTTTATTTAGAAAAGGCTTTTCTAGATTTTCTAGAAGAAATAGAGATTAGTTCTATATTAAATTTAATATTATAGTTTTATAACTTACTAATTTATTTTATTATTTTATTATTTACTAATAAATATTTTATAAGCTAGTTTTTCTATTCTTAAAAAAAGTAGTTTAATAAATAATTATATCTCGAAATCTATAAAATATATAACTTTTTACTAAAGCTATTTCTATAAAGGAAGTTAACTAGATTAATTCTAATATAAGTAATAATAAAGGCTTATCTAATACTTTTAATAGGGTTTTTTAAAAGCCTTTGAGAGCTAGTAATAATAATAGAAATAATTCCGGTAATAATTAAGATATTGAGATTAATATCTAAATTACTATTACCTGAGTTATAAAATAAGGCTTATATATTAAAATTAAAGTACTTTAATAAAAGCAAGAATTAGTAAATATAATTAATTAATATATTCTATAATTAGAATAATATAAGAATACTTTTAGAAATATCTTATAATTTATTATATCTTATAGAAATTCTATTTATAAGTCTGCTTTATCTTTTTTAGTAATTTCTATTAAGGAATTTCCTAAAATAGAATTAGAACTTATTTTCTTTCCTAATATAATAAGCTTTAAAAGTAATTTTAATACTATTTATTAGAAGCTATTATATAATATTCTAAAAATATATTTAGACTAAAAGAAGTTTTTTAAAGTTCGAATATTTGACTTATATTATAGAAAATATTTATATTTTTCTAGAAAGTAATTTTTAGAATTTAATTTTAAACTTATAATAAATACTTTTCTAGAATTAACTTTATTATAAATATTTTTTAGAAATAAATCTTATAATACTTAGAAAGCTATAATAAAGCAAAGTCTATTATTATATAAGATTTATTAGAAGTAATTTAAGGCTTATTTAGCTAATATATTCTAAATACCTCAAATTTATTAATAAGATATTTTTAAGAAACTTCGAGATTTTTACTAGAAAAATAATAAAATAGTTATTAAGTTATATATTCGAATAATTAGTCTTAAAATTAACTAGAACTTATATTCTAAAAAAGACCGGATTTAGACTTTTAATACTATTTTATTTAATTATAAAACTTATTAGATATTTATATTTATTTTCTTAAGAAATAAAGTAATATTTATTTCTAAATAGCTTAAAAAAGCTTAAAAAGTAAAATATATTACTTATTCTAAATTAAGGAAAATAAAAATAAAGAAATCTAGTAAAAGTAATTCTATTTCTAAAAACTTTAATTTAGTAAATTCTAATTTATAAAACTATTAAAAAAGAAAGAATAAGTTCCGAAAATTATATAAAAAATCTTTAGATAATATATTAGCTTTTTTAAGGCTTTAATAAAATACTAGTTTTATTTTAGATATAGTTTATTAAACTTATAAATAGAAAAAATACTTTTTAGGAAATATGAAATATTTTAAGTATATTAAATAGGCTTAATAGAACTTTAATAAGGCTAAAATTATAGAAGAATTAAGGTATTTATAGAAGCAGATTAATATTATTATTATAAAGAAATACTTTAGAGAAGATTCTTTTAAGAAATAAAGAAAAGAAAAACTAAATCTTAAATATTAATAGTTTTAGCTATAATAAAAAAGATATATTACTTTATATAATTATTTAAATAAGATTAATATAGCTAGAAATAAATATCTTAGAAATATATAATAAACTTAATAATACTAGATTAGATTATAACTTTTTTAATAATAATTAGATTTAAAACTAAAGCTTTATTATTTCAACTAAATATAATTAGGAATTTATAATCTTTTATAAGAACTAATTTAAGATCTATTAAGCCTATAATTTTAAGGTATTTATTATAGATAATTATAATAAAATGTATTCTTTTAAGCTCTAGTTTTATAAATATAAGAATATTAGTTCTTATAGCTTTATTTTTAGAATAGAATTTTATAAAGTAATTCTTATATAATATATAGATTATATTAAGAAATAACAAATATATATATTTATATAGCCTAATAATATTAAGATTCTAATACTAAAAGAATTTAGTAAAGAGTTTAACTAGTATTTAAGCTAGTATTTTAAGTTTTATTTTTAACTAAAAGCAAATATAATTATTTTAGATAATAGGCTTTATATATTTATAATAGTTACTAGATCTCTGTTTTATTATATAGTTCTAATAATATTAAATAGAAGTTTTTAATATAATAAATTAATACTTTTCGAAAAAAGGCCTTAGAAATATTTATTTATTTCTAAAATAATAAATACGATTTTTTTAAAGGTTTTTAACTTTAATAAAGCTTTAAAACTTTCTAATTTTAGTAATATTAAATACTTTATTAATATAATAATATAGTTTTATATAAATCTTTATATAATTTATTAGAAATCTAACTAGAAGTATTATATCTATATTTATAGAATATATTTTATAAATATTAAATAAGATATAGTAAAAGCCTAATAAAAGCATTTATTTTTTTTGTTTTTAAGAAAAATAAAAAGCTATATCTTTATATTAATTATTATAAACTTAATTAAATTATAATTAAGAATTAGTATCTGCTTTCTCTTATTAATAAGACTCTTAACTAGTTCTAAAAAGCTAAGATTTTTATAAAGTTAAATCTTAAAAATATATATTATTAAATAAGAATTTATAAAGAATATAAGTAAAAAACGGCTTTTAGAACCTATTATAACTATTTTAAATATCTTATAATATTTTTTAGACTAGCTAATATACTATTTATATTTTAAATATATATTAATACTATATTTATAAGGCTTCTAAATTATTTTATAATTATTTATTTAAATAATATTCTTATTTATTCCTGAAATAAAAATAAATACTATAATTATATTTATTAGATATTTACTAAGCTATATAAAAATAATATATTTTATAAATTTAGTAAATATAAATTTAATATTAAGGAAATTGAATTTTTAGATTTTTTTATTAGAATAGAAAATATTTATATAGATTCTAAACGAGTCTATAATATTATTAAATAGCTAGAACCAGAATTATTCTATAATATTTAAATATTTCTTGAATTTACTAATTCCTATTATAGGTTTATTTATTATTATTTTTAGGTAATTATAAGCTTAATAAATTTCTTAAAAGAAATAGAAAAGAACTAGAAATCCGGTTTCTTTATATAAATAAATAAAGTAACTAAAAGCTTTAAAACTTTAAAAAAAGCTTTTACTATAATACTTATTCTGGTTTATTTTAATTCTTTTAAAAAGATTTATATTAAAACTAATATATTAAAATTCGTAATTACTAGTACTATTTTATAATAAGTTAATTTTAGTAATAGCCCGAAAAAATACTAGTATTTAGTAATATTCTAGTTTCGGAAATTCTCTAAAATTAAATATAACTATAGTATTTATAATAGAGAACTACTTATAATTATTAAAGTCTTTAAATATTAATACTATTATCTTAAAAGATTCAGGGTTATAATTAAGATTATTATAAACTATAATAATCTCTAATATTTTATAGAAATAAAATATCTAAAAAGCTATTAAATATATTAGATAATATATTTTATAATATATAATTTTAATATTATTTATTATAGAAGTACTTTAAATCTAGTAAATAAATCTAGTAAAAGGCCTAATTATAAAAAAGATTTTATTAATATAACTTGGCTTCTAACTTTTTAGAATAAGTTAAAAAAAGCTTTTATAATTATAATTTAGAGATTCTTATAAATATCTAAAAAGTTTCCTCTTTAAAATAAGTATTATTTAATACTTATTATATTTATAATAATTAAAAAGAAATATTTATTATAAGATAAATAAATAAATTATCTTATAAATTTCTTAATTATAGAATTAGTTAAGAAGTAAAATATAAAGAAATATCTTAAAAGCTCTATTATTATAGCTAAGATAATAAAAGTATTTATAATTATATTATTTAATAAAATTAAAAACTTTTCGATTTCTCGAGTTTTTAAATTAAATAATTATAAATATTTAATTCCTTATATATAAATATATATAGCTACTAAAAAAGCTATAATACTAGTTTCTTTATCTAAATTCTTTCTAGATATTATTTAAGTAGTTTAGAGAAATAATTTTTAATATTAGAATATCTTAAAATAGAGGCTTAATAAAAGAAATACTAAAGAAAAAGAAATCTAGAAAAATAATTCAGGCTTATTTAGATATTATTTAAGAATTATTATATTTAATAATTTCGCTTTATTATATTTAATAATTTCGCTTTATATTAAGAAGTTATAAAGCTTTATTATAATAATCTAATAGCCGGATATTATAAAATAAAGAAAACTTTCGAGTTTCTTAAAAAGTTCTAATATTAGAAAAATATAAAAGAAAATATTTATAATTATTATTAAGAATATAATATTTACTAGAGAGTTAAGGCAAAGAAATATTTACTATATAGTTTGCTTAGTAGTTTACTATAGCCTAAAAGACCTTAAAATAAGATTTTTATAGATTTTATTATAGGTTTATTATTATATAAAAACCCGGTAAAAGATTCTAATTTTAATATAATTCTTATAATTATTAACTAATATTCTAAAATAATAAAATATATCCTCTTCTATATTGTCCTACGTTCGGACCACCCTAAGCGGTTGGCTCTCGGGGCTCTATAGAAACAACTTTCACGTGACGAACACCAAAATCTCCCCCTTCTAGAAAATCGCGCATCGGAACGCGATTACGTCCAAATCCTTAGGGCTCAGCTTAGGATAAGAGAGGAGAAGCTCAAGTGCCTTTCTCTATATTTTAGTGGTTCTGGAATGTGAGGGGCTTTTATTACGATTTTTTAATACTCGGGAGGGGTGGGATAAGGGGAATTCTCAAGGCTCTAGCTAGCTCTCGGGACTCCCTAAAATCCAAGTCACGTGAGGAACACCAAAACTCTCGTATACCATATACTACTATTCTAATGCCTAGCGAGCTTAAGGGAAGTTCTATAGGTATAAGAGAGAGCTTTATAAATAAGAATAAGGCTGTAATGGCAGGAATAAAGCAATGGAATGATGCTTAAAGATCTATAATTCTAATATCCTATAGAATCTAAAGCTAAGGAGAGAAGGAGTGAGGTGTGGCAGTGGATAAGTAGGTATGGCCAAGACTACTAAAACGCCGAGCTTTGGAAGCGAGCTTGATTTGAACTATAGCTTGGAACCTTAGCTAAAATTAATTCCTTTAGCTAAAACTAATTATATAATACTAGCCGTTATAAAGGCTATAAGAGTTTATATAAGAAAAGAGGGAGCTTTATAAGCTTATTAGATAGCTTAGAAAAAATAATAAATAAAAGAAAGAGCTATAATAAGTTATAAAAAAAAGAGAAAGCTTTACAAATATAAAAATAAAAATTAAGAAAAAACTATAAATAGAAGTATAATTAATAAGAAACTTATAAAGGCAAGTAAGACTTAAAAAGGCTTATAAAAGAAAAAGAGCTTTATAAGTAAAAGCTATAATAATTTATAAAAAATAAAAATAAACTAAATTTAAAATATTAAATATAAGTTCTTATATATAATTAAAATAAATAATTAAAATAAATAATTAAAATAAATAATTAAAATAAATAATTAAAATAAATAATTAAAATATATAATTAAAATATATAATTAAAATATATAATTAAAATATATAATTAAAATATATAATTAAAATATATAATTAAAATATATAATTAAAATAAATAATTAAAATAAATAATTAATAATTTTAATAATTTAAAGAAGTTATATTAAGTTTAAAGTTTAAGAATTTATAAAATTAAATATTTAAAAAAATATATATTTAAAAAAGAATTTTATAAATTAAATTAATAAAAAAAAATTAATTATAAATTAATTAAGTAATATATTATATAAGAAATTTATAAATTAGATTATTTTATTAAAAGTAAATTATATTATATTAAATTTTATTAATTTATAAAAATATTATTAATTATAATATAATAGCTTTTATTTTTTTTAAAAAATATTTTTATATTTAAAGGAAATTATAGAAAAATATTATATAAATATAATTTAAATCTTATATAAAGCTTAATAAATATTTACTTTTTTTTAAATAATTTATATATATTTAGATTAAAATTAAAAATTAAAAATTATTAGTTTTTATTTAAAATACTTATATTATAAAAAAGATTTAATTTTATAAGAGTTTTTAATATATAAGTATTTTTTTTAATATTTTATAATAATATTTTAGATTTAGATTTATTATAATTTTTATTATATTAAATATTTTAATAATATATAAATTTAATTAAACTTAAAATTTAAAAGAATTATATTAATATATATATTTAATTAAAATATAAAAAGAATATAAGAGAAAAGAAAGAGCTAAGAAAGCTTTATAAAATAAATTAAGTTTAATATTTAAGAATTTATTTTATTAAATTAATTAAATAATATATTATATAAGAAATATAAGAAATATAAGAAATATAAGAAATATAAGAAATATATAACTTAAATTAAGAAATATATTTTTAATATATTTAATAATATAATTTTTTTAAAAAGCTCTTTTAATTAAAGTCTTTTAAAATTATATTTAATATTTAAAGACTTTTTTTTAAAATAAATTTATATTAAAGAAAACTATTATTAAAGAAAACTTATATTAAAGAAACTTATATTAAGAAAATATTATTAATTTTTAAATAATAATTTTATTATATAATATAATAGCTTTTATTTTTTAAAAATATTAAAATATTTTTTTATATTTAAAGAAAAGTAAAGAAAAATATTATTTAATATTAATAAATTATTTTTATTAAAAGATTTCTTTATATAATACTTATTAATAAAAGAATTCAGAATTAAAAATAAGAATTTATTAAAATAAGTAAAAATATTATATAAAGCTTAATAAACTTTTATTATTTTATAATTTATATATATTTAAATTAATTTTTTATATTAGTTTTTTTTAGTTTTTTAAACTTATTTATTTTTATTTAAAGTACTTATATTATAAAATTTATTATTATTAGATTTATATTATTAAGTTTTAATAATTATAAATTTTAATATATAATAAATTTTTTATATATTTTATAATAATATTTTAAATTGAGATTTTTTATAATTTTTATTTTATTAAACTTAATATTTAAAAGAATTATATTAATATTATATATTTAATTAAAATATAAATTAAGAATAAAGAAAAAGCTAGGAAAGCTTTATAAAAATAATATTATTTCTTATTATAATAAAAAGGCTTTTTATAAATTTTAATTAATTTTTTTATATAGTTTATATTAGAAATAAAAAAATAAAAATAAACTAAATTTAATATATTAAATATAAGTTTATAAATATAAGTTTTTATATATATAAATAATTAAAATATATAATTAATAATTTTAATAAGTTAAAGAACTTATAAGATTATTTATTTAAAAATATAATATAATATAAAAAAGAGTTTTATAAATTAAATTAATAAAAGAAAGTTTATTATAACTTAATAAGGTAATATAATATATAAGAAATATAAGAAATTAAATTCTTTTATTAAAAGTAAATTATATTAAGTTAAATTTTATTAATTTATAAAAATATTATTTAATTATATAATAAATATTAAAGATTTTATTAAAATCCTTATTAAAATAATTCTTAAAATAAATAATATATCTTTAAATATTTTTATTTAAAAAAGATTTTAAAAGTAATTTATATTTTTAATATATTTAATAATATAAAATCTTTAAAAAGCTTTTTTAATTAAAGTCTTTTATATATATTGAATTTTTATTTTATATTTAAAAACTTTTTTTTAAAATAAACTTATATAAATATTAAAAGATTTATTAAAAGATTTTTTTTATATTTAATATTAATAAATTACTTTTATTAAAACCTTTCTTTATATAATACTTATTAATAAAAATTTTTTAAAAAGAAATAAAAAATAAAAATATTATATAAAGTTTAATAAACTTTTACTTTTTTTTTTAAATAATTTATATATATTAAATTAATATTCTTTAATTTTTAAAACTTATTTAAAATATTTATATTATTAAAATATAAATTAAGAGAATAGTTTTAGCTTATTTATAAATAATTTTATATATTTATAATCTATTTTCTTTCTTATATAATTTATTAAAAGTTTATAAAAAGTTTATTACTAAGAAAATATTATTTAAAGCTATTCGGGACGAGTTTAGGGCAAAATTATTACTAGCCCCGGAGCTTGTATAGGGCCGCTAGTAATAATTTTAGCGAAGCGGCCCTAAACTCGTTATATATTATAAAACTATTAATTTTCTAGAGCTTATTAAGATTATATAAGAATATATTTTCTTAATTTTTAGCTTTTTTAATAGAATTATTTCTAATTAAAAAATAGTATTTATTAGCTAGTTCTAATTTGCTTTTTATTTCTATTTAATATATAAATAGTATTTAAATATAATTTATTATTTTTAGATAAATAATTAGATAAAAAAGTAAAACTAGATCCTAAAATACTATTTAAAATATTATTATAATATTTTAAAAAATAACTAGTTTAAGAAATTATCTTTTATAGAATTTATATATAATAATTTAAAATATTAGATTTTATAAAATATATCTTTTTATATATATTATAGATATTATTTTTAATTTCTATAGAATTCTGAAAATAGAATTATAAAAAAAGTACTAGTTATATATAAAAAGCTAGAAATCTTTAAAATAAAATAAAGAAAGCTTAAGAATTTATAGTATTATATATAAAATAACTAGGAAATCTATTATAATAAATACTAGTTAACTAAATATTATTTTAAAAAAGCCTAAATAATATTATTAATAAGAAATATTAAACTTAAAACAGAAAAGCTTAAGCTAAAATTTATAAATCTATTTAAGATTCTTAAATATATTAGTAATTTAATATATAAGCTAGAACTACTAAATATATATAATTATTTATATCTAACTTTTTATATTTTCTTTTTAAAAAAATATATAATAAAAAAGAATTAGAAGCTATATTTATATTTCTCTAAAAAATTTCCGGAATTAGTAAATAATAGTAAAAAATAAAAATAGAAAATAAAAGCTATTATTAATTACTAATAAGATAATAGAAATAAAAAGTAATAATATTTAATTAAATAGAAAGCCTGGCTTAAAGATTATAATATTTAGTTATTTATTTTCTTTAATCTTAAATTTTTTAAGAAACTTTTAAAATTATATAACTAAAATTATAGTTTAGAATTTGAAACTACTTTTAATAATTTCTTAAAATTAAAAAGAATTCTAGACTATTAAGAAAAAGGCTATTTAAAAGAAAAAAAGAATTTAAATAGCTAAGAAAAAGCCCGGAATAATAATAGAAATATTATTTTTCTGAACTTTTTTATTTATAAAAGTTTTATTAAGGCTTATAAGAATTATATTTAAATTATTAGAAAAAGATTTAGAATTAAGAAAGATTTATTATAGGTAAACTAGCTATAAATATCTCAAATAAATAATTTCTAATTCTTATAAATTCTTAATTTCTAAAGCAAAAATACTAAATACTAGCTCTATTTAGAATTTAGTAAAGAATTAGCTAATACTTTCCGGAATCTGCTTATTTCTTAATAAAATATAATTATATTATAATAATATTAGAATTAAGGATATTAAAAGAAATAAGTAAGGAACTTATAATAGTTATATATATTTTATAAAAAGCTCGAATTTCTAAAATTAGATCCCAAATAGCTATAAGTATTATATTATTAGTATTTAAAGTACTAGTAATAAACTATTTAGAAATCTTAATAATAATCTTAGTAATAATCTTAATAATAAGATTAATACCTTAAAAGTAAACTTTATAATATTTTTTTAAGAAATTAGTAAATATCTAAATATATTAGAAAAAACTTATTTTTAGAATACTAATTTAAATAGTATTATTATTTATCTTATTAAGATAAAAAGAAGAATTCCAAAGCTTATTAGTATTTTTCTAGTTTTTAAAAACCTAATTAATAATATTATTTTTATTAGTATAATATTATTTAAAATATTCTTTAAAAAATTTCTTAAAAATTATAATAGTATCTTCCTAGAACCGGTAAGGCTCTAATAAATAATAAGAAATCCGAAATTATATTAGCTTTAATAAATATTAAAGCTAAAGAACTTATTAATATATAAGATTTAGAACCTTTATTATAATAGTTATAATTTTTCTTATTAGATATTATAATATATAAAATAAAGAAATTAATAAATAAATACTTGAAATATTTCAAGTATTTACTAGTAATAGAAAAAAAGGCTATAAGATTACTTTTATATTTATTATTATATAAGTAAATAACGAAATTAGAAAATATTATAGAATTAATTAAAAATAATTAAAGAAGATTTATAAAGAAAATATAAGATATAAGAAATCTTAAATAGAAATAAATAAAAAATAGTTTGAAATTCTTTAGAAAAGAGTTTAAAATAGCCGGAATTATAGAAAAAATAAAAGTAAATAAAATAAAAATAGCTAAAGCTATTATAAACTAATTTATTATAGCTATATAATATTTAATATTTTTCTCGAGTTTAATATTATAAAGCTTAATATTTTCGAAAATAGCTTTATTATAGTTATAAATATTCTTATATAAAAAAGCTTTTTAAATATTTTTCTAGTAGCTTTTTATAATAATATTAATAACTAAAAATAAAATATTAGATTTTTTAGCCTATTTATATAGCTCTTTAGTAATAATATAATTATTAGATTCTAAAAGCTTTATAATAAAAATAAAGAATTCTATTTCTATAAATTTATTTATAAATTCTCTAGAAATATTAATATAATATTTAATTTAGAAAGAGCTATTAATAGAATAATCTAAATTAGTAAAAGCTTTAGAAATCTTAGTAAAAATTAATATAGTTTCTAGTTATATAATATTTTAGAAAATTAATTTATTATATTTTTTCTTTATTATATTTTTTCTAATAATTTTATTACTAGTATATATATAAAGCTTATAAAATTATAAAATAAGACTTAGAAATAATAATTAGATAACTAGTTTATAAATATTTATTATTTTAGAACTTAATTAAAAAATAGCCTTTATATAAAGTTCTTTAATTTTCGGGATTTTTAAAAGAGTTTCTAATATATTACTAGTATATATTTATAAAAATATAAATATCTAATTTCTTTAAAAGTTTTAAAGCTTTTTATTTTTATTATTCTAAAATCTATTACTTATATTTCTAAAGTTCTATTATTTTAGTAATATTTATTATTAGTTTACTAGTAACGCATGGTACCGTTATATAGGTATAGAAATACTAGTTGCATTAGTTAGTGAAGTTATTATTATTTAGAAGTAAGGATCGCAGTATCGTGGTGTTAATATGCGATCCCTAAATCTGCTAAGCCTAAAGAGGTCTAGTCTACTGGTCGAGCCACGCCTGTGACGCGAGTTCACATGACTAGTCACATGACCAGGAAATTCGCAGTGCAGCTATTCCGATACTAGAACCTCTCTAAAAACGCCAAAAATAGTGCTTCCTTCCCATCGCATACTAATCTCCTAATTAGGCCTAGTCCCAAATTCTCCCAAACGCTCAGTGTCCCTCCCGTTTAATATTCCCATCTAATATTCCTATTTCCCACCCGTATGCCCCATTTTCCACTAGTATATCCATTCCTCCTATTTAGTATGCCCATTCGCGTTTAACCCACTCCTGTACGTTGTGAAGCTTGGAATTCGAATTTAGTGAGGGTATAGATGAATGTGGTACTTCTATTAGTTCGTTAAAGGCTCCTATTAGTACGTTGAAAGGCATGGAATTATCCAAATCCGGTACCAGGGATCGAACGAAGAGGTGAAGGAGGTAAAACGAGGGTATTAAAGGTATGGACGTCTTCTACTAATGGTTCGGTGATATATGCAGAGGGAATAGCCAATTCGTCAGTTTCCAAGGTAAAGATTAACGGTTCGGTGGTATTTGCAAGAGGAATAGCTAGTTAGTTGCGTTCGTCAATTTCTACTAGAATAGCTGATTCGTTGGTTTCTACTGGCAAAGCTTTAATTGGAAGAGCTTTGGCATCCTCTTTGGTCTACGGGCGGTACGTCTTCTCCTCAGTAATATTAACCAAGCTCTGGGTAATCGTAAGATCCTCATAGTCTTGTGTAACGTATACCTTGAAATAGTGTAGGTGTTTCCTGAGCTTCTTTAGGTAATACTGTCCGAGCTAATCAAAGTCCTTGGTAGTAAAGTAATTAAAATCCTCGTAAAAGAAGACCCAGATATTATTGCTTGCTCCATAGCTATTGCGATCGCATTTCATATACTCGTATAGCTTAGTACTTGTATACTCTTGGATCTTACTATCCGTAGTAATCCTTAGGTTAATTCCATTCCTCTATTTCTGAATTTGCTTCTTCCCATATTACTGATTCCATGTATCCTAGTCTATACTCAACCTCTAGTGCTAAGCCCCCCCCCCCTAATATGTGTGTGGTTTGAAGCAGGAGGGGTTCAAAGGTGGGGTGGTTCGTGGAAGGGGTAGTTCGTGGAAGGGTTCGTAAATATTTCGTCTGTAACGAGAAATTTAGGGAGTGAAATATCGCGATTCCGGAAGGGTTGGAGATTCTAAAGCTCAAGGGGGCTAACTTGAAGGTGAAATTGAAGTGCTTCAAGGGTGTTCCAGAGGGTGGAGTTCCAGAGGGTAGGGTAGTATTCGATAGGTTCCCAAGGGTATGGGATCGTCGATTCGGTCGAGGGTTGCTCTAGTGGTTCGCAGAGGGTATTTGGCCTTGCAAAAGAGCGATTTTGACAGTTACTCTAGTGGTTCGCAGAGGGTACTCAGCGAAAGAGCAATATTAACGTAAGAGATAGTCAAATGGCTAACCGCTTATTAATTAGCAAGAACTAGAGTCTTCTCCCTTAGGCCACCGGATGCTTCGTGGAGTTAACAAGTAATTCCCCTCTTCAATAGAGTGGTTATCGGTCCTTGGTAAGAGCTAGCTATTTTCTCCCTTAGGCCACCGGATGCTTCGTGGAGTTAATAGATAGTTCCCCCCTTTGACGTAGCTAGATCAATATTACTAAGGGCCACCGGATGCCTCTTTTAGCATAACTATTCTGTCTCTAATCTATAAGTACTAAATAGGTCTTGTTCTAATCTGAATACAAACTGATTAGTGTCGGTTCACTAGTAATACATGACACCGTTACGTAGGCGTAGAAATGCTGGTTACGTTAGTTAGTGAAGTTATTATTATTTAGAAGTAAGGATCGCAGTATCGTGGTATTAATATGCAATCCCTAAATCTACTAAGCCTAAAGGGGTCTAGTCTACTAGTCGAGTCATGCCTGTGACGCGAGCTCACATGACTAGTTACATGACTAGGAAATTCGCAGTATAGCTATTCCGACATTTATATTTCTAAAAGTTCTAAATTAATTTATTTAAGATTCTTTATAGAATTAAAAAAAGTAAACTTTAAATACTATTATAAATATAATATTTTAAACTTAAAAAATAAAATAAAAGATCTTTTATAAAAATAATTTAAAGCTAAAAAAAAAAGCTAGAATATAGAAAATTATAAAAATATAAATATATTTATAATATATTAGTTTCTAAAAAACCTAGTATTCTAAATATCTTTATATATATTTCTATATTAATTATTAAATAATAATATATAAATAATAAAATATAAATAATAAAATATAAATAATAAAATATAATAATAAAATATAAATATATATAAATAATAAAATATAAATAATAAAATATAAATAATAAAATATAAGTAATTATATTAGATAATTATATTAGCTAATAAAATTAAAAGCTAAATTATAATTTTTTTTAGAAAACATTTTAGCTATATTATATAGTTATATAAAAAGAAATATTTAAAGCTTTTAAAGTTTTTTAAAATTAAAAAATAAAGTATTATTAAAAGTATTTAATTTATTTATATTTAGAGAATATATAATATTAATTATTTAATTATTATAAATAATAATAAGTATTTCTTTAATTTATAATTCTATTTCTTAAATATATAATTAATTTTAATAATAGTAACTAATTTAATTAAATTATTAGAATTTTTAATATTTAATTAGAAAGTAGCTATTTTAATAAAATAAAATAAATAATTTAGTAATTCGTTTATTTTAAAAGTATTAAAATCTAGCTTTTTCTTTTTTATTTAATATTTGGCTTTCTTACTAAAAAGATCTTATAAAAAATAAGAAATATATTCTTTTATTTTTCTAATCTAATTTTACTAATTTCTTTTAGAATTCTAGTTAAAATACTTTTTAAATTATTATTTTTTTAGTATTTTTTATTAAAATATTAGATTTTCTAAATAAAATTCTATTAATTTATCTTATAATTCTCTAGTTAATAAAGTTAATTCTATTAATAATTTAGTAAAATATTATATTTTATAAGCTGTTTTCTTTCTAAAATTATATTATAAAAGCCGAAATTAATAATAAGCAAGTATTATTAAATTTAGAAATACTAATTAATAACTAGATTTATTATAACTAGATATTAAATTATTTTATTAAATTATTTATTAAAACCTTATAAGAAAATAAGAGTTTTAAGTTTATATAAGAATATTTATAATACTTTTATTAAGAAATAAATATATTTTTAATTAATTAAAATATATATATTTATTTTAATATTTATTAAATATTAAAAAATTATAGTTTTACTTTTTTAATATATTTTATATTTAATAAGAAATTAGTTTCTACTAATTAATTAATTAAAATCTACGGGTTTTTAATAAAGCTTTTATTTTAAGAAAGCTATTTTTATATTTAGAGCTAGACTTGTCCTATTTATTAATATTATATTTTTTATTAAATAATATATAAAAATTAATATTTTTATAATTTATTTCTAAATTATTAGTTTTCTTTAGATAATTCTCTTTAATAAATATAATTTTATTAAAATTAAAATAAGTATTTTTTTTATATATTTAGGCTTTCTATAGCTATAATAATAAAGGCTCTTAGGCCGATTTAATCTTTTTTTAAATTCTTAGTAAATTGCCTTTTTTAATTATAAAAATACTAGCTATTATTATTATAAATATAGTATTTAGGGCTTGGAAAGTAAAGTAAAAGATCTCTTATAAAAATAATTTAAAGCTAAAGAAAGAAAAACTAGAATATAAGAGGCTATAAAGAAATATATATATTTTATAGTATATTAGTTCTAAAGAAGCTTAGCTTTCTAAATATCTCTAATATATTTTAAATATACTTTTCTAATAAAATAGTTATATTATATATATCTAGAAAATATCTAGTATTTAGTAAAGTATTTCAAATACCGGGTATCTAGAAATTATAATATTACTTTTTCTTTTAAAATAAGCTTATTTCTAAGCTTTATAAAAGCTATTAATTTATTCTATTTTATATTATTCTTTTTTTTAAAATAAACTAGTATCTCAAACATAAATATTATATATAAAAAACTAGTACTTTTATTATATAATCTAGAAGAATTTATTATTATTTCTATATAACTTTAGATAAGTGTTATTTTTTATATAGTTTAGCTAATATTATAGGTTTTATAAAGATTCTAGTATATTAATATTATTATTATAGAAACTTTATAAAACTAGAGAGCTATTACTTAGTACTAAAGCTAGATATTATACTAGATTCTTATTCTAACTAACTTACTAAATTCTATATTTTAGCTTATTTCTTATTAGCTTAATTATAATAACCTATTTAATATTATATTCTTATTTATTATTCTCTAGTATTAATAGAAGTAATTCCGGGTTTACTTAGCCTAATAAAGAATTCTAAGAGTTTTTTTATAGCTTTTCTATATAGAAAACTAGATATATCTTTATAGTTTCTAGTAGTTTTAAAAGAAATAAATAGCTATATTATTCTAGAATCTCAAATAAGCCCTTTATTTAGTTCTCTAGCTTCCGGTTTAAATAATTAGATTTCTAGTATTTTATAATAACTTATATTTTATTCCCGATTTTAAAATTATTTAAATAATAATATTTATTAGCTTATATTATATATTATTTCTATATTTATTCTATATAACTTTAGGTAAATTATTATAATTTATATAATTAATTTATTAATACTTTAGCTTTATTTCTATTTAGTTTTTCTTTAAATAAGCTAATTTTAATAAGAAAGTTCTAATCTAGAGAAATATAAGACTTATAGCCCTTTTTAGTTATAAATAGATACTAGCTAATAGTTTTATACTAAAGAGAAGCTTATTAATAATTAATTATAATAATTTATTTATTTTAGTTATTCTAGTAATAATTAATATATAAATATAATCTCTAATTAAAATACTAATTAATAATTTCTATTTATTTATTTATTTAGAAGTAATTAGCTATTAAAAGCTTAAGCTTTATACTAATTCTTATATAGAATTCTCTTTAAAAATCAGATATAAATTAGAATTTCTAATCTAATATAATTATTTCTAAAATACTTATTTAATATATTATATAAAGTAAAAACAGAAATACTAGTTATTTAGCTATAATTATATCTTATATAGGAATTATAATTAGGTATTTAAATAAGTAATTTATAAATATAATAATTATAAATAGCCCGATTTGTTTTCTAAATAGCTTTTAAAGTTTATAGTAATATATTACTAAAGATAATTAGAAACTAGAAATAAATAAAATAAATTAGGCTTCTTATTTCTAGATATATATAATTTCTTATAAGTATAGTAATTACTATAGTATTAATTAATATTCTTATTTATAAATAGCTAGTAATATTATTTTTTTAGTAATTAATAAAGCTTTATATATTTAGAATATTTAGAAAGAAATTTGTTATATATTTTATAAATTAAAATAATTTATAAAAGTAATTCGGAAGTTATTTTATTCTTTATAATATAAAGTTTTTTATAATATAAAAGAAGGCTATTTTATAGTATTTAGATATTACTTTTAGTTTAGGCTATTATATATAGCTTTTCTAAATTCTATAATATATAATTATTTTATAAAATCTTATTTATAAGTTATAAACTACTATATTTAGTAAAAGCTTCTAATAATACTTTTATAAAAGCTACTATAATAAAGTTTACTAATAAAACTTTTAAGAAAATACCTTTTTCTAAAGAAATTATATTTCTAATAAAAGTATTTTCTTCTGGAAAGTTTTTAGTATATACTTGATTTTTAGAACCGAATTCCGAATTAAATAAACTAATTTTATAAAGTATTACTATAAGTTATAAGTTATAAATAATCTTTAAATTAATCTTATTTTTAGGAAAAAGTACTTGAGTTTATAGCTTTTTCTTAATCTAGCTTTAAGTATTTATTTTATCTTATTTTTATAATAAAGTATTTACTTATTTATTTAATTTTCTAAACTAATATATAAGCTTAAAATAATAGTAAAATAAGAGCTTAATTTATTTAGTTTATTAAAAAGAAAGCTTTTTAGTAATTATAAAATACTTTAAAATATAGTAATTAGAATAGATCTTAAAAGAAGTATTCTAAAAACCCTTTAGCTTAGTTTTCTATTTCTCTAATACTTATATTATAATAAGTATTTCCTTATTATATATATTATAATTAAGCTTTATTAAAAGTATAGTTTTAGAAAAATAAGCTATAAAATACTAAAGGCCTATTTCTAAATCTTATTAAGAAAATAAGCTAGTAATTACCTCTTTAGATATATTTATTTCTATTATTATAGGTAGATCTAAATTATAGTATTATAAAACTAAAATAGAAATTATAGCTTTTTTTAAATAATTAAAAGCTTTTTAATATTATTTGAATTATTTAAAGAAAATACTCTTTTTTATAAATAAAATAAGAAGTCTAGTAATTTATTTATACTTTCTAATAAAGTATTTATAAAAGTTATAAAAGCTAAGAAAGAACTATATATATTTAATTATTTTTAGGAATTACTAGTTATATATTACTTTAATTTTATTAGAATTTACTTTAATACTAGATATAGAAATAATAAAGCCTAAATATTTTATATATATAATTTTAATTTCTAATTTCTTAATATTTATTTAGAAACTAGTAAGATATAAATAATCTGGTATTTTTTATATATATTATTTATATTTTACTAGATTCTCTAAATAAATAAGAATATTATTAAAATATATTATATAAAAGTTATCTAGATATTTAAAAAATATATTATTTATATAATATTAATATATAGCCGGGCTATTTATAAGGCCTTTTTAGAAAATATTATATTTATATATTTTATAATAAATATAAAATATTATTAGCTTTTAAGAATTCGAGTTTATAGCTATATAATAGAAAGCTTAATAAATATCTAATTTAGTATAAATCTTAGCTTTAGATAATTAACTTAATATCTTATTAATAAGTAAAAAAGTATATTAATTCTTTTAGATAATATTATTTAGATAATAGAAATTAATATAGAAATATAAACCTTTATTTGCTTTCTTTATAAAAAGAACTAGTAAAGTAAAAAAAGCCTAACTAGTTTTAATAAAGCCTTTAGCTAGATTTTCTTTTAAGAAATACTTGATTTCTAAAGGCTTTTAAATAAACTATTATTAGAAAAATTAGAATTTAATACTTTTAGTTTTCTTTAGGCCTTTAATCTAAATCTTATAATTATATAATCTATAGAAAAAAGAAGTATTAGATTTCTTCTTAGAGAAAATAGAAGTATATTTCTTAAGTTCTAGGAATAATATTCTTTAAAGCTACTAAAGCTTTATTTCTTTTAGTTATTAATTTTCCGGGCTAGGAATTTCTTCTTTTTTCCGAGTTTTAAGCTTTTTATTAATCTTATAAATAGAGATTTAACTAATAATATTATTTTCTTTTTTTTTAGCTATATAATTAAATATTATAGAAATAAGAATAACTAGATCTAATATTTACTTTTTATTAAAGACCTTTTTTTATTTCTTTAGCTTTTATTTAGGTATTATATTTTAATTAAGTTATAAAAGCTTCTTTTTTATAGTCTTATATAATTCTCTCTAATTAGTCTAAAAGAAAAAAGATTACTTAAGAATAAAAGATTTCCAGAAATAGCTTATAAGAGAATCTTATTAATTAGTATCTTTTTAATACTTTTTATTAGGTTATTTCTCTAGCTATTACTAAGAAATACTAATAATATAACTAAATTATATAGATTTAGGCTTATTTTTTTTTAGCTATATAAGCTTATATCTTCTCTAATTAACTGGAATATTAATATATATTACCTATTTTCTATTAAGAATAATATTATAATCTTTAAAGTTTAGAATAATTATAAATATATTAATACTTTATTTATTAATTAGAAATAAGACTTTTTTTTATTTTTTTAGTAAACTTAGTTAGCTTTTTATTAAAACTATATATAATATAAAATAAAAGAAGAAATTATAATTCTATTTCTAAAAATCGCTTTATAAACTAAATAAGCTTTATATTAATAAAAGTATAATTACTAGCTCTAGTATTAATAAAGAAAAAAGACTTAATTCCTAATTTATTTATATTAGTAATATAGAATATTATAAGAATATTTCTTCTTATTAGATAAGTTAAGTTAATTTCTACTAAATTTATATTATAAGTCCCTAAAGTAAAAACTTTCTTTAGAAATACTTGTTTTCTAGTTCTATACTAGAATTAGAGCTTAAATTCTTTAAATATTTTACTAGAATAATAACTAGATATTCTAATAAAATAAAAACTAATTCTAGTTTAATTCTAAAAAAAGCTATTTTAGTTTTCTTATTATATAGAACTAGATAATATTTAATATAATAGCTAAACTTATTATAATTATAATATTTAATAATTAAAAGATTTTTAGTTTTTATAAAATATTACTTTTATTTATAAGAAAATATATATTTAATAAAAGTAATTAATATAGGCTTTTTAAGTTCTTTTTTAGAAATATATTTCTTAGAAATATATAGAAATATAATACTAAAAGTAAGCTTAACTAAAATAGTTCCTATTTTCTTATATTTTTTAGTTTTCTTATATATAGCCTTAATTTATTAATTATTAGTAATATAATACTAAATAAAGCAAGTAGTATTAATAGAAAAATTATTATAATATATATATACTAATTCCTAAAGCTTTAGTAAGAGCTTCTTATTTAGTTTATATTTAATATTTTAAAGACTAATACTATTTTCTATAAATAGTTATAAAAAAAGAATATAAAATTCTTGAAATACTTAATTAAAATATATTTAAAGCTTACTAAAGTTATAATAAGTATTTTATATCTTATTAGAATTAGAATATAGCTTCTTTAGATAGTAATAAAACTCTAAGAGCTAATAATAATAATTTGAACTATTTTTATTTATATAAGAATTAGTTAGAATAAGAATATTATTAGTAAGTTTACTAGAAATATAAATAATCTTAAGATTCTCGAATAAATATAAATTAGTATTTCCTTATAACTTATTCTTAATCTAAACTAGCTAGTTATTAAAGATAATATAATCTCTAGTAAAGAGAATTAGATTTAGAAGTTTAATAATTCTAGTATTTTTAAAGAAAATATAAAATATAAGAGATCCTAAATAGAAATAAATAAGAAAGAGTTCGGAATTCTTTTAAAAGAAATTTGAAATAGCTAAAATAAATAAAATAGAAATAGCTAAAGCTATTATAAGCTAATTTACTATAGCTATATAATATTAGATATTATTCTCGAGTTTAATATTATAGAGCTTAGTATTTTTAAAAAGGCCTTTAGTATTCTTATAGCTTATCTTATATAAAATAGCCTTTTTAAAATTCTTCTAGTAACTAGTAATAATTAAATTAATATTAGTAAATAAGTAATTAGTTTTCTTAAACTATTTATATAATTCTTTAGTAATAATAAGCTAATTAGTATATAGGAGCTTTTTAATAAAAAAAGAAACCTATTTCTTTATAGATTTATTTAAAAAAATTCTAGAAATATAAATAAGGCATTTGGTTTAAAAAGGGCTATTAATAGAATAACCTGAATTAGTAAAAGCCTTAAAAGAAGTTAATATTATTCCGGATTATATAATATCCTAAAAAGTTAATTTATTATACTTTTTCTTTATTATATTCTCTCTAGTAATCTTATTACTAGTATATATATAAGGCTTATAAGATTATAAAATAGGGCTTAAGAATAATAGTTAGGTTATTAGCTTATAAATACTTATTATTCTAGAACTTAATTAAAGAATAGCCTTTATTTAAGAATTATTAATTTTCGGGTTTTTAGAAAAGTTTCTAATATATTACTAGTATATATTTATAAAAATATAAATACCTGATTTCTTTAAGAATTCTAAAACTTTTTGCTTTTATTATTCTAGAATCTATTACTTATATTTCTAAAGTTCTATTATTTTAATAATATCTATATTTCTAATAATTCTAAATTAGTTTATTTGAAATCCTCTATAGAATTAAAGAAAATAAGCTTTAAATACTATTATAAATATAGTATTTAGGGCTTAGAAAGCAAGATAAAAGATTTCTTATAAAAACGATTTAAAGCTAAAAAAGAAAAAACTAGAATATAAGAAGCTATAAGAAAGTATATATACTTTATAATATATTAGTTCTAAAGAGGCTTAGTCTTTTAAATATTTCTAGTATATTTCAAGTATATTTTTCTAGTAAAGTAGCTATATTATATATATCTAGAAAGTATATAGTATCTAATAAGATATTTTAAATACCGGATATTTGGGAATTATAATAATTATAATTAATTTACTAGATATAAAGTTATAATAGTTTCTTAATTTCTAATAAGCTTTTTAGCTCGAAATAATATTTAATAATAAATAATTTCTATTAGTTATTTCTCTTAAAACTATTAGTTTTTAATTAAGAGAAGTTTATTCTTTTATTTTATATTTTATTTAGTAAAATCCTTAAATAAATCGAGCTTCTTATTATCTAAACTTTTAAAAAATTCGATATTTATCTTTATTAGTATAGCTATTTCTTTAGGAATTATATATATAATTACGGGATATAAGATATAAGATATAGGTAATAAGATATAGGTAATAGAATATAAGTAATAGGATATAAGATACGAGATATAGTTATATAACATTATATCCTATTAGTAATTCGACTAGTAAACTAGATTTCTTTAGGCTTAGTAGATTTAGGAATTATATATTAATACTATAATACTATAATTCCTACTTCTAAATAATAACTTTATTAATCTTATATAAATAGTATTTTATAATTATATAATAATATTATATATTACTAGTAAACTAATACTAATTAGTTAGTACTTATAAATTAGGAAAAATTAAGCTATACTTACCTAAAATTCGGTTATTTAGGGGCAAAGCTATTATTCTAGTTAAAAAGGAAATAATTATTAATTTTATTATCTATAATTTAGTTATATAAATAAGAAAGATATTTAATCTTATTAAGGCCTAATTATATTATATTAAAAGAGAAAATATTTATTAGTTCTATTATTTATAATTCGGTTATATAGGCAGGAAAGGCATTTAATCTTATTAAGTATTAAAATAGTTAGCTATTTAATTATTCTATTTTATTTCTATTTAATTCCTATAAAACTCTCTTAAAAACTATTTTCTTTTAAATTTCTAGGGC
The DNA here is from genome assembly GCF_002865645.1 of Hyaloscypha bicolor E. Taxonomy (NCBI): domain Eukaryota; kingdom Fungi; phylum Ascomycota; class Leotiomycetes; order Helotiales; family Hyaloscyphaceae; genus Hyaloscypha; species Hyaloscypha bicolor. The sequence continues at coordinate 4,564,740 of NW_020194684.1, read as the reverse complement.
TCTTAAGCTTTAGAATTATTAAGTTCTCCCGGAATCTCAATATTTTATTCTTTAAATTTCACTTTCTAAATTCCTTATTATAAACGAAATTTTTATTTCGAATATAATACCTATTATAAATTACTTATTTTATAAACTATTTTTCTTTTTACGAATTTACTTTCCTTATAAATTACTATATCTTAAATTAAGTATAAGCCTATAAAATATATAATAGCAGAATATATTATAGTAAATAATTCTTTTATTAAATCTATTTAATCTAATTATTCTATAAATAATAATAATTTTAAGGAATTAATAAGAAAGTAAAAATATAGGATTAACCTAAATTTTACTAAGGCAAATAAGATAATTAAGTTCTTAGATACTAAGCTATTTTAATACATTTTCTATAAAATAGTTAATAATAACTTTTAGAAGCTATTTAGATATAACTTTAAGAACTTTACTTATTAAGAGAACTTTAATAAATTCAAACTCCCGGAAATACTATATTTATATAAAATTCTTTAATATAATAATAGTATTAATACTATTATAAATATCCTATATACTATTATAAAGAAGAATAAATAATATATATAATTAAATAAAGATATATTAGTAGCTAGACTAGATCTTATTAAGAAACTAATCTTATTAAGCTTTATTACTTTTATAAAAAATAAATATCTAGAACCTATTATTTTTAATATTCCTATATTACTATTACTTTCTTTATTACCTTCTCTATTATTATATTCTATATTTCTACTAGATTTATATATTAATATAGAAGCTTTAGAAATAAATAATATATTCTTATTATTATTACTATTATAATTATATTTAAATAGCCCCTAATTTCCTTTAATTATAAGACTTATTAGGGAAGTTATTAAGATTTATATTAAAAAATAAAAGTATAATAAATCTAATAGTAATTTTAATTATAAACTTATTATTTTTCTTAATATTTACTAATATATAAAGCTTCTATAAGAGATACTAATATAAGCTTTTCCTATTATATTAAAGAAACTAGCTCAAAACTACTTCTATAATAACTAGCTCTCTTAATATATATATAAAAAGGCTTATATTAATATTTATAACTTCTTTAAAGGCCCTAGATTCGAATATCGGAATTTAGATAAGTAAAATACTATTATATTAGCTTTTATAATAACTAAATTTCTGGAAAAGATAATATTTGAAACTATTTAACTACTAATTAATAAATTATATTAATTATAGTATAGTCTTATATCTAACTTATAAAATACCGAATTCTTTTATAATAAAATTATTACCTTTTACTAAGGCTTCCGGATATATAAATATATAATTTTAGATTCTTTTATAAATCTCGGCTAGTTTATTAATAAGCTCTAGTTATTTATTACTATATATAAGAATAAATAATAAACTAATTCCGAAACCTTCTTTATTAATTAATAATACTATTTTTAGAATTCTCTAAACTATTATTTCTTCGGAAATTATTAATACGGACCTAGCCATAACTTTAGAACCCGTATTAATTATTCTAAATCCCGTAATTATAATAATTATATTCTAAAGTTATATTTTATATATAAGAAACCCGAATATTACTTATAGAAACATATACTAGAGAAATAAGAAACTAAAAAGGCTCGATTTAGAAATAGAAATATTTATTAATTTAAATCTCAAAATACTCGTAACTTTAATAAATACTTTAGTAATACTTATATATAATATATTACTAAAGCTAAAGGTAAAAAGAATAATAAGAATAGTAAGAATAAACTAGTAAATAATGCTTTTAAGGCTTTATTAGCAGAAATAAATAAAGAAAAGAAATACTATTTAGATTTCTATTTTATTTTAGTTAAAAGCTTTTTAGCTACTCCTATTACTTCTATTTTACTAATAATTATAGCTAATATTCTTATAAATAATCTTACTTTTCTTTCTCTTATATATTAGATAATAAGTAAAAATTATATCTCAAAATCTATTAAATTCTTAATAGAAAATACCTAGACTTTTATAATTAATAATATATTAAGATATAATACTTATTACTTTTATAAAATTATAATTAATACTAGAGCCTCTAAATACTTAATTACTAGTTCTAACTAATTCTAAGCTTTCTAGTAAACTAATAATAGTATTAAACTTAATAAAATTACTAAAAATTAAATTAATATCTAGTTTAGTATTAGATCTATATCTTTTATTAGATCTATAATAGTAAGTATACTAATTAGGCAAGTATAATTCTATATTATACTTTTAAAAACTCTATTTTTACTTAGCTTAGCTAATATAAATAAGCTAGAAGTTTATTTTAATAATCTTACTAATTATCTTATTACTTTTATTAGAAAATATATACTTATAATATAATATTTCAAATACTTTTTCCTGCTTTAAAATATTATATTATAAGGCTTTATTTCCGAATTCTTTATTTATAACTCCTGCTTTCTTATAGAAATCAAATTATAATATCTATACTATTATTTTAGTTATTTATTTATTAGTAAGCTCCGAAATATACTAAAATAAGCAGGCTATAATATTAATATAAAAGCTCTTAAGTATTTTATAAAATACTATAAATAATACTAGAAATATAGCTAATTATTTAAATAATTTAAGTTTAATCTAAAAAATAATATTAGCTTTAATTATTTTATTATTATTAATATTTTCTATATTTCTAATAAGCCTATATTCTATATTATTAATAAAGGTATTTAATATTAAGCCGGCTAATAGCTCTAAAATATTAGTATAATATATATCTGGGACATATTTAAGTAATACTAGATTAATAACTATTTAGGCCTTTCTAATTAAATTATAGCAAATACCGGAAAGTAGTTTACTAGTAAGAAGTTTACTTAGCTTATAAATACTATAGGAATTAAGATTAAGATTATTTCTATAAAAGCTTATAATTCCGTCGGAATTATAAAATATTATTATAACCTAATCTAATATATCTATTTTATTATTATAGCTAAAATTAATAGAATTAATAAGAATATTATACTCTAAATAACTTTTAAGGCTATTAATAACTCTATAGAACCTAATAGTATTATTCTAACTCTTTTAGTTTATAGTATTTTATTTTAAATAACTAAATATAATATTTTATTATTTATTATATTATAGTAATTAGTAGTATTTAAGAAGGTAATAGTAGAAATTCAGAAGCTTTAAGCTAGATATTAAATTATAAATACTTTAAATACCCGAAATAGTTCTAGTATTACTAATATCTATAAATTATTTCTGAATTCGAATATTCTTATTTAGTATAAAAGAAATACTAGTTAATCTAGTAATTAGAATAAACTATATAAGCTAGTAGCTATTAATAGAGAAAACTATATACTAGCTCTATTATATAGTAATACTATCTTTCGTTTAATCTCTATAAAGCCCTTTTATATAAGGGATATTAAGGTTATTACTAATAGCCCCGAACCTGAACCTGTTTCCAAACCTAATAGTAAGGCTAAAGGTAATATAGGTATAATTTCTCCTGCTATTCTTATTATTCTACTAAAGTATAATAGAGAATGCCCTTATAAGACCTCGGATATTATAGTATTTCTATAGGATAATAAACTATATAAGAATTCCTATTAAGTTAAAGTTACTAGCCTTCTAGAAAAGAATATATTTGAGATTACTTCTAGATCTTAGATATTAAAAGAAATATATATCTTTAACTCCCGGTTTATTAATAAGATTAAGAATAAGAGTATAAAGAAAAAGCTTAAGAAGTCGAGACTAGTTATTTAAGCTTATAATAATAGTAAGAAATATATAATATTAATATAATTACTTATTATCTAATATATTAGCTAGAGAATTATACTTAGTATTACTATTATAATAATAGATACTACGGAATTATATTTATATAATATCTTATAAGCTTATATCTAATTAATAACCTTACTTAATTATAATTTCTATATTAACTTATTCTATAAGCTTACTAGAGAACTAAATCTAAGGAATAATTCTATTCTAAAAGTTATAAAACTATTATATAATATACTAGAAACTAGGAATTACTAATTCAAGACTTATTATTCCTATTATATTAACGAGCTCTCTATAGAATAGTTAATTTATAACCCTTACCTACTTTATAATAAGTAACTCTTCGGAATTATTAGCCTTTAAACTAATAATACCTTATTTATTAGAACTAATAATTTTGTAAAAGCAAAGTAACTAAAGCTTTATAAGGCTAAGTTCTTGACTAAAAAGTATAAATCCCTTATTTTTAACTATAATCTCAAATTTAATAGAGATATTATCTATATAAATACTACTAGAATTACTCTTATATAGGAATACTAGTATAAGAATCTCTGAACTATTTCTATAAAGAATATTACTACTATAAATAATAGGGGTACTATTTATTAAAATCTCTTTATTAAGGACTAATATATTACCTAATATATAAGAGAAATATATATTATATTAGTCTATTAACTAGGAGCTTTATATGACCTATTAATTATTATTTAAGCTATTAAATCCTCGGAAACTAATATAAAGGTACTTAATAAATATATTTAATAGCAAATTAAGAATACTACTAGAGAACTAAGATTTATAAAGCTAGTAAAGAAGTTCTTATATTTAATTATTTTTATAAATGCTTTATTTATAAATAATAGAAATCTCTTCTCCTAAATCGGATATATTCTAGTTCTAGTAAATAGAACTAGATATACTAATATTATTTACTAGTTCTCTACTAAATATAAGAGAGTTACTAGAAGTATTCTAGCTTTAGAACTCTATAGTATGGCTTATGGTTTTAATATGGGCACTTTAGTCAAATCTATAATTAATAAAATACTGGAAATAGAACTATTACTAGTCGTTTATACGGATTCGAAGTTATTATACGAATGCCTTATTAAATTAGGCACTACTTGAGAGAAATGCCTAATAATTAATATAATATACCTCTGCCAGGTATATGAATAATGAGAGATTACAGAAGTCAAGTGGATTAAGGGAGAATTAAATCCTGCCGACTCTATAACGAAATCGAAGCCATTAAATGCCCTCAAGTGCCTTATTAATACGAATACCATATAGTTGGATATAGAGAAATAGGTTGAATGCGAATAGAGCGGGAAATAGACATATGAATAAGAGGATATATATAGAGATTCCCTTAGTATCTGGCATCTGGGCATCTGGTATCTGGGTATCTGGCATCTGAGTATCTGGTACTAGGCCGGATTAGGGAATTTGCATGCAATCGGAGGGAGACACTGTTTTTCGCGTTTTTAGAGAGTTTCCAGTATTGGTACAGCTGTTCCGTTGGGAGTCACGTGTGTAGTCACGGGACACGGGACATGGACAATGGGACATGAGTAATGGGACATGGGCAATGGGACATGGGTAATGGGATATGGGCAATGGGATATGGGATACGGGACATGGGATACAGGACATGGTCATGTGACCTTGCATCCCATTAGTGACTCGACTAGTAGACTAGACCCCTTTAGGCTTAGCAGATTTAGGGATTATATATTAATATTACGATACTGCAATCCTTACTTCTAAATAACAACTTTATTAACCTTATGCAAATAGCACTTCCATACCTATATAACGGTGCTATATATTACTAGTAAACTAATACTTACTTATTTCTGTCTAGAATCCCCTATATCTTATATTTCCTTTAGAAATACTAGAGTTACTAAGCTCCCAGATCTAACTCTCTTTATTAGAGATTATATTATCTTTAATAACTAGCTAGTTCAGGTTAAGAATAAGCTATAAGGAAATACTAATTTATATTTCTTAGAGAATCTCAAGATTATTTATATTTCTAGTAAACTTACTAGTAATACTCTTGCCCTAACTAACTCTTATATAAATAAAGATAGTCCGAATTAGTACTATTAGCTTTTAGAGCTCTATTCTTATCTAAAGAAGCTATACTCTAACCCTAATAAGATATAGAATATTTATTATAACTTTAGTAAGCTTTAAATATATTCTAGTTAAGTATTTCAGGAATTCTATACTTTCTTCTTATAATTATCTATAAAAGGTAATATTAGTCTTTAAGATATTAAATATAAACTAAATAAGAAGCTCTTACTAAAGCTCTAAAAATTAGTATATATATACTATAATAATTCTTCTATTAATACTACTTGTTTTACTTAGTACTATATTACTAATAATTAGTAGATTAAGGCTATATATAAGAAAAGTAAGAAATATAAAAAAGTAAGAGCTATTCTAGCCAAGTTTACTTCTAATATTATATTCTTATATATTCCTAAAAAGTATATTCCTAAGAAGTATATTCCTAAGAAGTATATTCCTAAGAAGTATATTCCTAAGAAGTATATTCCTAAGAAGTATATTCCTAAAAAGAAGCCCAAAGAGCCTATATTAATTACTTTTGTTAAGTATATACTTTCTTATAAATATAAGTAATATCTTATAAAAACCGAGGATCTTTTAACTATTAAGTACTATAACTATAACGAGTTCGGCTATTATATTAGATATTATCCGGTTCTATATAATAAGGAAACCAAGATAGCTCTTTCTAGAATTAAGCCGGGTTTAGTTCCTATTTTACTAGAATATATTATTCTAATAAAGTATTTAGAGGATTTAAGCTCTAATTCTGGTATAAAACCGGGAAATAAGTACTTCTAAAGAAAGTCTTTATTTTAAAAGCTTATAATATAAATTTAATAAAGATTAACTTGACTTATTTAATAAAAAGAAATACTTTTATAATATTTTATATTATTAGTATAAATAAATTAGGAATTAAATCTTTTTCTCTTATTAATACTAGAACTAATAGTTATACTTTTATTAATATAAAGCTTACTTAGCTTATAGATTAATTCTTAGAAATAGAACTATAACTCTTTTTCTTACTCTATATTATATATAGTTTTAATAGAAAGCTAGCTAAGTTTACTAAGAAATATATAGAAGTCTTATTTCTAATTAATAAATAAAATATTAATATATCTATAATTATCCTAAATCTTAAAGATTATAATATTATTCTTAATAGGAAATAAGTAGTATATATTAATATTCTAGTTAATTACAGAAGATATAGGCTTATATAGCTAAAAAAAATAAGCCTAAATCTATATAATTTAGTTATATTATTAGTATTTTATAATAATAGCTAGAGAAGTAACCTAATAAGAAGTATTAAAAGAATACTAATTAATAAGATTCTATTATAAGCTATTTCTAGAAACTTTTTATTCTAAAATAGTTTTTCTTTTTTTAAACTAATTAAAGGAAATTATATAAGACTATAGAAAAGAAGCTTCTATAGCCTAATTAAAATATAATACCTAAGTAAAAGCCAAAAAAGCAAGAAGAGATCTTTAATAAAGAATAAATATTAGACCTAGCTATTCTTATCTCTATAGTATTTAATTATATAGCTAAAAGAAAAAACAATATTATTAGTCAAATCTTTATTTATAAGATTAATAAGAAGCTTAAAGCTCGGAAAAAAGAAGCTATTCCTGGCCTAGAAAATTAATAACCGGGAAAAATAAAGCTTTAATAGCTATAAAGAATATTATTTCCGGAACTTAAGAAATATACCTCTATTTTCTCTAAAAAGAAATCTAATACCTTTTCTTTCTATAAATTATATAATTATAAGATTTAGATTAAAAGCCTAAAGGAAACCGAGAGTATTAGATATTAATTCCTCTAGTAATAGTCTATTTAAAAGCTTCTAGAAATCAAGTATTTCTTAAAAGATAATCTAACTAAGGGCTTTATTAAAGCTAGTTAGGCTTCCTTTACTTTACTAGTTCTTTTTATAAAAAAAGTAAATAGAGATTTATACTTTTATATTAATTTTTATTACCTAAATAATATTACCTAGAAGAATTAATATTTCCTTTTCCTTATTAATAAGACTTTAAGTTAATTATCTAAGGCTAAGATCTATACTAAATTAGATATTTACTAAGCTTTCTATTATATAGCTATAAACCCGGACTTTTAGGAACTAATAATATTCCGTATTTACTATAAAATATATAAATATAATATTTTCTAGAAAGGCCTTATAAATAGCCCGGCTATATATTAATACTATATAAATAATATATTCTTTAAATATCTAAATAACTTTTATATAATATATCTTAATAATATTCTTATTTATTTAAAGAATCTAATAAAATATAAATAGTATATATAAAAAGTACTAGATTATTTATATCTTACTAGCCTCTAAATAAATATTAAGAAATCGGACTTTAAAATTATATATATAAAGTACTTGGGCTTTATTATTTTTATATCTGGTATTAAAATAGATCCTAATAAAATTAAAATAATATATAACTAGTAATTCCCAAAAATAGTTAAGAATATATAGTTCTTCCTCGGCTTCTATAACTTTTATAAATACTTTATTAGAGAATATAAATAAATTACTAGATTTCTTATCTTATTTATAAAAAAGAGTATTTCTTTTAAATAGTTTAAGTAATACCGAGAGGCTTTTACTTATCTAAAAAAAGCTATAATTTCTATTTTAGTTTTATAATACTATAATTCAGATTTACCTATAATAATAGAAATAAATATATCTAAAAAAGTAATTACTAGTCTATTCTTTTAATAAGACCCAGAAATAGGCCTTTAGTATCCTATAGCTTATTTTTCTAAAATTATACTTCTAATAAAGCTTAATTATAATATATATAATAAGAAAATACTTATTATAATTCGAGTATTAGAGAAATAGAAAGCTAAGCTAGAGGGCCTTTAGAATACTTTTTTTAAAGTCTATTCTAATTACTATACTTTAAAATACTTTATAATTACTAAGAAACTCTTTTCTTAATAAGCTAGATAGGCTAAGCTTTTATTCTATTATTACTTTAAGCTTATATATTATTCTGGAAAATTAAATAAGTAAATAAATACTTTATTATAAAAATAAAACAAAATAGATATTTAGGGCCAGATTAAAGAGAAGCTATAAACTCAAGTATTTTTCTCTAAAAATAAGATTAATTCGAAGATTATTTATAACTTATAGCTTATAGTAATATTCTATAAGGTCGGCTTATTTAATCCGGAATTCGGCTCTAAAAACCAAATATATATTAAAGATTTTTCAAAGAAAAATATCTCTATTAGAGATATAATTTCCCTAAAAGAAAATATTTTCTTAGAAGCTTTACTAGTAAACTTTATTATAATAGCTTCTATAGAAATACTATTAGAGGCTCTTACTAAATATAGTAATTTATAACTTATAAATAAGATCCTATAGAATAATTATATATTACCGGATCTAGAAAAGCTATATATAATAGCCCAAGCTAAAAGTAATATCTAAATATTATAAAATAGCCTTCTTTTATATTATAAAAGACTTTATATTATAAAGAATAAAATAACTCCCGGACTACTTTTATAAACTATCTTAATTTATAAAGTATATAATAAATCCCTTTCTGGATATCCTAGATATATAAAGCTCTATTAGCTATTTATAAATAAGAATATTAATTAATACTATAGTAATTACTATACTTATAAGAGATTATATATATTTAGAAATAAGAAGCCTAGTTTATTTTATCTTTTTCTAGTTTCTAATTACCTCTAGTAATATATTACTATAAACTTTAAGAGCTATCCAGAAAGTAAATTAGGCTATAATATAGTTACTATATTTATAAATTACTTATTTAAGCGCCTAATTATAATTCTTATATAAGATATAATTATAGCCAAGTAGCTAGTATTTCTATTTTTATTTTATTGTAACGTGTGAGAATTAGGCTCGCACCACAGTTCACTGGACCAAAAGACCACAGTATTCACTACAGGTGAATACGCCTAATCACGGTTAAATGGCTGGATCGTAGTCACGTGACAGCCACACGTGACATTTATATAATATACTAAATAAGTATTTTAGAAATAATTATATTAGATTAGGAACCCTAATTTATATTCGATTTTTGAAGCAAATTTTATATGAGAATTAGTATAAAGCTTAAGCTTTCTATAGCTAATTACTCCTAAATAGATAAATAAATAAAGATTATTAATTAGTACTTTAATTAGAGATTATACCCGTATATTAATTATTACTAGGATAACTAGAATAAATAGATTACTATAATTAATTATTAATAAGCCTCTCTTTAATATAAAACTATTAGCTAGTCTCTATTTATAACTAAAAAGGGCTATAAGCTTTATACTTCTCTAGACTAGAACTCCTCTATTAAAGCTAACTTACCTAAAAAGAAGCTAAATAGAAATAAAGCTAAAATATTAGTAAATTAATTATATAAATTATAATAACTTGCCTAAGGCTATATAAAGTAAGTATAGGAATAATATATAATATAAGCTAATAAATACCGCCGTCTAATTAATTTTAAAGTAGGAAATAAAGTATGAGTTATTATAAAGTACTAGAAATCCAATTATTTGAGCCAGAAGCTAGGGAATTAAATAGAGGGCCCATTTGAGATTCTAGAATAGTATAGCTACTTATTTCTCCTAAAACTACCGGAAATCATAAAGATATATCTAGTTTTCTATATAGAGAAGCTATAAAAAGACTCCCAGAATCCTCTACTAGATTAAGTAAACCCGGAACTACTTCTAGTAATACTAGAGAATAATAAATAAAAGTATGGTATTAAACGAGTTATTATAGTTAAGCTAGTAAGAAATAGGCTAAAGTATAGAATTTAGTAAGTTAGTTAGGATAAAAATCTAATATAATATCTAGCTTTAGTACTAAGTAATAGCCTCCTGGTTTTATAGAGTTTCTATAATAATAATATTAATATACTAGAACCTCTATAAAACCTATAATACTAGCTAGACTATATAAAAAATAATATTTGTCCAGAATTATATAGAAATAATAATAAATTCTCCTAGGTTATATAATAAAGGCACCGGCCTTTTATATATAATATTTATATCCGAGATACTAGTTTTATTTTAGGAAGAAGTATAATACGAAATTAGATAAATTAATGGCTTATATAAAGCTCAGGAACAAGCTTATTATAAAGGGAAAAGTAATATTATAATTTCTAGATACCTAGTATTTAAGATACCTTACTAAATACTAGATATCTCCTAAATATATATAATATAGCTGCCTTACTAAAGAAATATACTTGGAATATACTAGAAATATTTAGAAGGCTAGCTTCTTTAGAACTAGTATATTATAGGATATATATATTTCTTTATAATTTCCTATATTCTAATTTTCTCTTTCTTAGCTTTAAATTATCTTTATAAGAGACTTTCTATTTTACTTTCTAAGCCCTAAATACTATACTTATAATACTAATTCTATAATAAAATCGAAGCTATTAAATATCCTTAAATATCTTATTAATATAAATACTATATAATTAGATATAGAAAAATAGATTAAATATAAATAAAGCAAGAAATAAATATATAAATAAGAGAATATATATAAAGATTTCCTTAATATTTAGTATTTAAATATCTAGTATCTGAGAATCTGGTACTAGGCCGGATTAGGGAACTTATATATAATTAGAAAAAAGTACTATTTTCTGTTTTTTATATTTTTAGAAAGTTTCTAGTATTAGTATAATTATTTCTTTAGAAATTATATATATAGTTACGAGATATAAGATATAGGATATAAATAATAGAATATAAGTAATAAGATATAAATAATAAGATATTAAATACGGGATATAGTTATATAACCTTATATTCTATTAGTAACTTAACTAGTAAACTAGACTTCTTTAGGCTTAGTAGATTTAGGGATTATATATTAATATTATAATACTATAATTCCTATTTCTAAATAATAACTTTATTAATCTTATATAAATGGTATTTTATAACTATATAATAATATTATATATTACTAGTAAACTAATAATCTTATTTATTATCTTATTATATTAATTATTTAATAATTTTTCTAATTTTATTATTAAATAAATAAACTTTATCTAAAATACTAGAAATAGCTTGTTTTTTTATTTTAAATACTAGTATATCTCTTTTATTTCCTAGTATTTTATTTTTTTACTTTTATTATAAGTTTATTAAAAAATCTTAAAAAACTATTTAATAATTAAAATTTATTTAATTAATTTAAATTCTAATTAATTATAAATAAAATTACGAGTATTTTTAGTAATTATATATATTATATAAGTAATTTTTAATAGTTTATTATTAAATTTAGAAAAGTTCTATATTAGTTTATTTCTTATATTAAATATTTAATTATTAATTTAGTAATTATTTTTATTTATAAATAAAGTAAAATCTTTAATTCTAATAAGCTATAATTAATTATTATAAGCTAAAAGTAAAAAAAAGTTTTAGTATTAGCTTTTATATAATTCTTTAATAAGAATCTATAATATTTCTAGATATTTATTTATTTAAATCTTTATTTTATAGTTTTTTTTTATATAAAATTAACTAATAATTACTTTAGCTTATTAATTTTCTTAATAAATTAATTAATAAATAAATAAAATTTCTAGTAATATTTTACTTATTTATTAGTTATAAAATAATATTTATTAATAAAATTATTTTATATAAGTAATTTTTATTAGGCCTTATTATTTTTAAAGTATTTATACTAATTTTAAATTTCAAGTTAGCTAGCTATTTTTTAATATTTTTTTTTCGAAATAATATTATAATAGCTTTTCTAATAATATAAGTTTATAATATTAAAATCTGGCTTTTTTATTTTATTATATTAAAGTTTTTTATCTAAAGTATTTATAATAACTTTAGAAAAGATATTAGTTATAAAAATGAATTCTAAATAAAATTTTCTTATTTAATATTAGTAAACTATAATTAATTATTATCTTATTTAATTTAAAATTAGTAAATTAAAACTGACTATTATTTTTTCTTATTTTAAATTAATAAACTATTATTAATTTTTCCTATATTAGAAAAAAGAACTAATTTTTTTACTTTTATTAATATTAAAGAAATATTATTTATTTTAATTAAAGGCTAAATTTCAAGATTAACTAGATTATAAATAAAAAAATTCTTTTTTCTTTTATATTAATAAAGAATTAATTATTAGTATTAGTTTACTAGTAATATATGGCACCGTTATATAAGTTATAAAATACTATTTATATATGGTTAGTAAAGTTATTATTATTCCGAAGTAGGAATTATAATATTATAGTATTAATATGTGATCCCTAAATCTACTAAGCCTAAAGAAATCTAGTCTACTAGTCGAGTTACTAATGAGATGTGAGGTTATATAACTATATCCCGTATCCCATATCCTATTATTTATATCTCGTAACTATATATATAACTTCCAAAGAAATAGTTATACTAATACTAGAAACTCTCTAAAAACACGAAAAAATAATATCTTCCTCTAATTACATGCAAATTCCCTAATCCGGCCTAGTACCAGATTTCCCAAACACTTTATATATCCATATTATTTCCGAGGTTTTAGTTATATACTAAAGGCCGCGGCCTTTTATATATAACTTCCCCTCTTATAATATCTTTTTATCTCATATATCTATTTCCTGCCCTATTCGTACTTAACCTATTTCTTTATATCTAATTATATGGTATTCGTATTAATTAGGTACTTGAGGGCGTTTATTAGCTTTGATTTTATTATAGAATTAGTAGGATTTAATTTTCCCTTAATTTATTTAACTTCTATAATCTCTTATTATTTATATACCTGGCAAAAGCATATTATATTAATTATTAGACACTTTTCTCGAGTAGTTCCTAATTTAATAAGGCATTCATATAATAACTTCAAATCTGTATAAACTACTAGTAATAGTTCTATTTCTAATACTTTATTAATTATAGATTTGACTAAAGTGCCTATATTAAAGCTATAAGCCATACTATAAAGTTCCAAAGCTAGAATACTTCTGGTAATTCTCTTATATTTAGTAGAGAACTAATAAATAATATTAGTATATCTAGTTCTATTTACTAGAACTAAAATATATCTGATTTAGGAAAAGAGATCTCTATTATTTGCAAATAAAGCATTTATAAAAATAATTAAATATAAGAACTTTTTTACTAGCTTTACGAATCTTAGTCTTCTAGTAGTATTCTTAATTTACTATTAAATATGCTTATTAAGTGCCTTTATATTAGTTTCCGAGGATTTAATAGCTTAAGTAGTAATTAATAGGTTATATAAAGCTTCTAGTTAATAAACTAATATAATATATACTCCTCTAGTATATTAGGTAATATATTAGTCCTTAATAAAGAGATCTTAATAAATAGTACCCCTATTACTTATAGTAGTAGTATTTTTTATAGAAATAGTTTAGAGGTTTTTATACTAGTATTCCTATATAAGGGTAATTCTAGTAATATCCGTATAAATAATACCTCTATTAAACTTGAGATTACAATTAATAGTAAGGCATTTATACTTCTTGGCTAAGAACTTAGTCTCTTAAAGCTTTAGTTACTTTATTTTTACAAAATTATTATTTCTAATAAATAGGATATTATTAGTTTAAAGGCTAATAATTCCGAAGAGTTACTTACTATAGAAGAGGCAAGAGTTATAAGTTAACTATTTCATAAAAAGCTCGTTAATATAATAGAAATAGTAAGTCTTAAACTAGTAATTTCTAGCTTCCGGTATATTATATAGTAATTTTATAATCTTTAGAACTAAATTATTATTTAGATTTAGCTTTCTAGTAAGCTTATAAGATAAATTAATATAAAAATTATAGTTAAATAAGATTATTAATTAGATATAAGCTTATAAGATATTATATAAATATAGCTTTATAGTATTTATTATTATAATAATAATACTAAGGATAATTCTCTAGCTAATATATTAAATAATAAGTAATTATATTAATACTACATGTTTTTTACTATTATTATAAGCCTAGATAACTAGTTTTAATTTCTTAAACTCTCTCTCTATATTCTTATTCTTAATCTTATTAATAAACCGGGAATTAAAGATATATATTTCCTTTAGTACCTGAGATCTAGAAATAACCTTAAATATATCCTTTTCTAGAAAGCTAGCAATTTTAACTTAATAGGAATTCTTATATAGGTTATTATTCTATAGGAATACCGTAAAATCCGGGTTCTTATAAGGGTATTCTTTATTATACTTTAGTGAAATAGCAGGAATAGCAGGAGAAATTATACCTGTATTACCTTTAGCCTTATTATAAAGTTTAGAAACAGGTTTAGGTTCGGGGCTATTAGTAATAACCTTAATATTTCCTATATAAAAGAGCTTTATAGAGATTAAGCAGAAAGTAATATTACTATATAATAGAGCTAGTATATAGTCTTCCCTATTAATGGCTACTAGCTTATATAGCCTATCCTAATTACTAGATTAACTAGTATTCTCTTTATATTATATAAGAATATCTGAATTTAAGGAAAGTTTATAAATATTAGTAATACTAGAACTATTTCGGGTATTTAGGGTATTCGTAATCTGGTATCTAGCTTAAAGCTTCTGAATTTCTACTATTACCTTCTTAAGTACTACTAATTACTATAATATAATTAGTAATAGGATATTATATTTAGTTATTCGGGATAAAGTACTATAAATCAAGAGAATTAGGATAATACTATTAGGTTTAGTAAAATTATTAATAGCCTTAAAAGCTATTTAGAGTATAGTATCCTTATTAATTCTATTAATTTCGGCTATAATAATAAGGTAAGTATATTAAATCGGGCTATAATAATATTCTATAATTCCGACGGAACTATAAGCTTCTATAGAAATAATTTTAATCTTAGTTCCTATAGTATTTATAAGCTAAGTAAACTCTTTACTAGTAAACTACTTTCTGGTATCTACTATAATCTAATTAGGAGAGCCTAAATAGGTATTAATCTAATACTATTTTAGGGTATCTCAAATATATAATATACTAATATTTTAAAGCTATTAGCCAGCTTAATATCTAGTACCTTTATTAATAATATGAAATATAGGCTTACTAGAAATATAGAAAATAATAATAATAATAGAGTAATTAAAGCTAATATTATTTCTTAGATTAAACTTAAATTATTCTAGTAATTATCCGAATTTCTGGCATTACTTATAGTACTTTATAAGGTATTTAAGGGCTTTTATATTAATATTATAGCCTGCTTATTCTAGTATATTTTAAAGCTTATTAATAAATAAATAACTAAAATAGTAATATAGATATTATAATTTAATCTTTATAAAAAAGTAGGAATTATAAGTAAAGGATTTGGAAATAAAGCTTTATAGAATAATATTCTAAAATAAGAAAGAATATCTAAAACATTATACTATAGATATAAAGTATTTATTAGAAGTAATAAGATAATTAGTAAGATTATTAAAGTAAACTTCTAGCTTATCTATATTAGCCAAGCTAAATAGGAATAAAGTCTTTATAAGTATAATATAGAATTATACTTACCTAATTAGTATTTTTATTATTATAAATCTAATAGAAGATATAGATCTAATACTAAACTAGATATTAACTTGACTTTTAGTAATTTCATTAAGTTTAATACTACTATTAGTCTGCTATAAAGCTTGGAATTAGTTAGAACTAGTAGTTAAGAATCTAGAGGCTCTGGTATTAATTATAACTTTATAAAAGTAATAAGTATTATATCTTAATATATTATTAATTATAAATATCTAGGCGTTTTCTATCTATTTAATAGGTTCTAAGATATGGTTTTTGCCTATTATCTAATATATAAGAGAAAGAAAAGTGAGGTTATTTATAAGGGTATTAGTTATGGGAATAGCAGGAGCAGGGGCTATAGGAGCGGCTAGGAAGCTCTTAATAAAAGTAAAGTAAGAATTAGAGTAATATTTCTTTTCTTTATTTATTTCCGCTAGTAAGGCTTTAAAAGCATTACTTACTAGTTTATCCTTATTACTTTTATTATTCTTTTCTTCTTTAAATTTAGTAATATATTATACGTAAGTATTACTAAAGTATTTATTAAAGTTATGAGTATTTCGGGATCTAAATTAGTAAATATTTTTATTCTTAAATCGAGCTTTTTTGGCCTTTTATTTCTCTAGTATATGCTTCTATAAGCAGTATTTGGGTCTCTTATATATAAAATATGACTTTAGAATATACTTATTATAATTACGGGGCTTAGAGTAGTTATTACGGGTTCCGAAGTTAGAGCTAGGTTTATATTAATAATTTATGAACAGATAATAATTTGGAGGGTTTTAAGAATAGTATTATTAATTAGTAAAGTAGGTTTTAATAATAATTTATTACTTCTTCTTATAAGTAGTAATAAATAATTAGAGCTTATTAATAAGCTAGCCGAGATTATTAGGAAGGTCTAAAACTATATATTAGTATACTAGTAAGCCTTAATAGGAGGTAATAATCTTATTATATAGGAATTTAGTACTTTATAAAATAGGAGTAAAGCTATATTATAATTTATATAGGTTATTAATTAGTATTTGGATAAGCTCAAATATTGTCTTTTTAGGGTTCTTTACTATTATAATTACTAAGATAGTAGTATTTCATTTGTCTAAATTTTAATAATAGAAACCGGGGCCTTTAAAGAAGCTATAAATATTTATATAGGCCTTTTTATATATATAGCTCGAGAGCTAGTTATTATAGAAGTAGTCTTATACTAGTTCCTTTAATATAGTAGGAAAAGCTCTCGCTAGTACTTCTTCTGGGAGCTTTATATATTAGTAAATATTAAGGAAAATAGTGAGTTTATAATCGAAACTACTATTAGTTCTATTATATTTCTATATTTTAGAGTATATTTTTATTATTTCCCTAATAAGCTTTCTAGCAGAAATAATAGATACTAATTAATAGTAGTTCGGGTTTAGTAGTAATACTAGTAATAGTAAAGATAGAAGTAGTAAATAGCCTTAATTTAGAGAAAATAGATAAATAGCTTAATTTCTCGACTAAGATTATCTAGTTCCCTTATATCTAGTTTTATCTAGAATAAGATAAACTAATATAATAGGTCCCTAAAAAAGATTTATTCTAATTAGATTATTATTAATAATATTAGCTTTATTTCATATACTTTTTATTTCTTTTTAGGTAAGATTAATAAAGAATTATATAATAATAAGGTTTCTATAATTCTATTTAATATAGATATTACTATATTAAAGTTAGGTTCAAAGATTTTATATAAGTATATAGTTAATTAGATTATATACTATAGTATTAAAGTTTTTGAAATTATCCTAGAATAGATCCTATAGATTATTATTACTCTTCCTATATAAGATATACTAATATATCTTAGTAATTATATATTCCTGAAGTTTAGCCTTTATTATAGTTACTGGATTAATACCGTTCTCCTATTTCTTAATTAGTTTCTTTCTCTTATTAGTATTTATACTAAACCGAGTTTAGGTTCTCTCTAATATATATATGTGGTTTATAGTAGGAGGGGTTTAAAAGTAAGATAGTTTATAGTAGGTTCGTAAAAAGAGTTCGGTAGTAAAGGTATCTAGATACCTGGTTTAGATACCTGGTTTAGATACCTGGTTTAGATACTAGATACCTAATTTAGATTCCTGATTAAGATACTAGATATCTAGTTATTAAGATATTAGATACCTGGTTTAGATATCAGATATCCAGATACCTAATAGGGTATTAAAGTAGATATTTTGCTCTTAAATATTTTCGTTTATAACGAGAAATTTAGGAAGTGAAATATTATAATTCCGGAAGAATCTAAAGTTTAAAGAACTCAATTTAATAGTAAAATCGAAGTAGTAATTAAAGAGCTTTAAGGGCATATATAGGGCATATATTCCGGAGAGGTATTCCCGTAAATACAGGTATTATATAAATTAAAGAGATAGTTTTTAAGAAAGTAGTCTTAGGGCCAAAAGAAGTTAGTTTTAAAGAATAATAGAAATTAAATAGATTAATAGTTAAATGGCTAACTATTTATTAATTAGTAAAAGCTAGATATCTTCTCTATAGGCTACTAAATGCTTTTATAAAGTTAATAAGTAGTTCCCCTCTTTAATATAGAATAGACTAGATTTGTCTTAGGCTACTAAATACTTTTAGGACTAATCTAAAATCTTCTCTAATCTATATATATAAACTAATTAGTATTAGTTTACTAGTAATATATAGTACTATTATATAAGTTATGAAATACTATTTATATATAATTAGTAAAGTTATTATTATTTCAAAATAGGAATTATAATATTATAGTATTAATATATAATTCCTAAATCTACTAAGCCTAAAGAAATCTAGTTTACTAGTCGAGTTATTAATAGGACGCGAGGTTATATAACTATATCCTGTATTCTATATCTTATTACCTATATCCCGTAACTATATATATAACTCCTAAAGAAATAGCTATACTAATAATTAGAAAGAGAATATTATTTGCTTTAATTAAAGGCCAGACTTTAAAATTAATTAGATTATAAAAAATATTATATTTTTAGCTAAGCTTTTTAATTCTTTATAGTTTAAGAAAGTTATTAAATATTAAAAGTAATATTTTATTTTTATTTTTTAAAAACAAATATAAATTCTTTATTAGTAATATTATATTATTTTTATAAGCCAAATTAAATAAGCTTAATATTATATAATAATAGAATCGAAATAATAACTAAGATTTAAAAATCTAAGAATCTTATATATTAAAAAATACTAAACTATAAAATAAAATAAAGAAAATACCTTAATTTTTTAGTATTATTTTATTTAAATATTTTAGTTTAGCTTTATTTTATATTTATTTCTAATATTCTATTTTTAGTAAATTATATAATTATACTAGTTATTATAAAAGCTTTTTATATATTATAATAAGCTATTTTCTAATAAACTATTTCTTTAAAAAACTACTTTTCTTAAAAACTACTTTTCTAAAAAACTACTTTTCTAAAAAGTTACTTTTTTAAAAAGCTATTTTTTTTTTTAGAAAGCTATTTTTAAAAAGCTTTTTATATATTATAATAAACTATTTCTTAAAAAAAATATAAAAGAAAAAAAATAATATAAATTTAATAAAATAATTTTTAAGAAAATATATATAAAGTTTTATATTTATTTAAAATACTTTAGCTATTATTTAATAAGCTATTTTTAAAAAAGTCTTTTATATATAATATATAAAAAATTTCTTAAGAAATAACTTATTAAGAAATAATTATTAGTTTACTAGTAATATATAATACTATTATATAAGTTATAAAATACTATTTATATATAATTAGTAAAGTTATTATTATTTAGAAATAGGAATTATAGTATTATAGTATTAATATGCGATTCCTAAATCTGCTAAGCCTAAAGGACTCTAGTTTACTAGTTGAGTTACTAATAGGACGCGAGGTTATATAATTATATCTTATATCTCATATCTTATTACTTATATCCTATTATTTATATCTTATTACTTATATCCCGTATCTCATATCTTATAACTATATATATAACTCCCAAAAAAATAGCTATACTAATACTAGAAACTTTCTAAAAACACGAAAAATAATATCTCTCTTTAATTATATACAAATTCCCTAATCTGGCCTAGTACTAGATTTCCCAAATACTTTATATATTTATATTACTTCCGAGGTTTTAGTTATATACTAAAGGCTATAGCCTTTTATATATAACTTTTCCTTTTATAATATTCTCTTATCCCATATATCTATTTCTTGCCTTATTTATACTTAACTTATTTCTCTATATCTAATTATATAGTATTTATATTAATTAGGTATTTAAGGGTATTTATTAGCTTTAATTTTATTATAAAGTTAGTAGGATTTAATTCTTTCTTAATTTATTTAACTTTTATAATCTCTTATTATTCATATACCTGGCAGAGGTATATTATATTAATTATTAGGCATTTCTCTCAAGTAGTACCTAATTTAATAAGGCATTTATATAATAACTTTGAATTTATATAAACTACTAATAATAGTTCTATTTCTAGTACTTTATTAATTATAGATTTAACTAAAGTACTTATATTAAAGCCATAAGTTATATTATAGAGTTCTGAAGCTAGAATACTTCTAGTAATTCTTTTATATTTAGTAGAGAACTAGTAAATAATATTAGTATATCTAGTTCTATTTACTAGAACTAGAATATATCTAATTTAGAAAAAAATATCTTTATTATTTATAAACGAAATATTTATAAAAATAATTAAATATAAGAACTTCTTTACTAGCTTTATAAATCTTAGTTCTCTAGTAATATTCTTAATTTATTATTAAACGCACTTATTAAATACCTTTATATTAGTTTCCGAGAATTTAATAGCTTAAGTAATAATTAATAGGTTATATAAAGCTTCTAGTTAATAGACTAATATAATATATATTTCTCTAGTATATTAGGTAATATATTAGTTCTTAATAAAGAGATCTTAATAAATAGTACTCTTATTACTTATAATAGTAATATTTTTTATAGAAATAGTTTAGAGGTTTTTATACTAGTATTTCTATTATAATTTCCAGATATCCGGTATCTGAGATACCTTACTAGATATTAGATGCCTCCTAGATATATATAATATAGCCGCCTTACTAGGGAAATATATTTGGAATATACTAGAGATATTTAGAAGGCTAGCCCCTTTAGGACTAGTATACTATAAAATATATATATTTCTTTATAGCCTCCTATATTCTAGTTTTCCCTTCCTTAGCTTTAAATTATCTTTATAAGGAACCTTTTACCTTACTTTCCAAGCCCTAAATACTATACCCGTAATAGTATTTAAAGCTTACTTCCTTTAATCCTATAAAGAATTTCAAATAAACTAATTCAGAACTATTAAAAACATAAGTACTACTAAGATAATGGAACCTCAGAAACTCAAATAATAGATTCCAGAATAATAAAAGCAAAAAGCTTTAGAACCCTTAGAGAAATTAGGTATTTATATCTTTATAAATATATATTAGTAATATATTAGAAATCCTCCCGAAAACCCGAAAAATTAAAGAACCTCAAATAAAGGCTATTCTTTAACCAAGTCCTAGAGTAATAGGCACCTATAGGCTAGTAACCTAACTACTACCCCCAAGCCCTATCCTATAACCTTATAGGCCCTATATATATACTAGTAATGAGATTACTAGGGAAAATATAGTAGAGGAAAAGTATAATAGGTTAATTTCCCAGAATATTATATAACTAGGAACTATATTAACTTCTACTAAGGCTTTTGGTAAAGCTCCTACTAGTTCAGGTTATTCCGTTAGTAGCTCTTCCCGAACCAAACGTCCCGTTAGTATTCCTGGAGAATTTATAGACAAGTCTATAAAAATAGAACCCTCTGCTTTTATTATAAAGCTTCTAGAAACTAATAACTATATTACTACTAGAGAGTTATATAAATAGGCCAAGAAACCTAATACCTTACTTTTAGATATTAATATTATTATAAAGAATTACTAGAAGAATATCTAAAGAGCTATTTTATATAAGAATACCTATAGTTATAATAAAGCTATTCTCGAAAATACTAAGCTTTATAATACTAAGCTCGAGAACAAAGTTAAATACTATATAGCTATAGTAAATTGGCTTATAGTAGCTCTAACTACTTCTGCTCCGCCCGCTCTAACTACTTTGAATCTCTCTTAAAAGAATTCCGAACTATTTCCTGCTTATTTCTGTCTAGAATTCCCTATATCTTATATTTCTTTTAGAGATACTAAAGTTACTAAGCTCTCAGATCTAACTTTCTTTACTAAAAATTATACTATCTTTAATAACTAGCTAGTTTAGATTAAGAATAAGCTATAAGGAAATACTAACTTATATTTCTTAGAGAATCTCAAGATTATCTATATTTCTAGTAGACTTATTAGTAATACTCTTGCCCTAACTAATCCTTATATAAACGAAAATAGTTCAAATTAGTACTATTAGCTCTTAAAGTTCTATTCTTACCTAAAGAAGCTATACTCTAATCCTAATAAGATATAAAATACTTATTATAACTTTAGTAAGCTTTAAATATATTCTAGTTAAGTATTTTAGAAGTTCTATACTTTTTTCTTATAACTATTTATAGAAGGCAGTATTAGTCTTTAAGATATTAAGTATAAACTAAATAAGAAGCTCTTACTAAAGCTCTAGAAATTAGTATATATATACTATAATTATTTATTTATTAATACTACTTACTTTACTTAATACTATATTACTAATAATTAGTAAATTAAGGCTATATATAAGAAAACTAAGAAATATAAAAAGGTAAGAGCTATTCTAGCCAAGTTTATTTCTAGTATTATATCTCTATATATTCCTAAGAAATATATTTCTAAGAAAGAGCCTAAGGAGCTTATATTAACTATTCTTATTAAGTATATATTCCCTTATAAGTATAAGTAATATCTTATAAAAACCGAGGATCTCTTAATTATTAAGTACTATAACTATAACGAGTTCGGCTATTATATTAGATACTATCTGCTTTTATATAATAAGGAAACTAAAGTAGCTCTTTCTAGAATTAAGCCAGATTTAGTTTTTATTTTACTGGAATATACTATTTAAATAAAGTATTTAGAGAATTCGAACTCTAATTCTAGTATAGAACCGGGAAACGAGTACTCCTAAAAAAAGTCTTTATTTTAGGGGCTTATAGTATGGATTTAATAGAGATTAACTTAACTTATCTAATAAAAGAGAATATTCTTATAATACTCTATACTATTAGTATAAATAGATTAGGAATTAAGTCTTTTTCCTTTATTAATACTAGAGCTAATAATTATACTTTTATTAATATAAAGCTTATTTAGCTTATAGAGTAATTCTTAAGAATAGAATTATAACCCCTTTTCTTACCCTATACTATATGCGGTTTTAATAGAAAGCTAGCTAAGTTTACTAAGAAATATATAAAAGTCTTATTTCTAATTAATAAATAAAGTATTAATATATCTATAATTATCCTAAACTTTAAAAATTATAATATTATTCTTAGTAAGAAATAGGTAATATATATTAATATTCTAATTAATTATAGAAAATATAGGCTTATATAGCTAAAAAAATAAGCCTAAATCTATATAATTTAGTTATATTATTAGTACTTTATAATAATAGCTAGAGAAGTAACCTAATAAGAAATATTAAAAGAATACTAATTAATAAGATTCTATTATAAGCTATTTCTGGAAATTTTCTATTCTAGAATAGTTTTTCTTTTTCCGGACTAATTAAAGGGAATTATATAAGACTATGGAAAAGAAGCTTCTATAGCCTAATTAAAATATAATACTTAAGTAAAAGCTAAAGAAGCAAAAAGAAGTCTTTAATAAAGAGTAAATATTAGATCTAGCTATTCTTATTTCTATAGTATTTAATTATATAGCTAAGAGAGAAAATAATATTATTAGTCAAATCTTTATCTATAAGATTAATAAGAAGCTTAAAGCTCGGAAAAAAGAAGCTATCCCTGACCTAGAGAATTAATAACCGGGAGAAATAGAGCTTTAGTAGCTATAAAGAATATTATTCCTGGAACTTAAGAAATATGCCTCTATTTTTTCTAAGAAAGAATCTAATATCCTTTCTTTCTATAGACTATATAATTATAAGATTTAGATTAAAGGCCTAAAGGAAACCGAGAGTATTAGATATTAACCCCTCTAGTAATAATCTATTTAAGAGCTTCTAGAAATCAAGCATTTCTTATAAGATAATCTGGCTAAGGGCTTTATTAAAGCTAGTTAGGCTCTCTTTACTTTACTAGTTCTTTTTATAAAAAAAGCAAATAGAGGTTTATGTTTTTATATTAATTTCCGCCGCCTGAATAATATTATCCGGAAGAATTAATATCCCCTTTTCCTTATTAATAAGACTTTAAGTTAATTATCTAAGGCTAAGATCTATACTAAATTAGATATTTATTAAGCTTTCTATTATATAGCTATAGATCCGGACTCTCAGGAGCTAATAATATTCCGTATTCGCTATAAAGCATATAAATATAATGTTCTCTAGAAAGGCCTTATAAATGGCCTGGTTATATATTAATACTATATAAATAATATATTCTTTAAATATTATTATATTTAAATAATTAAAGATTATTTAAATATTATTTTCTTTAATAATATAAGTTATTATATATTAAATAAAAAATACTAGAACTTTTTTATATAGTATATTACTATATATAGTATTTATATTTAAGACAAAATCTACTTTTATTAATAATTATATTAATTATTAATTATTAAAATAAAAGTAGTAATTAAGAGATTTAAGAAATCTTTAACTTAAGAATTATTATTCTATAAAGATTTAAATTTTTATTTTGAATAGTTAACTAATAACTATAAATTATAAAAATTAAACTAGCCTTATTGGGCTATTTTATTTCTTATCTAAGAGAGCCCTCTTATGAGTAGCTAAAATCTCTTAGTAAGCTCTTAGCTAATTAAGAACGTGATTTATTAGTTTAGAACTATGTAGTACGGCTAGCTAAGCTAGCGTGAGTCTCAGTAGCTTATATGCAGGCCCAAATTCTAATATAGGTAGTAAATAGTTGGGGACATACCCCTGAAATAAAAACTTAAGGAAATAAAGAAAAAATGAATATAAATTATAATTCCTCCCCTACTCCCTATTTCCCTTTTCCCTTTTTCCCTATTTCCCTTCTCCTATTTCCTCTCCTATTTCCTCCCCAATTTCCTCCCTTATTTCCACTTCTTCTACTTCTTCTACTTCTTCTACTTCTTCTACTTCCACGCTTTGCTTAATATGCCATTTTCTTATACATATACTAGTTTCTTTTAAGAATACTAGTATATTTAATATCCTAATTTCCGTGTATAATAGTAGTCGTAGGTTAAAAGTACTAGCTTCTAAGCTCCCTTTAAATAGACTAAATAGTCTGAGTCATTTCTCCCTATATAGCGTGTAGTATAAAAGGAGGTGCTTTACATTCTCAGTCTTTTCGCATTTGTATTTATTATTAGATATTATATTTAGCCTGTATAAATAGGACTTTAAATATCCGTGGCCTAGCTTTAGCTAGAAAAAGGCACTAGCTAGGGGCCTAAATATTCCAGAAGGTAGGTTTATCTTTCTGGATACTTTTCACGGATATATATTACTATATGCTTCTAGCTAGGTTTTTGGTTTAGTATAAGATTCTAAAAGTAGTCTATACTCTAGTTTCTTAACTTTATTAATTTTAACCCCTAGGAAAGCAAAGGAGGTTTTCACTGATTCAGGTTCTAATATAGGAGAAGTGGTGCCTAGCTTAGCTAGTTTGTCTGCTTCTTTGTTTCCTATTATATCTGTATGCCCTGGAACCCAGATTAGTTCTATATTAGCTCCTTTAGCTTTAAGGGCCTTAGTAGCTAGTATAGCTCTAATCTATTGACTTTGTCCTGGCTTATTAGAAGGAGTTTTTAATCTTAGTAAACCAGCTTGGTTATCTATAAAGATATTAAAAAGCTCTCCTCTCTTTGCTTTACTACTAGCGTACTCAATAGCCCTAGTAACGCCTTCTAGTTCTCTATTATAGACTATAGCACTAGCTCCTATATTCTGGCTTTCTCTATATTTAGCTATGACCGGAATATAAGAAGTTTCGTGACTATAAACTACGAGCCCTAGGCCTACTCCAAGTCCTTTTTCAGTTTAAGATCTATCTGTATATATAGATAGTATGGAGCTATTATTATATAAAGTCTTTAGATAGAAGTTATGTAATATAGTAGTTTCTTCCTTTGGCTCTTTTAATATAGTGATTTTATAAGGCACTTCTCTGTCCCAAGGGGCAAAATAAAAGTGTCTTATAGTCTCTAGGTCTTTAGGGTCTATTAGATTACTAATAGAGTCTACTATAGTTTCTACTTGAGACTTTTTGGCCATGCGATTTCGCTTTAGATCGGTATTTAGACTATAAATAGAGTCTATATCAGATTCTACTAGTTCTAAATTACGGGATCTTTGGAAGGACTTCTCGAACTCTAGTCTAATAGGGTGTTTTAGACTTAGTTTAAGAATACGGAAGGCATATTAATATTAACTATGGTTTAGCCTTATAATAGGTAGAACTAAAGCTGATTCGACCTCTATAGGAATAATAGGAGCAGTTTTGAATACTCCTAGGGTTTTCCTTAGGGCTAGGTTTTGAATTGCCTATAAAGGCCGAATTTGAGCTTTGCTTTCAGTCTTCCACCATAGTATAGAACCATAGTCTATTACACTAGTAATATAGGCTAAATATAGCTGTCTAATTATAAAAGGAAATAAGCCACGTGATATATTCGTAAGTCTCTATACCCTATAAAAGGCTTGTTTTGCTTTGGAAGCCCTATAGGCTATATATTCCTTAAATCTGAGATTTTTATTAAAATAGATCCCTAGCTATTTGACTACTTTACTAGGGGAAACTAGTTCCCTATTAGGTAGTTTTAGACTAGGCTTATTTTTGGAATTATTAAAATAAATAAGCTCTGTTTTATCTATATTAAAGCTAATAGTATTCTTTTTCCCTAAATCGACTATATTCTTTACTTCTCTTTCTAGAGTCTTAATGTTTTTCTTTAGACTTTTAGAAGTAGTAGTAAGGGATATATTATCTAAATAGGATCTGAATTTAATATTTGCTAACTTAAATAAGTCTCGGATATAGATAAGGAATAATATAGGGGATATAGGGCTACCTTGTGAAATGCTAGTAAGTATAGACCTAAATACTTTAATACTATTATTAAAAGCTAGTCGTAATACTCGGTTATCTAGGAATAACGATACCTATAGAATAAGGCTAGTAGGTAGTAATAAACTAATCATAATCTATAATAGCCTATTCTTGGACACGTGATCAAAGGCGACTTTAATATCTAGGAAGAGAGTACTAGTTTTTAGCTTATAGGACTTATTTAATTCTACTTCATTTTATAATAGTAAAGCAGTATTAATAGCGGACTTGTGAAGCCTACCTCCCATTTGGGAGTAGTATAGTAGGTTACTAGTCTCGGCTAAATAGCTAAGTCGCCTAGCTAGTATTCTCTCAGAAACCTTCCCTAAGTAATTAAGTAGGGAAATAACTCAATATGCTTTGGGTAGGGAATAGTTTGGTTTCCCTGATTTCTTTAGAATAAAGCCAGTAGCTTGTTTCTAGACTTTAGGGTAGTATCCCTTATTAATAAATAAGGAGTATAGCCTATAAAAGATATCTAGAGAAGCTCTATAAGCATGAACTATAATCTCTTGAGTAACTAAGTCTGGTCCAGGGGTTTTCCCCTTTACCTTAGAAGTACAGGCTTGTTCTAGCTCTATTTTAGACAAAATAGGCCAGTCCTACTTTGAGCTAGACCTATAGTTTATTAAACTAGTAGGCTTAGTAATAGGGGGTAGTGGGAAAAGCCTAGTTCTAAAGATATTATACTTTTCTTAGAAAGTCGATTTTAGCTTATTTGAACTATTATCTAAGATACTAGGAATAGGTTAATATATAATATCTTTAGTATATTTCATAGCTTTAAAAATCGACTGGGGGTCTTTATTCTCTAAGAACTTATTCTAGTACGCTAGCTTAGTGCTCTTAATAGTATTAAAATAGGTATTTTTTGCATTTTGGAGTTCTTGTTTATAGAGAGTATACCCTAAAGCTTTAGACTTACGGCTATAGTATAGCATTGATTTACGTAAGGTCTTTAAGTCCTTATTCTACCAGGATTTAGAATACGGACTAGTAGTAGATTTTGGAATACTATTACTAGCTGCTTCTACTATTCTATTAGTAAAGTCTTCTGCTAATAGGTCTAGTTCATGGTTTCCAGGTATACTAGTAAGTGGAAAGGGCATATTCTTAAGGCTATTAATAAGGTAGCTTGTAAATTTAGCCCAGTCTGCTTTCTTAGTATTAAATCTGACTGGATTAGAACTAGAGCTATAAGTCGACTTACTAATAGTAAATAGAACCCCGAAGTAATTAGAACCTAAGTCTGGTAGTACTTGCTAGTCTTTAATCTTAGTTACTATTCCACTAGTAGTAAAACTTAAGTCTAATACGGAAGGAATAGACATATTAGGTCTATAGAAGGTACCTTCTCCTGGTTTATTTAATAGCCTTAGAGAATGGTTCTCTATATAGCTAATTAAATGAACTATATGACTGCTTTGAGGTTTAAGGGGATCCTACCAAGGATAATGTGTATTAAAATCACCTAGTAATAGAGAGCTATTATAGAGAGTAGTAGGTAAGATGTTCTCTCTTAATATAGTTAATATACTATTAGGGTCTTCTGAGTGAATTACATTATAGAAATTAATTAGCTGCATTTTTAGTATACCTAGACTTAAGTCTATAATTAAGTAATCAGGATTACTTGGTGAGTTTGAGGCTAGACTAGCTTGCAGTTCGCGAGCTATATAAAATAGGGTTCTAGGCCTCAGGGTACCGTAATTCGGGAGTATTTAGAAATAGCTAGAGTATATAATGGAACGATATTCCCGATTATTATTCCCTGCTATTACCCAAGGCTCCTGGATTACTAGGACTTTAATATCTAGTTCTATAGCTGTTTGCAAGACGTTTTCAGTAGTAGAGCTATTGCGATTCACATTAACTTATAGTACTTTGATATAGCTACTTATTAATAGTAATAGTAGGAATTATAGTAGTAGTAGCTTTTTTAATTGCTAAGTAAACCTCACATAGCTTAGAACTAGCTGAGTAGGTAGTGCTTAAGTAATTAGAGCATTTAGTAGTCACGTGGGGGCATTTTTTACTCTTCTTCTTATAGATAGAGCAAAAATGGTTCTCAGTCACGTGACCCTCACCACATAGTAAGCACTTAGGTTCCTTTTTGCAAATAGAATCTAAGTGCCCGTACCCTGCGCACCTAGTGCACTGTGTAGTACTAGAAATAGTATGGTATTTTACTACTTTAGCAGAGATCCCGGCTATAAGGAGTCTATTTTTAATAGCTCTATTAGCTTGAATCTCGGTAGGGAATGCCACTACTACTAAACCGGCTCGCTAGAGGCCTGAGTCTCTTTTCTCCTTAGAAGTAGCCTAATAGGGCTGGCTAATAGGCTCTAGTCCCTTATTAAAGGTCTTGATTTCTTCTAGGACTAAGTCTATTCCTTCGGGTATATTGAACTCACGAATAGGTAGACCGTGAATAATAACTTTATACTAAGGTTCTCCTTTTTATATGCTTGTAACTAAGGGAAGCACTCCCTTTATAATAGCTTGATTTTGAACCAGAAAGTCAGAGTTGAATTCGGGAGTAGTATTAACTATAATATTACCCTTTAAGGAAAGAGAAACCGTAGAGATTACTAGTCCCTTAATTCCCTTAGAGCGGAAAGTAGTATTAAGCGAATTGCGAGTTGAAATAGGAGAGAACGAGCTAGCCTGCTCTATATGAGCTAGTAGGAAGGTGTATTTCCTAGAGAGGGCTATAGATCTGGTGTCACGAGCACCAGAACTACTAGTGTCACGTGCACTGGGTGGTTTATTAGTGCCACGAGCACTACCGCTACTAGTAAGTGTACTAGGGCCTTTTCCTCCCTGATTTTTAGACTTAGTGTGTGATACTAAAGTCTAGTCCTTTTCCGAGTATAATTCCGAGTATGTTTGTGGTTCTTAAGTAGCGATTTTAGCCCAAGTAGGCTTTTCGGAGGTAGTTTTAGCTTGAGTAGC
Organism: Hyaloscypha bicolor E; assembly: GCF_002865645.1. NCBI lineage: Eukaryota > Fungi > Ascomycota > Leotiomycetes > Helotiales > Hyaloscyphaceae > Hyaloscypha > Hyaloscypha bicolor. The sequence goes on along the minus strand of NW_020194684.1, from coordinate 4,533,915 downwards.
TAGCTTGGCTTGAGTTCTTGACTGAATTTCGATCCGTTTAGTGGTATTTTCGAGGTTCGCTACCTGTAAAGCTAGTAAAGTACTAGTATGGCGGATACGGCCGAATTCTGTGTATTCCCTGAAGATTTCTACTAAATCTAGTAGTCGAGATTACTGGTCATGTAACGGGGTAATAGTAATAGCTTTGACTATTAAGTCCCGGGCTTGACGAATTAGTAATTTAGCTTTATTCGAAGCTTGATTTTGGTATTAGTGGTGGTTTCCGTGGTTTTGGTGTTCCTTATTAATATTATTATTAATATCGCTCGCGCTAGGGCCACGCTTTAGCCCGTTCTGGAGGCGGCTTAGTCGAGCCGCACTAGCTGAATTAGGCTGAGGAAAAGGAGCTGCGAGTTCGTCTGAAGAGATGGGATTTGTAGCTAAATCGAATACGAATTGAGCTCCCTGGCTAAACCGGGCTAGTGGGGAGCTAGTGGGTAGCTCTAGTTTCTCGCTAGGGCCCTCTGGAAGCTCTCCGAGCTCTTGAAAGTCGATGGGAGGGGGGCTGGAGCCCGGGGGGTCAGGGGGGGCCATTTAGCCTGTTCTAGCTCTACTTATAGTAGGTTCTAGAGCCTGGGGCCAAAGGGCTGAGGTGTATTGAGTGAGTTCTGAGGGTGGGTGAAGTGTGGGTGTGAAAGTAAGGGGGGTAGAAAACCGGAAAAAAGTTGTCTGTATCCAAGTATGGCTAAAATCTCTTAGTAAGCTCTTAGCTAATTAAGAACGTGATTTCTTAGTAAGCTCTTAGCTAATTAGGAACGTGACTTGAATTTGGAACTAAGGATTCGGTTTATAAGATCGGAGCATCTATTAAGCCATACTTATGATTTAATGGGACATTTATTTAGCCGTCTTATAATTTGATTTCTAATAATTAGTGAATTTATAGGCCGTACTTATTATAATTAATAGAGTTATAAGTTATTCTTGTGGTTTGGTATAGCTAGATTTTATTATTTAAGTAGCTAGATTTCCCTCTTTAGAACCAGAAAATCAAGTATTTGAATAGTACTTTAAAATTACTTTACTCTTTGGTTTATAATCTAAAACCTTATTTTACTTTACTTTACTTTACTTTAGTTTTTAAGACTTTACCTCCTATTAATTCCGACTATTCCAATAATAACCTTAATATCCCCTATATAAAAGGGCTTTATAGAGGTTAAGCGGAAGATAGTATTACTATATAATAAAGCTAGTATATAGTTCTCCCTATTAATAGCTACTAGCTTATATGGCCTATCCTAATTACTAGATTAACTAGTATTTCCTTTATATTATACGAGAATATCCGAATTTAAAGAAAATTCGTAAATATTAGTAATACTAGAACTATTTCGGGTATTTAGAGTATTTATAATTTAGTATCTAGCTTAAAGCTTCTGAATTTCTATTATTACTTTCTTGAGTACTACTAATTACTATAATATAGTTAGTAATAAGGTATTATATTTAGTTATTTAGGATAAAGTACTATAAACCAAAAGAGTTAGGATAATATTATTAGGTCTAGTAGAATTATTAATAGCCTTAAAAGCTATTTAAAGTATAATATCTTTATTAATTCTATTAATTTCGGCTATAATAATAAGGTAAATATATTAAATCGGGCTATAATAGTATTTTATAATTCTAATAAAACTATAAGCTTTTATAGGGACGATTTTAACCTTAGTTCCTATAGTATTTATAAGCTAAGTAAACTCTTTACTAGTAAACTACTTTCTGGTATCTGCTATAATCTAATTAGGAGAGCCTAAATAGGTATTAATCTAATACTACTTTAGGATATCCCAAATATATAATATACTAATATTTTAAAGCTATTAGCCGGCTTAATATCTAGTGCTTTTATTAATAATATAAAGTATAAACTTATTAGAAATATAGAAAATATTAATAATAATAGAGTAATTAAAGCTAATATTATCTTTTAGATTAAACTTAAATTATTCCGGTAATTATCCAAATTTCTGGTATTACTTATAGTATTTTATAAGATACTTAAGTGCTTTTATATTAATATTATAGCCTGCTTATTCTAGTATGTTTTAAAGCTTACTAATAAATAAATAACTAAAATAGTAATATAAATATTATAATTTGATTTTTATAAGAAAGCAGAAGTTATAAGTAAAGAATTCGGAAATAAAGCTTTATAAAATAGTATTCTAAAGCAGGAAAAAGTATTTAAAACATTATATTATAGGTATAAAGCATTTATTAGAAGTAATGAAATAATTAGTAAGATTATTAAAGTAGATTTCTAGCTTATTTATATTAGCCAAGCTAAGTAAAAATAGAGTTTTTATAGGTATAATATAGAATTATACTTGCCTAATTAGTATTCTTATTATTATAGATCTAATAGAGAATATAAATCTAATACTAAACTAGATATTAACTTGACTTTTAGTAATTTTATTAAGTTAGATATTACTATTAGTCTGCTATAAAGCTTAGAATTAGTTAGAACTAGTAATTAAGAATCTGGAGGCTCTAGTATTAATTATAACTCTATAAAAGCAGTAAGTATTATATCTTAATATATTATTAATTATAAATATCTAGATATCTTCTATTTATTTAATAGGCTTTAAAGTATGGTTTTCGCCTATTATCTAGTATATAAGGAAAAGGGAAGTAAGATTATCTACAAGAGTATTAGTTATAGGGATAGTAAAAATAAGGGCTATAAGAGCGGCTAGGAAGCTCTTAATAGAAATAAAGTAGGAATTAGAATAATATTTCTCTCTTTTATTTATTTCTGCTAGTAAGGCTTTAAAAGTATTATCTACTAGTTTATTCTTACTACTCTTATTATTCTCTTCTCTTTTAAATTCGGTAATATACTATATATAAGTATTACTAAAGTATTTATTAAAGTTATAGGTATTTCGGGATCTAAATTAGTAAATATTTCTACCCTTAAATTAAACCTTCTTAGCCTCTTATTTCTCTAGTATATGCTTCTATAAACGGTATTCGGGTCTCTTATATATAAAACATAACTTTAAAGCATAATTATTATGGTTACGGGGCTTAAAGTAATTATTACGGGTTCCGAAATTATGGCTAGGTCTATATTAATAATTTCCGGACAGGTAGTAATTTAGAGAGTTTTAAAAATAGTATTATTAATTAATAAAGAGGATCTCGGTATTAATCTATTATTTCTTCTTATAGGTAGTAATAAATAATTAGAGCTTATTAATAAGTTAGTTGAGATTAGAAAAAGAATCCGAGACTATATATTAGTATACTAGTATACCTTAATAAAAGATAATAATCTTATTATATAGGAATTCGGTATTTTATAGGACAGGTACTAGTCTATATTATAATTTATATAAGTTATTAATTAGTAACTAGATAAGCTCAAATATTGTCTTTTTAGGATATTAAGCTATTATAATTACTATTATAGTAGCGTTTCACTTATCTAAGTTTCGATATTAGAAACCAGGGCCTTTAAAGAAGTTGCGAATATTTATATAGGCCTCTTTATATATATATTAAGAGAGCTAGTTATTATAAAAGTAATCTTATACTAGTTCTTTTAATATAATAGGAAAAGCTCTTACTAATACCTCTTATAAAAGCTCTATATATTAGTAGATATTAAGGAAAATAGCGAGTTTTTAGTTAAAACTACTATTAGTTCTATTATATTTCTGTATCTTAATATATATCTTTATTACTTCTCTAATTAGCTTTATAGTAAAAGGGCTAGCTAAAGGGCCATTTAAAAATAGTAGAGGTAATAAAAGTAGTAGAAATCCGTTACTACTAGTTCTCTATAGTCTAGTACTAGTAAGAGTAATTATAGGTAATAAAGAAATATAAGTAATAATTAGTTTAGTTTATTAATTTCTTATAATACTATTATTAAGGGATATATATAATAAGATAATAGGGCCCATATTAAGATCTAGTCTAGTAGTAATAATATTAGCTATAGTCCAGATATATTACTTTTCTTTCTAAATAGTATTAACTAAGAACTATATAATAGCGAGTCCCTTATTATTTTATTTAATATAAATACCGCCGTATTATAAAATAGCTTATAATTTATATAGTATATATTAATCTAGATAATTAAGTACTTTAAAGTCAAAATTACTAAAATTCTCCTTAAATAATTCCTAGAAATTATTATTAGTTAACTTCTTTATTTTATACTAGAATAGTCTAGTATTAAGGTAATCTAGAACTTCCTTATTATTATAGGTAATTAGATTAATACCGCCTTTCTACTTTTTTACCTATATATATTTATTTTATAGTTCTATTATACTAAATCCCTAGAGTCAAGCCCTTCTTAATATATATGTGATTTATAATAAGAGAGATTTAAAAGTAAGGTAGTTTATAGTAAGTTTATAGAAAGAGTTTAATAGTAAAAATATCTAGTTATTTAGTTTAGATACCAGATATCTGGTTCAGATACCAGATACCCCAGATATCTAGGGATATTATAAGTATTAAAGTAAATATTTCGCCCTTAAATATTTTATCTATAATAAGAAATTTAGGAAGTAAAATATTATAATTCCGGGAGGGTCTAAAGCTCAAAGAACTTGATTTAATAATAAAATTAAAGTAGTAATTAAAGAGCTTTAAGGGTATATATAAAGTATATATTTCGGAGAGAGTATCCCGTAAATACGGGTATTATATAAGTGGAAAAGATAGGTTCTAAGAAAGTAGTCTTGGGGCCAAAAGAAGTTAGTTCTAAAGAATAGTAAATAGTTAAATAGATAGATAGTTAAATAGCTAATTACTTATTAATTAATAAGAACTAGAGTCTTCTTCCTTAGGCTACCGGATACTTTATAAAGTTAATAAGTAATTCCTTTCTTTAATAAAGTAGTTATTAGTCCTTGGTAAGAGCTAGCTATTTTCTTTCTTAGACTACCGGATACTTCGTAAAGTTAATAGGTAATTCCCTCCTTTAATAAAGACTAGTTTAATTTTGCTATAGGCTACCGGATACTTCTTTAGCTCAAAAGATTCTATTCTCTAATCTATATATATAAACTAATTAGTATTAGTTTACTAGTAATACATGGCACTATTATATAAGTCGTGAAATACTATTTATATATAGTTAGTAAAGTTATTATTATTTAGAAATAGGGATTATAATATTGTGGTATTAATATGCAATCCCTAAATTTGCTAAGCCTAAAGGAGTCTAGTCTACTAGTCGAGTCACTAATAAGACGCGAGGTCACATAACTATATCCCGTATCCCATATCCTATTACTTATATCCTATTACCCATGTCCCATTGCCTATATCCCGTGTCCCGTGTCCCGTAACTACGCACGTGACTCCCAAAGGAATAGCTATACTAATAATAACTTATTAAGAAATAACTTATTAAGAAATAACTTATTAAGAAATAACTTATTAAGAAATAACTTATTAAGAAATAACTTATTAAGAAATAACTTATTAGGTAATAATTTATTATAATATATAAAAAGCTTTTTAGAAATTAGTTTATTATAATATAAAAAGCTTTTATAATAATAGTAACTAATTTATTTTAATATATTATCTAGTTTTATTTACTAGTTATATAATTATAAGTCTTAGCTTAATTTTAGTATAATTATATATTTAATTTCAAATAGTTTATAATTTTATATTTTAATTTTTTAGTTTTTTAGTTTTTAGTTTTTTATTATTTAAAATCTTACTTTATTATAAGCTTTTTTTTAAAAAAAAAATTCTTATAAAATTAATAAAATTATTATTATAAATAATAAGAAATAGTTATCTAATTAAAAGAAGCTCTAAAGAAAGCCTCCGAATCTAGCTAAATAAAAGAAGTAGCTAAATAAATAAAGCTTAGCTTTCTAATACTTATATTTATATAATATATTTTCTAGAGGCTTCCAATTTTATATATAAAAGAAATAGCTAGTAAAGTGCTTCTATAAAATACCTCTAATAAAAAGAAATATATATATAATTTATTTATCCTAATTAAGAACTAAGAAATTATTATTTCCTAATTCCTTATATTAAGCTAATAGAACTAAAAGAAATAGAAAATAAAGTATTCTCAGATATTTCTAGTAATATATTTAGTTCCAAAAAAGCCTAGCTCTAGCTTTAGATAGCTTTATAAGCCCAAAGTTAGAAAATTATATTATATATATTATTAGTATTTAAAATACTCTAATTACTTTATTTTCTTAATCTAATTCTTTTTCTTAAGCTATTTATATAGCTTCTTATATTTCTTTATTATAAGATATTCTTATATAGCCTTTAATTACTTATTTATAGGCTATAGATTAAGTTTTCTAATATAGGAACTAGTAGTTATAAGCTCTAGAATAAAGTAATTAATAGGCTTTTATAAGTACTTTTCTGCTTTTCTTTTCTTATATAAGTATAAGTATCTATTAGATCTTCTAATAAAAGAAATAAAGATCTCAAATAAAGAATATTCGTTTTACTAAATTAGAGCCTTAAAGATTCTTCTATATTACTTAAGTATATAAACAGGCTCTCTAAATATATTAGCCTTAATTACTAAAGCAAGTTATTATACTTCTTAAATAAGTAAAAACTTAGCTATTATTACTTAAAGAAAGTTTTTAATTACTAGAAACTCTTTAATTTCTATAATTCGGTAGATTTAAGCTTATATTAAAACTTAGTACTAATTATTAATTCAGGCTTTAGGAAGTTCTAAATTTATTCTATTATAGTTTAAAATTCTTTTATAATTCTCTTTTACTTATTCTCGTATATTATTTTTTAATAACTGGAATTTATTATAAAAAGCTTATATAATATTCTAAAAAGAGAGCCTTTACTAGGAAATAAATAACTTAAAATATAATATAAATAAAGCTAGTTTAATTATATAATATATTTAATTCCAGATATTCTAATATTAAAAGCTTTATATTAACTAATTCAATTATTTAATAATATATTTCTTAAGCCTAAACGAGTATTTCTCTTTAATATTATTAAAATAAGCTAGATATAAAGTTCTTAGTTATATTTCTTTTTCTATTTCTAGTTTTCTATTTATATTCTGTATTACTAATAAAGTATTTTATATAATATTTAATTAATTATAAAAGATAAAAGGGGTTTTATAAAAAGCAGATAAGAAGCTTTTAAAATATTAGAATTAAATAAGATATTATATATTTCAAAAAATGAAATTGAGTTTAAGCTTTATATATTATATAGAAAAGCTCCTATAATTAGTAAAATATATATTAGAAACTAGTAAAGCTACTATTTTAAAGAAAGAAATAAAGAATAAGAAAAATAAATAAAACGTATTCTTTTAATAATTATAATTATAATAAGAATAATTATAATTACTAGAATACTTACTAATTATTAATAGAGATATATAGTTAGTATACTAGACCTATAACTATTATAAATAATAAGAAATAGTAATTTATATAAGTAGTTATCTAATTAAAAGAAGCTCTAAAGAAAGCCTCTAAATCTAGTTAAATAAAAAGAGTAGCTAAGTAAGTAAAGCTAAGCTTTCTAGTACTTGTATTTATATAATAATTATTAATAATCTAAATAATTTCTATAATAAAATATAATTAAAATAATTAATTTATATAATATTTTATTATATTTTATAATAGAAATATAATAAAATAAGAAAATTAAGAAAATATATATAATATATTTTTTAATTATTAAATTATTAAGTTATTAAATTATTAATATATTTCTTTTATATTTCTATTTCTATTTCTTTATTTAATTAAATAATAATAATTATATAATAAAATTATAAAGAAATTAAAATATAACTTTAATATTGAGATTTAAAAGAAATATAAAAAAGAAATAAAGAAATATCTTTACTAATTTATATTCTTTTATTAAAGAAATCTCTTAATACTACTTCTAATATAATATTTATATTTATAATATCTTTTTTATTTACTTTGTTTTTTAATTAATAAATTAAAGCCTTATAAGAAAAGGTTACTTCTATAAAAAATTAGTTAGATAATAATCTTAATTCAGATAATCTTCTTATTCTAGAACCTGGAAATTATAGTTTTTACTACTTCTGTTCTTACTTCTATAGCTAGTAAATTAATAGATTTAAATATACTATAAGGTATTTATTAGTAGGCAATAAGATAATAGAATGAATTAGTGTGTTGTGAAATCACAGTATTAAATTCAGTAGTGTAATAGTGGTTACCAAAAGGGCAGCAAGTCAGGGAGTAATCCAAAGTAGTATTGTGACTGAAACTTGAAGAAGCAAGTGAGTCGTGGGAGGTGCGAAGCCTTATGGGCTTGCGCACGGACCACGCGCACGCACGTGCTCGCTAGGATGCTTGGGTACTCTATAACAAGTATAGAACTAATCTCTGTCCCTCCTGTAAGGTCCAGGGAAGCCCCCTCTAAATAGGAGGCCCCAATGGCATACATATAATTAGTGATTTATAAGCCTAATATATATAATATAAACAGTGGTTAGTTGGGATATTAAAGAGCTGCCGAACTCCCTAATTAATACCTGCAATATCCGAGATTCGTTACATACCCTTAAGTCACATACGACCCTGTATATATTACAACTATACCCCCCTTTTAGGATCTTGTCCCCAAGATCCATTAATCTATCCTGGTAAATATTTAATTATTTAATTATTTAATTAACGTAAACTTCTAGTATCTTGGGAAGTGGTTTTACTAATATAATCTAGATAATAGATATAAAAATCGTCTAATTAGATCAGGGCTAAATAAGCGAGAAGGAAGAGTAATTATACCCCAGGTATAGGGGCTAGCTAGTAATTACGATTTCGTTTGGAATCTAAGTATTCTAATTAGCTCGATCTAAAATACTAAGATACTATTCTATAAAACTAATATTACTTGTCAGATCTTATATTAGAATAATCTGAATAACTATATGGAAAGTATTTAATAAATATTTATATAAGAAACCTATATGAATATTTCTGAGATCCTAGAGATTATTTACAGGCTCCTGGAAATATATATTAATTAGTTATACTAGTTTCTAATTAGAACTAGTACGAAAACTAGTAGTTAATCCAGGTAGTTCTTTACCTCTATAAAAGAACCTCTTTATATTACTATATACTCTTTTTCTTTCTAATAACTATATATATAACTTTTTCTATTATTATTTTCTAGCTTCTTCTTTTGCCCTTTTCTAAGTCTTCTTTAATTATTTTTAATTAATTCTATAATATCTTCTTCTAGTTTTATTATTTATTCCTGTAATAATAAATATAAAGGTAATCTTATAGCCTTCTTTCCTATTACTAGTAAATACTTGAAATATTTCAAGCATTTACTTATTAATTCCTTTACCTTATATATTATAGTACCTAGTAAGAAGAATTATAACCGTTATAATAAAGGTTCTAAGTCTTATATATTAGTAAGTTCTTTAGCTTTAATATCTATTAAAGCTAATGCAATTTCAGATTCCTTACTACTTATTAAAAGCTTACCGGTTCTAGGAAGATACTATTATAATCTTTAAAAAATTTCTTAAAGCATATCCTAAATAGTATTATACTAATAAGAATAATACTATTAATTAGGTTTTTAAAAACTAGAAGAATACTAATAAGCTTCGGAATTCTTCTTCTTATCTTAATAAGGTAAATAATAATACTACTTAGGTTAGTATTCCAAAAATAAGTTTTTTCTAATATACTTAAGTATTTACTAATTCCTTAAAGAAATACCATAATATTTACCTTTAAGGCATTAACCTTATTACTGAGCTTATTACCGAGATTACTAAGTAATCTATTACTAGTACTTTAAATACTAATAATATAATACTTATAGCTATTCGGGACCTAACTTTAGAAGTTCGGGCCTTCTATAAGGCATATATGGCTATTATAAGTTCCTTACTTGCTTCTCTTAATATCCTTAATACTAATATTATTATAGTATAATTATATCTTATTAAGAGATAAGCAGATTCCGGAAAATATTAGCTAATTCTTTACTAAGTCCTAAATAGGGCCGGTATTTAGTATTCTTACTTTAGGAATTAGGAATTTATAGAAATTAGAGTTTATTTATTTAAGATACCTATAGCTAGTCTACCTATAATAAATCTTTCTTAATCCTAAACCTTTTTCTAATAATTTAAATATAATTCTTATAAGCCTTAATAAAACTCTAGAAAACCTTTATAAGTAAAAAACCCAGAAAAAGAATATTTCTATTATTATTCCGGATCTTTTCTTAGCTATTTAGGTTCTTTTTTTCTTTTAAGTAGCTTTTTTCTTAGTAATCCAGAATTCTTTTTAATCTTAAGAAATTATTAAAAAGTAGTTTCGGATTCCAAGCTATAATTTTAGTTATATAATTTTAGAAGTTCCTTAGAATTTTCAAAATTAGGGAAAATAGGTAATTAGATATTATAATCTTTAGGCCAGGCTTTCTATTTAATTAAATACTATTACTTCTTATTTCTATTATCTTATTAGTAATTAATAATAGCTTTTACTTCCTATTCTTATTCTTTATTATTATTTACTAATTCCGGAAGTTTTTTGGAAAGATATAAATATGGCTTCTAATTCTTTTTTATTATATATTTTTTAAAAAAGAAAATATAAAAAGTTAGATATAAATAATTATATATATTTAGTAGTTCTAACTTATATACTAAATTACTAATATATTTAAGGATCCTAAACGGACCTATAAATTTTGGCTTAAGCTTTCCTGCCTTAAGTTTAATATTCCTTATTAATAGTATTATCTAGGCTTCTTTAAAATAGTATTTAGCTAACTAATATCTATTATAGTAGATTTCCCGGTTATTTTATATATAATACTATAAATTCTTAAGCTTTCTTTACTTTGCTTTAAGGGTTTCTAGTCTCCTATATATAGCTAGTACCTCTCTTATAATCCTATTCTTAGGATTCTATAAAAATTAAGAATAATATCTATAATATATATAGAAAGATATATCCTATAAAACTTAATATTTTAAGTTATTATATATAAATTCCGTAAAAGATAACTTCTTAAACTAGTTATTCTTTTAGGTATTATAATAATATCTTAGATAGTATTTCAAGGCCTGATTCTGCCTTTCTATCTAACTATTTATCTAAGAATAATAAGCTATATTTAAATACTATTTATATATTAAGTAAAAACAGAAAGCAAACCAGAACTAGCTAGTAAATACCGTTTCTCGGTCAGAAATAATTCTATTAGAGAAGCTAAAAATTAAGAAAATATATTCTTATATAATCTTAGTAAGCTCCGGAAAGTTAATAGTCTTATAATATATAATATATCTTACTATTTTAGAGTACCGGTTAATAATTATAAGAATTATATTAAAATTAGGACTTCCTACCAGATTCTTATATAGTAGTAAACCTATAATAAAATCTATAGAGATCTTATTCCAGGGTCTTTTAGGCTATAGTAAACTACTAAGCAGATTATATAGCAAATACCTCTTTACCTTAATTCTCTAATAGATATTATATTTTTAATAATAATTATAAATATCTTTTTTTATATTCTCCTAATACTAGAACCTTCTAAAGAGCTCGAGAGTTTTCTCTATTCTATAGTATCTAGCTATTAAGTTATTATAATAAAGCTTTATAACTTCTTAATATAAAGCGGGATTATTAGATATAATAATTCTTGAATAGTACCTAAATAGGCCCGAATTATTTTTCCAGATTTCTTTTCCTTTAATATCTTTCTTATTAAGCCTCTATTTTATAATATTCTAATATTAAGAATTATTTCTCTAAGCTATCTAGATAATATCCAGAAGGGATTTAGATAGAGAGGCTAGTACTATAGCTCTTTTAGTAGCTATATATATTTATATATAGGGAATTAAGTATTTATAATTATCTAATTCAAAAACTCGAGAAACCAAGAAGTCTTTAATTTTATTAAGTAATATAGTTATAGATATTCTTATTACCTTAGCTATAGTAATAAAGCCTTTAAGGCATTTCCCTATATCTTACTTTTTAACTAATTTTATAGTTAAGGAATCTATAAGATAATCTATTTACTTATCTTATAGTAAATATTTCTCCTTAATTACTATAAATATAATAAGTATTAAATAATGCCTATTCTAAAGAAAAAACTTTTTAGATATTTATAAGAACCTCTAAATTATAATTATAAAAGCTTTCTTTAACTTATTCTAAAAGATTAGAAGCCAAGTTATATTAATAGAACCTTTTTTATAATTAGGTTTTCTACTAGGTCCGTTTATTAGATTTAAGGCACCTTTATAATAAATAATATTAAAATTATATATTATAAGATATATTACCTAATATACTTAATAGCTCTCTAGATACTTTATTTCTATAAAATATTAGAGGTTATTATAGTTTATAATAACCTTAATTATAAACCTGGACCCTTTAAAGTAATAGTACTAATACTTAAAGGCTTTAATAATTATAAGTAGCTTCCTATTATAGATATTATAGTTATATTTAGCTTTAGAGAGTTTCCGGAACCAGAATACTACTAGATACTAGTATTTTTTTAGGCTATTACTAGAATTAACTTATTATAAAATAATACTAGTAATTATAAATTTTAATATATTAGTTTTAATACGAATCTTCTTAGAAGAATTAAAATAGATTAGGATAGGTATTATAGTAAAAGATTTTTTTAAAGTCTTAAAGCTTTTAGCTACTTTATTTATTTATATAAAGAGACCGGATTTCCGGCCCTTTTCTATTTCTTTTAAAAGATCTATTAAGCCTATAGTTATCTAAAAGTAATAGTAAATAAACCTGTAGTAGAAATTAGTAAATTTAAGAAATACTTGAATATTATAGAATAATTCTAGTTCTGGCCATTTAATAATACTATAGACCTATTTAGGATCCGTATAAATACCTTCTATTCTAATAAGGAAGCCCAAAAATTCGATTTCCTTAATATTAAACTTGTATTTACTAAGTTTATAAAACAGGTTATTTTTATATAGCCTAGTAAGTACCTAGTAAACGTAATTATGGTATTTATTCTTATTTTAAGAGTAAATAAGAATATTATTTAAATAAATAACTATAAAATAATTCAGAAGCCCTATAAATATAGTATTAATATATACTTAAAATATAGCTAGTATATTAGCTAGCCTAAAAAGTATTATAAGATATTTAAAATAGCTATAATAGGTCCTAAAAGCCGTCTTTTACTTATATTCTTTATGAATTCTTACTTAATAATATATATTCTTAAGATCTAGCTTTATAAAGATCTTAGCTTTTTGGAGCCGGTTAAGAATCTTATTAATAAGAGGAAGCAGATACTAATTCTTAATTATAACTTGGTTAAGTCTATAATAATTAATATAAAAATATAGTTCTTTATTCTTCTTAGAAATAAAAAGAATAAGTATCTTTACTAAGCTTTTACTAGGCCTTATCTAATATTTATAAAGCATATCCTATAAATACAGATATAATACTTCTAGTTAGGTCTCTAATAGATTATATAAAGGCCTATATAGGACTATACTATCTATATTAATAAAGTATTTAATACTACTAAGATTAGGAAGTTCTAAAGCTTTATTAGGGTCAAAAACCTCTAAGAAGTCTTTATATTTATTATCCCGGAGATAAATAGGTATCTCTAAGGCCCTTTTCCGGAAAGTATTAATTTGCTATATTAAAAACTCCTATTTAGTATTACTAGAATTATATAATAAAGCAAAGATCTAATAACTATTATAAATATATAAAGCCTATTATCTAAAATAATTATATTTGCCTTTAGTTAAAAATAAGACTTAAGATACTAACTCAGGGTACTAGTTAAGCTCTAGTCTATATATTATATAAGAATTACTTTATAAAATTTCATATTAAAGATAAGGCTATAAGAGCTAATATTCTTATACCTATAGAACCAGAGCTTAAAAGAATATATCTTACTATAATTATCTATAATAAATACCTTAAGATTATAGGCTTAATAGACCTTAAATCTATTCCCATAAAAGGTTATAAACTCTTAGTTATACTTAGCTAAGGTAATAAAGCCCTAGCTTTAAGTCTAATTATTATTAAGGAAGTTATAGTCTGACCCGGTATTACCGAGTTTATTATATATTTCTAAGGTATCTATTTCTGGCTATATTAATCTTACTTAAATAGTTATATAAAGTAATATGCCTTTTTTATTATAGCCAAAATTATTAATATTCAAGATTTGGCCTTCTCTTTTTCCTATTTCTTAGGAGAATCTTTTCTAGAATACTTCTCTATAATAATAGTATTAACCTGCTTTTATAAATGCCTTAACTTTTCTATGATTTTGGCCTTATTAGGGTTCTGCCAAGCCTATTTAGTATACTTGGAATACTTTATATTTCCTGAGAAATATTCTTTCTATCTATAAGTCTAATAAACTATATCTAAAGTAGAACTAGTACTTTATTAAGGTCTTAAAAAAGCCAAAGTATTACCTAAGGATTTCTTATATAATTTTCGGAATTTATTCTTCCTTTTTTAATAGCCTTATAAATCAGAATTCGCTAAATCAGAGTCCTTAGGGGCAGAATTATCTTTACTAGACTTTCCCGCCTTTACTTTCTTTAATTTGGAATAAGTAATATATTCTGCTTTCTGAGCTTTCTTAAGCTATTTGGAAATAAATATTACCTTATCTCCTAAAAAAATAGATATAAGTATCTAATAAGTCTTATAGTTAGATAAAGTAGTATTAAGAATCCGGACCCGGTCTCTCTTAAAATATAGGTTCTAGTTAACTTCAAGACTAATTATCCGAATATATAACTCGGTAACTATCTCGTTATTCTTCTAATAAAGATCTCGGAATTTCTTAAAAATATCTTATTAACGGGTTTAAGGTATTTGGAGTATATTAGCTAAGTAGGCCTTAAATTACTCCTAATAGATCTTATATAATAGTAGGCTTTATTTTATTATAGCCTCCCAAGTATTATAAGATTCGTTTCTAAGGGTATTTATAATAGAGTTAACTCTAGAAAAGTATTTATTATAAGTCTAAGGCTAGGTCCTAAAGACTACCTTCCAGAAAAATATAAATATTCTCTATTTCTTAAGGGACTTTCCATAATATAAGTCAGGTATCCGGACCTTAAGAAGCTTCTCTCGGTCCAAATATATCTTTAGAATATTATATAGTAGCTTCTAATAAATAGTATTGAGATTACTCTCAAAGCTTATTATATTAGGAAAGGGAGTGGGTTCTAATCCTATTTCAGGAAGTTCCCTGGTAGGAATTACTAAGGAAAAAGAAATAAACTTATAAATAAAGTTTCTATAAGATATAATAAACCGCAAGATATTCCTAAGGGTACCCTTATATTACTTTAACTATAGGATATGCTAGTTAATTATATCTACTAATTCTTACTTTTATTAGAGCGCTTTGACTTTAGTATATAAGCCCTGTTCTATAGCTTGGGCGGTAATAACTCGGGTATTAATCTCGGTATTTTAATTATTACCGGAATTATTTCCGTTATTATTACTAGCTCTCGGAGGCTCCTAAGGGGCCCTATTAAAAGTATTAGACGAGCCTTTACTATTACCCATATTAGGATTAATCTAGTTGACTTCCTCTATAGGAATAGCTTTGGCAAGGGGTTATATATTTCGCAGATTTCGAGACATGATTACTTATTGAACTACCTCCTTTGAGAATAGAGAGATTAGCTTATAAGGTATTTATTAGTAGGTAATAAGATAATAGAATAAATCAGTGTATTATGAAACCATAGTATTAAATTCAGTACAGAACTAATTTCTGTCCCTCCTGTGAGGTCCAGGGAAGCCCCCTCTAAATAGGAGGCCCCAATGGCATATATATAATTAGTGATTTATAAGCCTAATACATATGATATAAACAGTGGTTGGTTGGGATATCGAAGGGCTGCCGAACTCCCTGATCGACACCCGTGATATCCGAGGTTCGTCACATGCCCTTAAGTCACGTGCGACCCTGCACACATCACATATACTTATAAATCTAACGTTTTTATTAGTATTTGCTTTACTTTATATATTTAATTTCCTCTAAAGTCTATATTAAAGAGGAAGCGGGAAGTGATTATATCAAGCGATAATAATAATAAATCAGATCTTGATAATAGAGAGTAGGATTTACTAGGGGATGGTGATTATAGGCTGGGAATAGGCAATTATAGGCTGGGAATAGGCAATCAAGACGTAGGGGTAATCGGGGGCAGTTTAAAACAGCGAGGACAGAGTAATATTATTAGGCGCATTTGACTATGATGCATGGGATTTGCTTATTTGGCCATAATTAGGTGTGTTTCCATATAAATGCGGCCAAAAAAACCAAAAAAAATCGCGATTCATAATTTTGATTTTGCGAAAAAGAAGAAAAAAAATAGATGCAGCAGCGTCGCTAAATCAACCCGTACCTACCTGCCCTACTCAAACATCGTCGAGTCTGCTCAATGAAGCAGTGGTTTGACCATTGATCATCCTCATCATCAAGATCTACCACCTACATGTCAATCGGCCCCGCAGCTCGCGACGATCTGATCTCCTGGTATAAAAAGTGAGCACAAACAGGAAAGAGGTCTCTGAGGACAACGGGGCTCTGTCAATCCACGAGCAGCGACTTCAAGCAAGGAAAGTCAGCGGACTCCACAGACTGCTACATCTAACATCGGTCATCCATCGATCTGTACTCGACCAGGAAATGGCTAGCACTGATCACGGTATCCCGGAATTCACTGATATCGGCTCTCATGCAATGTCAGCACAGCTGAGCGCTGGAACACACCGGGCAGAATCTCCAGCACGATTAAGTTATCAGCAAAAGCAAATGTTATCTTCGACACTCGCTCAATCTGAAGGGTACGAAGACACAGACGGGAATGTATCGTACATTATGGACAGCGAACCTCAAAGCGTCTCGGCAGCCAATGGCAGTTTGCCCGCCCAAAAGGTCCAAAGTGAGCTTCCAGAAGACAGTCAGGACTGCGAGCGCAAGGAATTCATCATGGATAGCCTGACATCGTTGCAGAAACCGACATCATTGGGCCCAGTCGAGCTTCGCTTGCAAGCTCTTTGGTCTTCTGTCCTTGCACTAGATCTGGACAGCATCAAACCCGATGACAGTTTCTTGCGTCTAGGTGGCGATTCGATTGCAGCCATGAAACTAGTCGGCACTGCACGAGAGCAAGGACTTCTCCTCAGTGCTGCTAATGTGTTCAGACAGCCGACGCTACATCGTATGGCAGGCATGGTCAGCAAGCTTCCAGAAGGCGACGCCGTTGTTGCTCCTTTTGCCCTACTCCAGGAGCCTCATGACGTGACATCGATTCGAAATGAAGCTGCTACCGCTTGTCAAGTCGAAGCTGCCAATATCGAAGATGTGTTCCCTTGCACACCTCTGCAAGAAGGTCTCCTTGCACTGACGGCAAAGCATTCAGGAGATTACGTCGCTCGATATGCATTTCGATTGCTGCCTGCCACCGACGTTCAGCGTCTACGGAGCGCATGGATTCGAGTGGTGGCAGCCAATCCGATACTTCGCACACGCATCATTGATATCCCGACACGAGGACTGGTCCAAGTGGTTATGAAACATTCAACAATGCAGGCCTGTCAAGCTACAGACATGATCCTTGCTGAGTATCTCGACTTAGATCGCTCGGCACTGACTGGTCTGGGATTGCCACTCGTACGATCTGCTGTCTTGCAGGAGTCTCATGCAGATGCAGAGCTGTCAAGGAGCTTCTTTGTCTGGACAGTCCACCATGCAGTGTACGATGGCTGGTCGAAGACCATTCTCCTCGAACAACTTGCCAAGGCCTATCATTCCGCACAGGACCCGAGCAAGGGATTGCCTACTACAGTCCTACCTCAATTCCAGGCTTTTGTGAAGCATATCAAAGCTGTACCGGAGGATGAACTGATCAGCTTCTGGTTCACTCAATTTGAAGATCTTGAGGCAGAACCCTTTCCTCTGTTGCCTTCGCCAGATTATCAGCCGAGGTCTAATGAGGCAAGGACGCACGCTATTGACGGATTACAGTGGCCAAGCCACGCCGGTGTGACACCGACGGTCGTTCTTCGTGCTGCTTGGAGCATTCTGAGCTCAAAATACACCAACGCCAAGGACACTTTATTTGGCGTCACTGTTAGTGGTAGACAGACAGCCTTTCGCGGCGTAGAACAGCTCACTGGACCGACCATCGCTACAGTACCTTTACGAGTCATCCTGGATCCAGCCATGAGTGTGCAAGACATGCTTCTCCAAATTCAGCAGCAGGCTGTTAGAATGACAGAGTACGAACAAGCTGGGCTTCAGACAATCCGCCGTGTCAGCCCACAGGCTGCAAGAGCATGCGGCTTCAACTCTCTACTTGTGATCCAACCTCGCATAGACAGAGAGGAGCAGGATGTCCTGGACAGTCTTTTCGTGACTGACAGCAAGTATCACGCAGGATCTGACGATGCGATGGCAGAGTTCCGCACATACGCGCTATCTTTAGAGTGCCAACTGCACGATGACAATGTAGGGATATCCGTCCGATTCGACTCTGTCGTGCTAGGTGGTGAGCAAGTGGTCCTGCTCATGCAACAGCTAGGGCATATCGTGCGTCAGCTGTGTGATGCTCGTCTTGCCCAAACAAAGCTCGCAGACCTTGACTTTGTATCGCAACAGGACCTTGAACAGATCTGGCGCTGGAACTTGAGTGTGCCACTTGATGTTGAAAGCACCGTCGTACACGGTTTGATCGCCAAAACAACGAAACATCAACCAGGAGCTCAGGCAATTTGCGCATGGGATGGCGAATGGACCTATCGTGAGTTCGACGAGCTGTCGACCTGTCTAGCGCACCAGATCATGGGCCAAGGAGTCAAGCCTGGAGTGATCGTGCCTCTATGCATCGAGAAGTCGAAATGGATGCCTGTAGCCATGGTTGCGGTCATGAAAGCTGGTGGTGCATCAATCGCTCTTGATTATGCGCAACCGGAGCAGAGGCTCCTCAGCATTATGCGGCAAGTAAGTCCAGTCATTATACTAACCTCAGCAGCCAACGAAAGCCTCGCCCATCGCTTGACTGCTGGCACGGTGGCTGTAGTCGACGAGCGGCTGACGGATAGATTGACTCTGAATACAGACCGAACACTACCGGTGGTACAGCCGTCTGATATGCTCTATCTTGTCTTCACATCTGGCAGCACTGGCGAGCCTAAGGGGGTTGTTGTCACCCATGCAAACATCACCAGCGCGATCCTTCACCAACGAGGATGCCTTGGGTTCAGCAGCAAGTCACGCCTCTTCGATTTCGCATCCTACATGTTCGACGTCGTGTGGTGCAACCTGGTCCAGGGACTTTCAGCTGGAGCTTGCATCTGTATTCCGAGCAACGACGACCGACGCAATGATATGGTAGGAGCAGCAATCAGGCTCTCGGTTAACACAGCTATCCTGACGCCGTCCATCACTCGTGGCCTTGACATGAAGGCGCTCGAAAACCTGATTCATGTGTTTTTCATTGGAGAGCCACTGTCCAAGAGTGTTTGTGATGGTCTGCCTCCGAACACCGTGGTCACAAACTTATACGGGCCTACTGAGTGTACCACATTCAGTACAGCTCAAGTGGTCGATAGAACTTCGTTGAAGCGCATCAGCATTGGTACAGGTCTCGGTCTAAACACATGGCTGGTGGACCCTTCCGATGACTCCAAGCTTGTGCCCAGAGGTTGTATTGGAGAGCTCCTGCTTGAAGGTCCTCTTGTCGCAGCTGGCTATCTTGGTAAAGCTGCAA
Source organism: Hyaloscypha bicolor E (assembly GCF_002865645.1). Lineage (NCBI taxonomy): Eukaryota > Fungi > Ascomycota > Leotiomycetes > Helotiales > Hyaloscyphaceae > Hyaloscypha > Hyaloscypha bicolor. Next base: position 4,514,021 of record NW_020194684.1, on the reverse strand, counting down.
CCACTGCGACCGTCTTCGTCAACGACTTAGCCTGGCTTCTCGAAAATCCCACAAATGCTGGCGCCGAAGGTCGTCGCAACCGATTGTACAAGACTGGAGACCTCGCAAGGTACAACATCGATGGCGCCTTAGAATTTCTCGGGCGGAGGGACTCTCAGGTCAAGCTGAACGGCCAACGCGTCGAATTGGGCGACATTGAGCACCACATTAAGGCATGTCTGGAGCACAGTGAAGATATTGACGTTGTCGCGACAGTCGCAAAGCCGCAAGCAAGCAATAAGGAAGTGCTCGTTGCCTTTCTGGAAATCCACAAGCTGTCTTCTTTCGATGACATGGCGTTCGATGCAGCCTTCAAGAAGCTCACGAACGTTCTCAATAGCAGACTCAGTCCTCGTATTCCAGCTTACATGATTCCTTCAGCATACATCCCGCTGGACTGTATTCCGACTACGCCCAGTGGTAAGACCGATCGGCGCAAACTCCAGACTATAGCTCAAAGATTGAGCTTTCAAGAAGTGGCTGCGACAACTTCTGATTCATCGCTTTCAGAAAAGAGACAGCCTTCTACAGATGTCGAAATATGTCTGCAAAGCTTGTGGGCAGCTGTGCTGGGTCTGGAAGCCATGGATATTAGTGCGACTGACAGTTTTCTGTGCATTGGCGGCGACTCCATATCAGCCATGAGGCTTGTCGCTGCTGCTCGTAAACAGGCTCTTGCCTTGTCGGTTGCAGAGGTCTTTCAGCACTCAATCTTGAGCGACATGGCCCTTGCCGCTCAGATGCTTGAGAGCAATCATATACCAGAGCAGATTGCACCATTTACGCTAATTCTCAAGGCAGGTAGCACTGCTGATCATCTGAGACAGCAGATTGCCAGCCTGTTCGATGATGTGGAGGCTTCTCAAGTGGAAGATGCCTTTCCCTGTACACCATTGCAGGAAGGGTTGCTCGCACTTACAAGCAGGCGTTTCGGAGATTATGTCGCACAGTTCGTCTACATGCTTCAACCAACTGCGGATGTCCAGCAGTTCATGCAAGCTTGGGAGACTGTCGTTAAAGCGACACCCACCCTGCGCACTCGCATCATCGACGTACCTGGATATGGTCTTATACAGACTATCATCAGTCAGCCGGCCAAATGGACTCGCCGGAACGACACGATGACTCTTCACACCTATCAAAGAGCGGATCGCGAGCTCGCCACTGGTCTAGGCACCCCATTGACACGATATACAGTGTTGCGGACTCCCGAGGACGGCAGCCGGTACTTTGTGTGGACCATCCATCATGCTCTTTATGATGGCTGGTCGATCCCTCTGATTCTGGAACGACTCGAAGGCCCTGTGGCTCCTCTCCTCCCCTCGCCACCCTTTCAGAGCTTTGTTAAACACATCACTGAGATCGACAAGAGCGCTGCAGCAAAGTACTGGGAGCAGCAGTTCCAAGGCTTAGAAGCTCAGATCTTTCCGCAACTACCCTCAAACACTTACCAGCCACTTTCTACGGCATTCATCAAGCGACACCTCCATGTGCCGCACTGGCCGGACACAGGAATTACGCCGTCCAGTGTATTGCGAGCAGCATGGTCTCTCTTGGCGTCAAAGTATGCCGATGGCGCCGAAGTCATTTTTGGCGTCACCGTAGCTGGACGACAGGCTGCCGTGACCGATGTTGAGCGGATAATGGGACCAACCATAGCTACTGTTCCTGTGCGGATCACTCTTGACTGGTCGCAGATGACTGTCGAGCAGCTGTTGCGGCAGGTTCAGGCACAATCAGCAGGGATGATCGCATACGAGCAGATGGGCCTGCAGCACATTCGACGCATAAGTCCCGAGGCTGAAAGAGCATGCCAATTCCAGACCTTGCTCGTTGTACATGCTGCCGAGGAGGACGAACCCCGACAACAATGTACAAGCAGCCGCTGGTTCATCAGCAAGCGAGACGAAGATGGTTCGGACGATACGCATGTTACAGTGGCTGATACGCACGCTTTGACGCTTGAATGCGATCTTCAGAGACACGGATTGCGATTGCGAGCCGCACATGACACCAACGTGATCGATGCCGACCGAGTCCAGCGACTAGCAGTGCAGCTCGAGCATGTCATTCAGCAACTATGTGCATCAAGCAACGCCAGCAAATGTCTGTCAAGACTCAACATGCTGTGTGAGCAAGACACCCATGATATATGGAGCCGGAATGCGGTCTTGCCAGAAGCTGACGACTCCTGCTTGCATGACCTTGTCACCGAGACAGCTCGCAAGCAGCCTCAGGCCGTGGCCATCAACGCATGGGATGGTGATTACACATACCAACAGTTCGACGAATTGTCTTCCCTTCTTGCCAGGCATCTGATTAGTCGACGGGTGGATCGGAATGCAATCGTGCCATTGTACTTCAGGAAGTCCAAATGGGCTCCTGTTGCGATGTTGGGTGTGATGAAGGCAGGTGGTGCATCGGTCATGATGGACTCGCGCCAGCCACCAGAACGCATGAAGTCCGTTCTCGATCAGATCAAGCCTGTCGTGTTCATCACGTCAGCAGGCGATGAAAAGCTTGTGAGCAGCCTCAGCGACACACCAACCATCGTGCTCAATGACAAACTGATGAGAGAGATCGCCAGCTCCGTTGTTACTGAGGCGATCTTGCCACGAGTCCAGCCATCAGATAGGCTGTATCTGATCTTCACTTCTGGCAGTACTGGTGCACCAAAAGGCGCTCAGATCAGCCATTCGAATGTGTGCAGCGCCTTGCGCTACCAGAGACAAGCTCATGGCTACACCTCCGATGCGCGAGTATACGACTTTGGTTCTTACGCTTTCGATTCTGTTTGGGTCAACTTCATGAGCGCATTCACCATTGGCGGCTGTCTTTGCATTCCTTCGGAACGAGAACGTAGCGACGATCTGGCTGCTTCCATCAAGCGATTCAACCCAACCATCCTCGATATCACGCCGTCTGCCGCCACAGTTTTAGACGACAGCACTATCGCATCCCTGCGCACTTTGATTCTGGGAGGGGAGAGACTGACTTCTGAGTATGCTAAACGATGGTCTCGGCTCGTTGATGTCAAACTTCCGTATGGGCCATGCGAATGCACGCCTACCGCTACTATTGCTACCATCGATCCCAATCACGAGGGCGAACCAAATATTGGTCACGGAGCTGGTTGCTTGACCTGGATCACAGATACTGAAGAGGGCAAAACTCTCGTCCCAATCGGCACGATAGGGGAGTTGGTGCTGGAAGGACCTCTCGTTGGGCTCGGATACCTTGGTAACGAAGCAAAGACAGCAGCAGCCTTTATCAAGCGACCACCCTGGCTTAGTACTGTTGGGCAAGATCGTAGGGGTCCTTTCTATAGGACTGGTGATCTTGTGAGATATAATCTGGACGGCACTCTCATGTTCATTGGCCGAAAGGACGCCCAAATCAAGATTCATGGTCAACGAGTCGAGCTTGCAGAGATTGAGGGCTTCATGGCTCGTCATGTACGCACACGCCAGTCAGCAGCTCTGTATCCTCAGACCCGTCCCTTTGCGAAGAAGTTGGTGGGAGTGTTCGACATCCATAGTCGCCAAACAAGCAAAACTACAGCTATTATCGAGTTGATCGATGCAGAGGCTGATCCCAGTGTTGTACAGCACATTCAGGACCTCGAAGCTCTGTTGAGAGAGTATTTGCCGCCATATATGGTCCCTTCTATCTGGGTACCACTCAAGGATCTGCCTCTCAACGCTTCAGGAAAGCTCAATCGACATCTCTTAGAAGACTGGCTGTGCCATTTAGACTCGCAGACTGTTGCCAAGATCGACACCATGAGTCACCCGTCCACGACTGCCGAGCCTCAGACACGTAGACAGCATATCCTACGCAACGCCTGTGGTGACATCCTGAACTTATCGCCAGCCGAGATTGATATACAGCGCTCGTTTGTCGCAAATGGCGGTGATTCGATATCAGCAATGCGTCTGTCGCCTTACTGTCGTACTTTAGGCCTGACACTCTCAGTCTCTAGCCTGCTGAAGGGCAAGTCCCTAAGTATTGTGGCAGACTCCGCCTCAATGGATGCCGCAACACCTGTCTTGACCCATGTCGAGGTCCTTGACAAGGCTTTCAGTCTATCACCAATTCAGAGGTGGTTCTTTGATCAAGCGCCACGGGAGGAACATCTCAATGAAAGACACTACTACAACCAAGGCTTCTATGTCAAGATGAGTCGCTTCGTGCCTCCTGAGAGATTGTCTGTCGCTATACGCAAGATTGTTCAACACCATTCCATGCTTCGTGTGCGGTTCACGACGTCCAAGAGCGGCTGGACGCAAAGCGCTCCTAGGGTAGAAAACGCTGTCTATAACTTCAGCTCTGCGGATGCTCAGAGCTTATCTGAGATCAAGTCAAATGCTATCGAGCTCCACCGAAGCCTGAACTTTGAGCAGGGCCTAGTCTTTGCCACAGCACTCTATCACCTGACCACTGAAAACGTTCAGTATCTCATCCTGGTTGCCCATCATTTGGTGGTTGATCTGGTCTCATGGCGGATCATACTGGACGACCTGGAAGCCTTGTTGTCAGACAAGGAGCTCATGCACAGCACTCCATTCCAGGTTTGGACGCAACTGCAAGCCGAAGAAGCACGGTCGCCAAGATTTTCACCCGAGAAAGTCCTCTCGACTACTAACGTACATGATAATCTGGATTTCTGGAACTTCAACGAGCAGACTTCTAATACTACTCACGACCACATTGTGAAGACTTTCGAGGCGGATCTTGCCACGACATCATTGCTACTCAAGGATTCTAACACTGCATTCAATTCTGAACCTGTTGATATCATCCTAGCTGCAGTATGGGATGCTTTTTTCCACTCATTTCCTGAACGGACAGGACTCACCATCTTCAACGAGGGTCACGGCCGTGAACCACTAACGGACACAGCTATCGATCTATCTCGGACTGTTGGCTGGTTCACAACGCTCAGTCCTCTACACGTGGATCGAAGCGTAGACGATAGCGTTGTGCACACAGTGAGACTAGTCAAAGATGCTCGAAGACATCTGCCGACCAATGGACTGGCATACTGGGTCTCAAGGTTCTTGAACCCGGATGGCATCAAAGCCTTTGAGTCGCACAGCTCTCCCATGGAGGTCCAATTCAACTATCACGGCCAGTTTCAACAGCTTGAGCGAACAGACTCACTCTTCACTGCCATAAATCTTGATGACGCTGTGCCTGCAACAAGTCCGCACATGCCAACCTCTGTCCTATTTGACATCAATGTCATCATTGAGGCTGGAGTGGCCAAGTTTTGTTTTGCTTGGAATCGACACATCGACCACCAAGATTCGATTCTGGCCTGGATCGCACAGATCGTACCATCATTGCAATCACTTTGCAACGAACTGCGCGGCAGACCGACATCGCGCACTTTGTGTGATTTCAAGTTTCTAAGCCTTAATTACAGTGGACTCGACGAATTGCAGAACAAAATTCTACCGCACCTTGAGCTACTCAACGATTCTCACATCGAGGACGTTCTACCATGCCTTCCGATGGTCGATGGCATCCTACTAAGTCAAACAAAAGGCACAGGGTCATACGAGACTTCTCAGACCTGGCAGATCGTGCCACGCGAATCACATCGCATCGAGATCAGTAGGCTCGTCGATGCCTGGCAAGCATTGATCGCACGTCATTCGGCATTGCGAACCGTTTTCATTGAAAGCATGGATGCCACTCGTAGTGCCTTCAATTCCGCTGTTCTATGTTCGCACCGTGGCAACGTCCTCCTTGTCGAAAGTGAGAGCTATAAAGGAGCGCTCGACACAGTGAAGCGTCTGCCGAGGGTCGACTATACTCAACCTCGACCTCCACATCGACTCACACTTTGCAGTATCTCTGGTCAGCCATACATCCTGTGCCAGATTGAGATCAGTCACGCCATATGCGATGGCGCCTCGACTGCTATCACTATGAAGGACTGGGTGCAAGCATATTCAGGAGAGCTCGATGTCCGGGAACTTCAAGATGTTACTCAGAATTTCACATTGGCTTTGGCAGCCCATTCAAGGATCGAGAGGACGGCGTACTGGAAGGATAAGCTGTCGAATATGGAACCTTGCACATTCCCTCATCTTAGGGGCCATACACCAGCTATAAGTTCTCAGCCAAATGGTGTCATATCTCTTGAGATTGGAGCGGAGACCCTCAAGCTTGTTGAGCGATTCTGCAAATTGCAGGCCGTCACGCTCGCCAGTTTCTTTCAAAGCGCATGGACTTTAGTGCTATCAGCTTATGTCGCATCTAACAGAGTCTGTTTCGGATATCTGGCCTCTGGACGTCAACTGCCTGTCAAAGGCATCGATCAGTCCATCGGTGCCTATGCAAATGTGATGATCTGTCGTGCTGATCTTGGCCGACAGCATGATGAGAGGGGCTTCGTGCACTATATCTATGAGCAAGTGTTGGAAGACATGGCCTTTCAGCACTGCTCCGTCGCCGAGATCCAGCACGAGCTTGGTCTGTCATCACTATTCAATACCATCATGTCTTTCCAGAAGGAAGAAGATTGCGTGGACGAGCAAGATCCAGAGCATCAGGAGCTGCATTTCATCGAAGTTGATTGGCGTGATCCAACCGAATACGACATCACTATCAACATTAATCAGTCAAAGATGGCTGTCCGCGTGACTGCAGAATATCGTCTAGCCTGCATGGACTCCGAGCAAGCACGTCGAGTTATCTCACTCTTGGAGTCGACTATCATCTCGCTGGTCACTGAAACTGTTGGACCTTCGACAGCCACACACAGGACACTACAGGAACTTACTGCAACACAATCTGCGAGTGTGGACGATCTGCGAGATGTCTGGAATTGGAACAAGATAGTCCCGGAAACTGTCGACAAGTTGGTACATCATGCCATTGCTGATGTAGCCAGACGAATCCCGAGCTCGCCTGCCATATGCGCATGGGATGGCGATCTCACTTATAGCGAGCTTGAAGCTGCTGCCAACAAGCTTGCTCAGCATCTGGTCAGCCTTGGTGTGGGACCCAAGGTCATTGTCCCCCTTTATTTCGAGAAGTCGAAATGGATGCCAGTATCAATGTTTGCGGTCATGAAGGCAGGCGCAGCGTCATTAGCAATAGACTGCACTCTTCCTAGAGAGCGTCTGCGCAGTATCGTACAACAGGTGCACCCACTTGTGGTACTGGCATCTGTTGCGCAGACTGAACTGGCCAAGCAGCTCACGGACAGGCCAATGGTAGTCATAAGCGATGTGCATCTGAACCAGCTAGCAGAGCTGGTAGTCGAGATGCCAGAGGTGAAACCTTCGGATCAGCTGTATATCGTGTTCACATCTGGCAGTACTGGAGTGCCTAAAGGTGTCATTACCACGCACTCTAACTTCAGCAGTGCTATTCAGCACCAGCAGGCATCTATGGGGTTCAAGAGCACTTCGCGGGTGTACGACTTCGCCAAGTATGTCTTTGATGTCACATGGTCGAACTTCTTACACACTATGACCAGTGGCGGATGCCTGTGCATCCCATCTGAAACAGAAGCGATCGACAATCTGGCCGACTCCTTCTTGAAGTACAGGGCAAATTTTGTCGATCTGACACCTTCCGTCATAAGCACTATACGACCGGCTGATCTCCCTGCCTTAAACCACTTATTGTTCAGCGGTGAGGCCCTACCTACCCATATCGGCGCTCAGTGGGCCGAACGAGCGATTGTTCTCAATACATATGGTCCTGCTGAGTGCAGTGTCAAAGCAACCTTCGCGAGAATCGGCGAGACTGAAGCACAAGTTGCCAACATCGGCCGCGGATTCGGACTGTGCACTTGGATCGTGCAGCCTATCAACCACGACAAGCTTGTACCAATAGGTGTTGTTGGAGAGCTTCTGCTAGAAGGACCGCTCATCGGCGCCGGTTACCTTGGAGATGCGTCGAGAACGCAGACAGCTTTCATCGAAAATCCTCTATGGCTTGTCCGCGGATTGCCGCACGACGCCTCGTCAGGCGCTCCAAGTCACCCTGGTCGTTGTGGTCGATTGTATAAGACTGGAGACCTCGTGAGATATGAGCCAGATGGGACCATGACCTTCGTTGGCCGCAATAATGCTCAAGTCAAGATCAATGGACAAAGAGTAGAGCTCGGCGACGTCGAGTATCATGTTCGAAACAACATAGCCATTGCTGATGTGCAAGTCCATGTGTTCGCTGAGATACTCACACCGTCCCAAAGCGATACATCGATCCTCATGGTTTTCATTCATGTGGTCAATGAGCGACACGCTGACGACAGTGCACTCGACGGCACTGGACAGAGCGCCAGGATCCTCACAGGTCTGAATGAGAGGCTAGCAGCGCACGTTCCGGCTCACATGACTCCATCTGCCTACCTGGTGCTGAAGGGGTTGCCTATGACGACTACTGGGAAAGCTGATCGTCGCCGGCTCCGCGAAATTGGTCAGAAGCTGACATTCGAGCAGATTATGGCGCTCAGTTCTGGCAGTGACGGAGGCCAACAACCCTGTACAGCTACAGAGCGGCAATTGCGAAGCCTCTGGGCTCAAGTGCTTGGTATCAAGACGTCAGGCACCATCAAAGCAGATCACAGCTTCTTCCAAATTGGAGGAAATTCAATCAGAGCCATGAAACTAGTGGGCCTGGCTCGTAAGGTAGGGCTTCATTTAACGGTCACAAGTATCTTCAAGCAGCCCGTACTCAAGGACATGGCAAGATCGACGGGTCAAGTCTCCGGTCTCGATGAGGACGACATCCCGCCATTCTCATTACTAAATACCAGAAAGGATCCTCGAAAGCTATTGGAACAAGCTGCAGAACTGTGTCGAGTTGACATTGCTCGAATAGAAGACATCTTTCCGTGCACTCCGCTGCAAGAAGGACTTCTAGCGCTCACAGCAAAAAGAGCTGGCGACTATACTGCTCAGTATATTCTGCCTCTGCGACGCTCAGTCGATCTTGCACGATTTCAACGGGCATGGGAGGAGGTGCTGAGAACGACACCAACTCTGCGCTCCCGGATCGTGGATCTTGCGGATCAAGGACTTGTGCAGGTCATTCTTGATCACAATGTTCAATGGTCTCATCACCTCAGTGTCAGCGAGTATCAGGAAGTCGACAAAAAGGCAGAAATTGGTTTGGGCAAGCCGCTTGTACGATATGCTAACATCTCCGAGAACAATCAGAGCCAAACACATTGCTTCGCATGGACAATTCATCACGCACTCTACGACGGATCGTCAATGAGGCTCATCATGGACAGGCTAAACCAGGCTTACCAGGATACTTTTGCTCTGCAGCCTGCTCCTCCATTCAACCGCTTCGTCAAACACATTCTCAACATCGAGGAGGGAGATGCCAACAGCTTCTGGCAAGCACAATTCGCTGGACTAGAAGCGCAGGTGTTTCCAACATTACCTTCAGCAACGCATCAGCCAAGGGCGGAGTCATATGTCATTCATCATATCGAAGACATCACCTGGCCTCGATCGAGCATCACTGCTGCTACAGCAATCCGCTCCTCGTGGTCGATACTCACAGCCCGCCTCACGAACTCGAGTGACGTGATCTTCGGTGTAACGATGAGTGGTCGCCAGGCAGCAGTTCATCAGATCAATGAGATAACAGGTCCCACACTCACAACTCTGCCTGTACGAACGGTCTTCGACTGGGAGCAGTCTGTTGAAGCATATCTGGATCAAGTCCAAAGAGAGATGACAGAAATGATCCCGTACGAACAAACAGGTTTGCAGAACATTTCACGAATCAGCAACGAATGCAGGCAGGCTTGCAACTTCCAATCATTACTACTGATCCACCCTTTCGAGGAGACTAAGGATCTAGCGAGCTTGCTATTCATTGCTCACAATGACGACGATGCAGAAGAGGTTGCCTCCGGAGACTTCACAACTTACGCCCTGACGCTAGAATGTGAATTGGAGGAGCACGGTCTGAAGCTCAAATTCGAATATGATGACGGAGTCATCGGCAGCGGCCGTGTTTCGAACTTGGCAGACCAGTTCGAGCACATTTTGCGCCAATTGTGCGACTCATCAAACAGCACGAAACGAATCGCCGAGATTGAGGCGGTCAGCAAGACGGAGCTCGATATCATCTGGACCTGGAACGCAAAGGTACCGACACCGACGACGATCGAGGCTCGAGTCCACGATCTCATAGCTGATGCATGTCTGAAACAACCTCATGCTACAGCGATCCACGCTTGGGACGGTATCTGGACGTATGCGGAAGTGCACGATATGTCGACTCGCCTGGCGCATCATCTGGTGAGTCATTGATGAATTGTTTATCTCAGAATGCCAGAGCATTGCGTCCAGACATTACAATCACTGATACTCTCATGCTTCTAGGTACATCTCGGAGTCGGCTGCGAGACAGTCGTTCCTCTTTGCTTCGAGAAGTCGAAGTGGGCGCCTATTGCGATGCTGGCTGTGATGAAAGCAGGTGGCACTTGTGTGACACTGGATCCCACCCTACCTCAAGATCGTCTGTTCAAAATCGTCCAGCAAATCAAGCCATCGATCATTCTGTCTTCATCGACCAACAGGAACCTTTCTGGTCGATTATGCGAGTGGAAGCCTGTCATCGTTGTCAACGACAAACTCCAAGCGCTGTTTGATAAGCAGACATTGAAACTTCTGCCAGAAGTGCAACCGTCTCAGACGCTTTATATTGTCTTCACTTCCGGGAGCACCGGCATCCCAAAAGGAGTAAGAATCAGTCATTTAAACTTCAGCACTGCCCTACGATACCAAAATGGCGCGCACAACTTCGGACCCGGCGCGCGCATCTATGATTTCGCATCATATGCATTCGATGTGTCCTGGTCGAATGTACTTGGCGCCTTGGAGTGTGGTGCTTGTTTATGTATCCCCGCGGATGCAGAGCGGCGTGATGACCTAGGTGAGCACTTGAGGGCATAGGGCAATGCTTAATTGCCGCAGTCATATCCTCAAATATGAGCTCTACTGATCATCTTCCCAAACACAGCCGGATCTCTTCGTCGCTTCCGCGTGACGCACGTTGAATTAACCCCTTCTACGGCCTCGGTTCTGCCACACGAAACTATACAATCTCTCGACACCCTCATCCTTGGTGGTGAACGCTTGTCTGAAGAGCACGCCAAGGAGTGGGCTTCGCTAGTCAAGCTCAAGAACTCGTATGGCCCTTGCGAATGCACACCAACTGCGACTGTGGCAGACATCTGTCCAGGCGGCAACATGACGACAATCGGGACAGGTCTCGGCGTCAACACATGGATTGTGGATGCGGCATCAGGTCAATCGCTTGTACCGATAGGCAGCATCGGCGAATTGGTTCTCGAAGGGCCTTTGGTAGGACCTGGGTATCTTGAACCCTCGACCAGCACCTTCTCTGCATTTATTGAGGACCCCGTCTGGCTGCTTCATGGTGCTTCAGGTCGCACTGGCCGAAAAGGTCGTCTATACAGAACGGGCGATCTAGTTGTTTATAATGAGGATGGATCGCTTACGTTCATTGGTCGAAAGGATGCGCAGGTGAAGATTCACGGCCAACGTGTTGAGCTTGGCGACATTGAGAACCATATTGCACAATTCCGTCAAGTACGACAATCGGCATGCATATTACCCAAGACTGGTCTTTGCGCTAATACATTGGTCGGTCTGATCAGTATGAAACATACCAGCGAGACCGATACTCTCCTCGCAAAGAATGGTTTCAAACTCAGTGCAAGTGCCTCAGCTTCATTAGCTCTAACTACTGGTGTCACGGTTGCAGACCCAGACTCATCAACGATAAAACCACATGCTGAGATAGGTCTCGAGCAGTTCACGACCACTGTCAGGGACTATGTCGAAGCGCTAAAGAGCTATCTTAATAATGTCTTGCCTTCTTACATGATCCCAACCATCTGGGTTGTGCTCAAGGACATTCCGCTCGATCCATCTGGGAAGACCAGTCGCAGGCAGCTGGATGACTGGCTCTCCAGAATGGACCAGCAGATATACAACCTTGTCGCCGATACTGATCGCATTTCTGTTCTGCGGCAGCCAGTTACCGAAGCAGAGAGACTCCTTCAATACGCATGCTCTGTCGTCCTCAATGTGTCTGCCTCCGACGTCAACCTTGCACGATCGTTCGTGGCTAATGGAGGTGATTCCATCTCAGCAATGCGGCTGAGTGCGCACTGCCCTGCGGACATTATTGTCACCGTCGCAAACTTGCTAAAAAGCAAATCATTGGTCGAGGTCGCACTGAAGTCTTCTGTGGCTGCGAGCTCGACAACCACAGTAAGCGAGGATTTCAACACACCATTTGCTCTGTCGCCAATGCAGCAATGGTTCTTCAACCAGCTTGGTCAACACCCAGTCGATGAGCCCGGTTACTATTGCAATCAATCATTTTACCTTCGCATGAACAAAGCAGTCTCTGTCGAGAGCATGCGTGCTGCTATTGCGAAGATTGTGGAAACGCATTCCATGCTCCGTGCACGATTCTATCAGGAACCTGATACCAAATGGATGCAGATCATTCCACAGCCCAGTGCCTCAAACCATCACTTCGAAACGTCGATGTTGGAGTCATATGCTGATCTTGCGCCTTTGGCAGCTTTGCGACAACAGCAGCTTCTTGTGAAGCGTGGCCTCGTGTTCTCTGCTGATCTTTGCAAAGTGGGCACTCAGGAGGAGCTCTACTTACTGCTCATTGCACACCATCTTGTTATTGATCTTGTTTCCTGGAGGATCATTCTTGCAGACCTGGAAGCAATACTGGCAGGAGCAACAATCTCATTGCAGAGCTTGCCATTTCAGATTTGGAATCGATTGCAGATCGAAGAAATGAGGGAGTCTACCTTTGCATCGGGATCTACATTATCGACTTCAGACATAGTGAATGATCTGTCTCACTGGGACTTCGTAGCCGGCAAGACACCAAATAAAGTTCAGGACTATGTGAACAGAACTGTCGTTATTGATCGGGACAATACAAGACAACTCTTGCGGGAAGCGAACAACGCCTTCAATACAGAGCCAGTCGATCTTTTCCTTGCCGCAATCTCACATGCTTTCTTTCAAATCTTTCCGAGGTATAGCTTCACTATTGTCAATGAGAGTCATGGTCGTGACACTTTAAAAGAAGACACTAACCTCTCTCGGACCGTCGGCTGGTTCACCACAATGTACCCGCTTAGCATTGCAAGAAACACCAACAGCAGTTTATCAGACATTGTGCGACGGGTCAAAGATGCCAGAAAGGGACTACTTGCCAGTGGGAGGGCATCATTTGCGTCAAAATATCTCCGCGACAACCGAGCTCGGGCGTTTAGCGCAAATGAAACCACGGCAGAGATGGTCTTCAATTATCACGGCCAATTTCAGCAGCTTGAGCGTAAGACTGCACTCTTCAAAAGCATTACACTGGAGGTCTCTGACGAAGGACCTGACCTGCCCGTGTCCGCATTGTTTGAGGTCAACATATCTATTGAGCAAGGCAAGACCAACATCTCGTTTTCATGGAATCGTCACTTGGCTCACCAGCAACTCATCCAAGAATGGCCAAATCAGATTGTGCGCTCTATTCGATCCATTTGCGAAGATCTGCCTACCTTGGATGTCAGGCAGCGAACATTGGTCGATTATGAATTTCTGGATCTAGACTACCCAGGCTTGGATCATCTCGAAACTCAGATCATCCCCAAGATCATCACTTTGAACTCTAGTGAGATCGAAGATATCTATCCCTGCCCGCCTATGGTAGATGGCATTCTCCTTAGCCAGCTGAAAGGGTCCGGAAGTTATGAAACCACACAGCGTTATCATATCAGGCCTCGAAGCCCCCATGTGATCGATATTGAGCGATTGTCTGTAGCTTGGCTAGCTGTAGTAGACCGGCATCCATCTCTTCGCAGTGTCTTCATTGAAAGCGCAAACAACACCACAGCTTTCAATCAAGTGTTGCTCAACAGCTGTCGCCCAGAGATCAAACTGCATTACAGTGAGAGCTTGAGAGCCGCTTACAGATTTCTGCAGACTCTTCCAAGGCCCCATTATCAGCAGCTCAAGCCTCCCCACCGTTTGGTTCTTTGCCCGATATCAGATACAGACACTGTCTTGATTCAGATCGATATGAGCCATGCTATTACTGATGGCGAATCCACAACGATCCTTCTCCGAGATTGGCAAATGGGTTATGCAGGACTTCTAACTCGAGCAGACCTGCTGGAAACGACCCGAGGTTTCGCTAGAGCACTGCAACCCGATATAAACAAGAAAAGGCTGTATTGGACGCAAAAGCTGACGAGGGTACAACCATGTTACTTCCCTGCACTGTATGAACTGTCACAACCCGTGAGAAGCATGTCCTGTTCCACTCTTCACATCGATGGCACCGATCTTGCGTGCATCCGGCGATCCTGCGAGACGAATTCTATCACGATCGCCAATCTGTTTCTTGCAGCTTGGGCATTGACATTGTCGGCATATACAGACGACACTTCTGTCTGCTTCGGATATCTTGCTTCAGGAAGAGACCTACCAATTCCAAATATCATGGAGGCCATTGGAGCATTCGCAAACATGCTGACGTGCCGCGCAGACATATCTCGTGATTGGAGCAACGGTCGATTTGTCCAGTATCTCCACAATCAGGTGTTGGAAGACATGGAGCATCAGCACTGCCATCTGGCTAGCATTCAACATGAACTGAAGATTGCTCCAGGGCAGCAGCTGTACAACACAATCGTTTCCATACAACAAGACAATGATGGCTCTTTGGACCAGCCTGCCGATGAAGAGCTTGAGTTCGTTGATGCGGATGGAGAAGATCCAACAGAGGTAAGTCGACCCTATGTCTAGTGACATCCGTTGACACAGAAGCAGTATGATGTGGCGATCAGTATCACTCTCGGCATCAAGCAGATAGATTTGGCTATCAATTGCGCACCATCACACTGCAACGATGATCAGTCACGCCGCATCATGTCGCTACTAAGGAATACAGTCATCAGTCTTGCCAAGTCATGTCAAACTTTAGATAAGGACACGCTAGGCGACAGCATCATGACAATCAGCGACGAAGACTTGCGTGACATCTGGCAATGGAACTCGAATAGCTCCGGAGACGAAGATGCAAGCAGCCGACACTTCGATACACCCATGTCTGCGAGTCAAGACCGATCAGTCACAACCAAGGTTATTAACGCCGGGTCAGGACAACTTGCGTCAGAGTTCGCTCATTCTATTACCGGCACTGCTGCCAAGACCTGGATCACTGGCATGGAAGACAGCAGTAGACTGGTGCCAATAGGGTGCACTGGTGAGCTCGTGCTGGAGTGTTCCACAGCGGGAATGGACCGCGTATACAGCGCCAAAAACATAACAACTTCCTTCGTGGACAATCCACCATGGCTCCTTAATGGTGGTGGTCCAGGGTTTCACGGACGTTATGGGCGCATGTATCAGACTGGCGTTCTCGCACAGTACAATTCAGACGGCAGCTTGGTCCTTGTCAGTCGCAAGGCAGGCCAGAAGAAGCTACAAGGCCAGCCAGTAGATCTTGACAAGCTCGAAAGCCGCATGCGCGAAGTGCCTCTAGTTCGTCAAGCTGTCTGTCTGATCCCAACCGCTGGACCTTATTTTGGCAAACTTGTCGGCTTTTTTAGTCTTCAAATATCACCTAAGCGCGATCATCGCAGCAGCAAGCACAAACCACGACTCGTCTCCGATGACCAAGCAGCTCAAGTCCGTGACAGTATTCAAGCCCTGGAGGCGTCGATGGACAACTCTTTCCCGGCGTATATGGTGCCATCTGTCTGGATAGCCCTGGAAGAAATTCATGTCAATACTGACAATCGCTTGTCTCGCAAAGTGCTGGAGGACTGGATAGGTCATGTTGATGACGAAACATGCGCTGGTATTGCTAGTGCCGGATCAGTATGTCGCAGACCCATCACAGCAGCAGAGAAAGTGATCTGCCACGCCTGCAGCCTGTTCCTTGACAGCCCTGAGAGCAACATCAATATCAACCGTTCCTTCATTGCAAATGGCGGCGATTCCATGTCGGCCATGCGAGTCAGTCCCCACTGCCGTGCTGCAGGCTTCGCCATCTCGGTGGCATCGCTGCTCAAGATCGAGACACTGATTGGTGTTGCCGCATCTGCGACTGTTGCCGAGCATTTCAAAGTGCAGATCGAAGAGTTCGAGAAGCCATTTTGCCTCTCGCCTGTGCAGCAATGGTTCTTTAATCAGTCACCACCTGACAAGGTAAGTACCAGAAGCCACTATTATAACCAGGCTTCCTATCTTCAGCTCAAACGCCGAGTGTCGTCTCAACAAGTCGCAACCGCTGTCCAGCAGCTTGTGCATTTGCATTCCATGTTGAGAGCACGATTCCAGCTTGATAAGGTCACAGAATCCTGGTTGCAGCTCATCTGCAAGCCTGAAGATGGCATCTACCACTTTACTTCTCTGCAGGTCGACACTGTTGCAGACGTCGAGAACAACCTTGCTGAGCGACACCAAGAGCTGAACATTGCACAAGGCAAAGTCTTCGCCGTGGATCTGTTCACTTTGAGATCTGGAGACCAGTTCTTGACACTTATCGCGCACCATCTGGTGGTCGACCTGATATCTTGGCACATTATCCTCGGTGATCTAGAGGTGCTGCTCAATGGTGGAACCTTGCAAGAGGCGGTACCATTCCAGGTGTGGAGCAATCTGCAGATCATGAACGCTGAAGCGTCCAAGCACAAGCCGGTGCAGCTACTTTCTACAGACAATCACAACAATCTCAACTGTTGGGGCTATGACTTATCCATATCGAACACATTTGCTGATCATGTGGAGGAGATGCTTACCATCGACCACAAGACGACCGCGCTTCTCCTTGGAAAGGCTAATGAGGCTTACAATACTGAGCCAGTCGATCTTACCCTCGCTTCATTATGGATTGCATTTCTTGAGGTTTTCAAAGATCGCGACGGGCTTACGATCTTCATTGAGGGCCACGGACGGGAATTTTGGAGTTCAGATATCGACATCTCTCGAACAGTAGGATGGTTCACGACCATGACACCGCTCCACATTTCGCGCTGCCGCAACAACGATATTGTGAGAGCCATCAAGGACTCCAGAAGAATGCTTCGCTCAAACGGCAGAGAGTATTTCGCTTCGCGTTACCACAATCAAGACGGAAAGAGAGCTTTTCAATCCCACGAAGGTACCATGGAAGTGCTCTTCAACTATCACGGTCACTCCCAGCTGCAAGGTGACGATTCGATGTTCAAGAAGATTGCATTCAATAATGTTTCTGATGTCGGCCTTGCTTTGCCCACCTCAGCACTCTTCAGCATCAACATGTCAGTCGAAAAAGGTCTCACTGACCTGTCCTTCTCGTGGAATCGATGGATCAACCACCAGGATATGATTCGACAATGGCTCCAGGAAATCCCTCGTTCGGCATGGCTTTTGTGTAGCTCATTGCTGGCCTCGCAACGCTCACTGACGATTGCGGACTATGAGTTTCTGCATCTCGACTACAAAGCTCTCGACCAGCTTCAAGATCAGATCCTTCCTATCATACGATCCAACACTGGAGCGGCAGTTGTTGATGTCTTTCCCTGTTGGCCCATGGTGGACGGAATGCTGCTCAGTCAGGGAAAGGATTCTTCGGCTTACAAAACGTCACTTACATATGAGGTGACACAGAGGAATCAGCTTCTGGACATCGACCTTCTCAAGGAAGCATGGCAAGCCGTCATCGCACGTCATCCGGCTCTTCGCAGTGTGTTCGTCGAGGGCATCGACAAGAGGACGGCCTTCGTTCAGATAGTGCTGGGATACTTCGAGGGAGAAGTCATTGTCACCACAGCTCCAACCAGAGACGCAGCCTTGATCTCGATCGATCGACTACCCGACATCGATTATCAAAGACGGCTAGTACCACCACATCGCCTTGTACTTTACAAGGTTGAGCAAGACAGTACCATCATCTGTCACATCGAGATGAGCCACGCCATTACTGATGGTATATCAACTGCGATCTTGCTGGACGACTGGTCGAAGGCTTATGATCAACAACTTGACTGCAGGGATCTCATCGAGACAACCCGTAGCTTCGCTCGTCAACTCAATGCTAGCTCCGAGGTCGACAAGCTCAGCTACTGGAAACATAAGCTCACCAATTTAGACCCATGCGTCTTCCCCAGGATCTCTCAAGATCCGACACCTGGCGATCGAGCAATATCAGCTGTGCTCAGAATTGATGGAGAGAAGTTCAGACAAGTGCTAGACTTCTGCGAATCTCAGTCAGTGACTCCAGCAAGCTTATTCAGCAGTGTCTGGGCGTTGACTCTGGCGGCTTATACCAGCAACGATCAGGTATGCTTCGGGTACACTGCCTCTGGTCGCGACTCGCACATCCCGGATATCGACCGTTCTGTTGGCGCCTATGCCAACCTCCTGATCTGCCAGGCTGACACTTCTTCCCACGCCTTGACCAACAGTCAACGCTTTGTCCGATACCTACATGCCCAAGTCATGAGAGATCTTGAATATCAACATTGTTCGCTGGCAGATATAGAGCATGAGCTCGGCCTGTCTCACGGTCAAGCACTCTTCAACACTATAGTGTCTTTCCAGAATGATGATGTCGTAACCAGAGCAGATGTCGATACTCAAGACCTATTGTTTCACGATATCGCTTACAAAGACCCAACTGAAGTAAGTAATAACGCAGACAGCGGAGACCTTCACATTGTCGCTAATTGCCTTGCACAGTACGATATATCCCTCGGCATCGCATATGGGAAGACTCAGGTTGAGCTGTCCCTCGACTCCCATTCATCATGTCTGTCCACAACTCAGGCCGAGCGTACCCTGTCACTAGTAGAATCCGTTCTCATGTCACTTGTAGATATCAACACTGAAGCAGACACTGTTCTTTTGTCAACCATTGACACGATCAGCGCACAGGACCTCGAGGAGATCTGGACTTGGAATCATGCTGCGCCTGATCCGGTAAATGCTCTGGTGCACGACTTGATCTCCAAGACCGTGCACATGCTGCCTAGCAGCCCTGCTGTCTGCGCCTGGGACGGCGATTGGACATATCAAGAATTGGGGAGTCTTTCTTCCCAGCTAGCACATCGGCTGATCAGCATGGGCGTCGGGCCTGAGAAGATCGTCGGTCTTTGCTTTGAGAAGTGTCGCTGGACCCCAATAGCAGTCCTCGCGGTAATGAAGGCTGGAGGCGTCAGCTTGATCCTGGACCTTGAACTTACAGAGGACCGTCCGCGAGTCATTCTGGAGCAAGCCAAACCGACAGTCATGCTGTCTTCGACAGCTGGTAAGGACACAGCCATCGCCCTGGCTAATGATGCGGACTGCCCAATGCTAGTGGTGGATAAACTCAATCTGGTCCATTCAGGAATACCGATCCTGGCTGGTTTCCCCGCTGCCCTTTCTGATGTGAAGCCCAGCAATACTCTCTACATCGTCTTCACCTCAGGCAGTACTGGTGTACCCAAAGGGGTGTCCATCACACACTCTAACTTCAGCAGCTCTATCCACTATCTCCGCAGAGAGCACACCATCGAATCTGGATCCCGAGTCTACGATTTCGCGGCATACTCATTCGACATGTCCTGGTCCACAATGCTCTGGACACTCGAATGTGGTGCTTGCCTTTGCATTCCGTCACCGGCTGACCGTCGTGACAACCTAGCAGAGTCTATCGATCAATTCGGCATCACTCAATTGTTATTGACTCCGACAGTCGCTCAGCTGCTTCCGCTTGCAACGTTGCGAGGCATAGAATGCTTGGTCCTGGGAGGTGAAGCCTTGACGCCTGAGTTGAGCAAAGTCTTTGCGAGTACAGTCAAGACTATGAACCACTACGGACCTTGCGAGTGTACGCCTGTAACGGTAACAACAAACATCAGCTCAGAGGACTCTCAGGTTTCCATTGGTCGCGGTGTGGGTGTCGTCACTTGGGTGGTTGACACTACAAGAAACTCTCTTGTCCCTCTTGGATGCGTTGGCGAACTTCTCCTCGAAGGCCCGCTAGTTGGCCCCGGTTATCTCAACCTAGAGTTGACAGCAGCATCATTCGTCCATGATCCTCCATGGATGCTCCGTGGCTTCAATTCCTACGCGGGGCGACGAGGACGCTTGTACAAAACAGGTGATCTTGTGCGCTATAATCACGACGGCACTCTATCATGCCTGGGACGGAAAGATAATCAAATCAAGATCAATGGGCAGCGTATAGAGCTGGGTTCGATCGAATACTGTATTCGCTCCTGCATAGAGCACGAGGCTGTTGTCCATGTGGTCGTCGAGCTTGTCAAACCTCGAGACAGCACGAAGAAAGTGCTCGTGGCTTTCTTAAGCACAGAAGGAGGCTCTTCTGCAGCACTGCGACAAGTCACTGCTGGTTTGTTCGCCAAGCTTGCTTATCAGCTGCCGGCATTCATGGTTCCCTCCGCATTCATATGGACAGAGAGCTTCCCCGTGATGGTGTCCGGTAAGATCGACAGAGGGAAACTACGAGGCATGTACGAGCATCTTTCAAGACAAGAGATAAACGCCCAAGGTGTTGCACGAGCAACAGAGAATGCAGGCCCAATGACAGACATGGAGAGGGAGCTCGCAGCTCTCTGGTCAACTGTACTCGAGGTCCCCTCCGACACCATCAGGACTGACGACAGTTTCATTCGTCTTGGCGGAGACTCTGTCGGCGCCATGAAGCTTTCTGCCATGGCTCGAGATGACAGCTTCAAACTGCCAGTGACTGACATTCTTCGCTATCCGAACCTGGCCGACCAGTCCAAAAGAATGAAGACCATCCACAGCACGCAAGACACAGCCGTCCCGGCTTTCTCGCTGCTGCCTGCAAACGCCAGCTCAACAGCAGCTCGTGAGCAGATAGCAGAGCTCTGTGGTATTGCTACAAGCATGATCGAAGACGCCTTTCCATGTACGCCTTTGCAGGAAGGTCTCCTAGCTCTTACCTTACAACGACCTGGGAGTTACGTGGCGCAATGGGCTTATGAGCTGCAACCTGACATTGACCTTGACCGCTTTCGACGGGCCTGGGACGATACCATTGCGGCAACACCCATACTACGCACTCGAATAGTCGATCTTCCCGGATCAGGCATGATACAGGTTATCATCGCAGCCCAGTCTGCTGTCTGGACTCAAACTTCGCAGAAAATCGGCAAAATCGAGGAGGCCGAGATACTGGCAATAGGTCTTGGCACCTCTCTCATGAGCTCGGAGATACGAACGAGTCTCGAGGGCTATTCTGTCTTTGTTTGGACCGTACACCACGCATTGTACGACGGCTGGTCTATTCCACAATTGATGCGGATGCTAGAGACTGCTTATGCAGGAGTCCCGAAGCTCGAGTCGCCACCACCTTTCCAGAACTTTGTGAAATTCATACAGGACACTAACAAGGACGCTGTGAGCAAGTTCTGGACTTCACAATTCGAGCAACTTGAAGCTCAGATATTTCCTTCGATGTCTTCATCAACTCAACCAAGCCCTGATTTTGGTGTTGCGTACCAGATTCGAGATTTGTCCTGGCCGAGAACGGACACGACCGCAGCGACTACGGTTCGAGCTGCTCTTGCAATATTGATTGCGACATACACTGACTCCTCTGAGGCCATCTTCGGAGTCACGGTCAACGGCAGACATGTTCCGGTCCATGGCATCGAGAACATGATAGCTCCCACGATTGCCACCGTACCTCTCCGTGTGAAGACCTCAAGAGAAAGCAGCATATCCCAGCTACTCCATCAACTGCAAGCTCAGATGCTTGACATGACTCCTTTCGAGCACACTGGTCTGCAAGAGATCCGAAAGATAAGCCCAGCCGCTCGACTTGCTTGTGACTTCCAAACGCTTCTGCTCGTCCATTCGGCTCAAGCTGTGAACGAACAGCCGCATACTCTCTTCATCGATGCAGAGGACGAGATCGATAGTGACACAGGCAGAGTCGACGAACTAGTGACCGACTTCGACGCCTATGCCATCACGATCGAGTGTGACCTTGAGGCTACTGGCGCACTGCTTCGAATGAAGTTTGATTCGCAAGTCATCTCAAGAGATCAGGTGGGGACATTTGCAGCGCAATTTGAATCGATCCTACGACAGCTATGTAGCTCTCAGGTTTCAGAGCTCACGATAGCTGATCTTCGGACTGCCGGACACAGAGATCTGGATCAAATCTGGAAATGGAACGCCAGCATCCCGGCCACCATTGATCTCACTGTACATGGCATAATCGCACAGAATGTGGCACAATACCCACACTCTCCAGCGATCTGCGCGTGGGATGGGCACTGGACATATCAAGAACTCGACAGCATTGCCACGCAGATCGCCCTTGGACTTGTCAGTGATGGCTTCGGCCCAAATTCTGCTGTAATCCCTATATGCTTCGAGAAGAGTCGCTGGACTCCTGTGGCTATGCTCGCAGTCATGAAAGCTGGCTGTGCCTCAGTCATCTTAGACACCACATTACCTCTCAGCCGACTTGAAGCTATTGTGCGGGAGGTCGATCCGCCAGTGATCTTGTCATCCCTCGCCAATCTAGAGCTTGCAAAAGGCTTAATAGATCAACAAGTCATTGTGCTCTGCGAAGAGACGCTGAAATCGTTCGACGCGCCAAGCACTCAGGTACTGCCAACTGTCGATGCATCAGCCAATCTATATCTTGTGTTCACCTCAGGCAGCACCGGTACCCCAAAGGCAGCAGTGATCACTCACTCCAACTTCAGCAGCGCAATCTACCACCAACAGGCTGCCACTGGCTTCAGCAGATCAAGTCGTGTCTGCGACCTTGCCAAGTACGCGTTCGACATCTCATGGTCCAACTTCGTTCACACGCTCGCTGCAGGAGGATGTATCTGTATACCCTCGCAGCAGGAGATCAGCAATGACCCCGCAGGCGCTCTACTGGCCTATGAAGCGAACTTCATGGATATAACACCATCTGTTGCTGGTGTACTGCAGCCTTTTGACCTTGGTGGCATACAGACCGTCGTCTTCGCTGGTGAGCCTCTCCCAGGCCACATCGCTTCGCAATGGGCAACATACGCCCGCGTACTCAACATGTATGGCCCTGCGGAATGTACAGTCAAAGCGACAATGGCAGTAGTCGAGCGCCACTCTGCAGCATCTTCAGCCAGTTGTATTGGTCGAGGCCTTGGCCTCTGTACTTGGGTGGTCGATAGTCAAGATCATCAGAGGCTGATCACAATTGGAGCTGTCGGCGAGCTACTACTGGAAGGCCCACTCGTTGGAGCTGGCTATTTCAGGGACACCGAAAGGACCAAAGCATCATTCATTGACTCGCCAGAATGGCTCATCTGCGGCAATGGCACCAACCACAAAGGACGTCAAGGACGCCTATACAAGACCGGTGACCTTGTCTCCTACAGCTCTGATGGATCACTCAACTTCATCGGCAGGAAGGATGCCCAGACTAAGATCAATGGCCAACGCTTAGAGCTCGGCGACGTGGAACACAACCTGATAGCCTGCATCGACGCTGGCCCTTCAGGAAAGGTTGCGGCAGAGGTATTGACGCCAAGAGACAGTGACAAGCTGATGCTTGTTGCTTTCGTACAGAGCAGCCAGCATGTTGATGTCAGAGCGAAGATGATAGGTTTACAAGACCGGCTTGCTGCCAGACTTCCTGCTTATATGATCCCTTCAGCTTATATCAAGATCGAAGAACTACCACTCTCCTCCTCTGGCAAGATGGATCGCAAGCAGCTGCGCGCAATCGGAGCAAGTATGACTCGGCACGAGCTCACAACATCCTTCTCCACCCAGGCAGAGCGCCGGGCACCGTCGACTGACCACGAACTCTGCTTACAAAAGCTATGGAGTGAAGTTCTCAATGTCGGAATCGAATCAATCTCCGCCGATGACAGCTTCTTGCAGCACGGCGGTGATTCCATTCAAGCTATGAAGCTCACTATGAGAGCTCGACACGAAGGATTCGATCTATCCGTCGCCGACATACTTGGGAATGTCAAATTGTCGCAGATGGCATTGCAAATGCAAAGAAGAGCCGAGCAGTCGAGAGTAGTCGAGCTTGACTATCAACCCTTCTCTCTATTGCCGCCGGCAAGTCAGCAACCAATAGAACAACAGCTGATCGAGTACGGTCTGTCACTAGACAATGTGCTTGACATTCTCCCTGTCACCGATCAGCAAACTCGATATCTTCTGGGCACATACACGACTGCTCGCAGTTCAGTGTTCTATCACACCATGGATCTCGATGACGAATTCGACCTTCCTAGGATACAGCATGCTTTAGTCTCTCTTCTCGAGCAATTCGATATGCTAAGGACGGTCGTCATCCCGTACAAGAACATGTTCCTGCAAATCGTCCTCAGACATGTTAACAGCGACAGCACAGTTTTCGAGACTGCAACGGATAGTCTCGATGAGTACACTTTGCATCTGAAGAATCGGGACTTGCTGTCCGATTTGCATTTCGGGGATGTTGTCACAAAGATCTTCATTGTTCGCCAGACCAGAGACCAGAGACATCGAATCGTGATTCGACTGTCACATGTTCAGTATGATGGGATAGCGCTCGAAAAGATGTGGACAGCATTCGAAGACAGCTACAATTCATCAGTGTGTGCCAACAATGCAATACCTTCATTTGCGCACCACCTATACAGTCTATCACTCCTCGACAGAGAGAAGATGTCAGAGTACTGGAGCAAGCTGCTCAAGGGCAGCAGTCGAACAGAGCTCAAGTATCAAACTACCTTTCAACTCGGATATGCTAACGGCCCGGAAGTGGTCAAGACACTGCCGACCGCCATGATCAACTCGGAGGACTTCACTTTCGCCAACGTGCTCAAAGCAGCCTGGGCATACGTCCTCGCCAGGCACTCGGCGACCAATGATGTTGTCTTCGGCAGTCTCGTCCATGGTCGCAGCCAAGCGGGCAGCCAAGACGTCTTTGGTGCATGCGTCAATATCATACCGTACCGCATCATCCTTGAGCAGAATTGGACAGCAAGAGATCTCCTCACAGCTGTAGCTGCTCAACAGCTAGCCAGCACGCCCTTCGAGAGCATGGGCAGTCAGACCATCATTCGCAATTGCACTAACTGGGCCAAGTGGTCGTTCTTCAGCTCCGTGATCATCCATCAGAACTTCGAACAGCGTAGTCCGCGAGGAAGGGCTGTGGACTTCGATAGTGTCGACTTGTCTACCGGTGATGTTGACGATGTTCAGGTATATGTCATCTCTACGCCGGGCGAAGATGGTATGGAGATCCTTCTCAGTTTCAAGGATCAGGTCGTTCCGCAGGCACTAGCGGAGAGAATGGGGTCAGATCTGAGCGAGACCATTACTGGGTTATACACAAAGATGGGTGCCAAGCTCATGGCACCCATGGCGCCGAGGGAGATCTATGGTATGTCGGCCTTGCTGCCGCTGCCAGAAGAGAAGGGCAGCAGTGTGTCGCCTACCAGTGAGCAATTGACAACTCTGGCAAATTGCTCGGCAGATTTGAGAGCTGCTCTCGGCGCGGCGTGGTGCGATGTCTTGTCTACGCAAGAAATACCCTGCGACAACTCCACAGAGTCTCTGTTCGAGCTCGGAGGTGATGCGAGCAGTGCTGGTCAGCTTGCCGCTCATATGCAGAGGCGCAGCTATCGTATCGGAATTGAAGAAGTTGTTGAGCATCCATCTTGGTTTGAATTGCTGCTTCACTTGAGCCAGCAGTAGAGAGGATTAAAGACAAACGAATAGAGAGGATATGGGCACAGGAACAAGGAAGAAATCATGAGGGTACAAGGATGACAGCTTTGAAGCAGGCAAGCTCTATGGGAGATTTTGTGTATCACGGCCATGTTCATTAGAGCATTGTATAATACATACCTACTGACCAGACCCTGGCCTAGTGGCAACATGCCTACCTTAAACCCAATGAATCTCGCTGCTCAAATACTTGAAAGAGCAAAGAAGATTATGTGCCACTTGAGCGGCCACAAACGCTGTCGAGGACTCTTCAGAGCCAACTGTACCTATGACTTACCGACTGGTTCACCTATAGTATGTGAGGAAGCCTCGTTATGACGCAGCGTGCAACGTCTTACTTATGCTCAAAGACAATGTGGCAGCATGAGGTTATTTCTCTCCAGCGCCTATACAGCGAGTCTGTTGATGGTTCTAGCTCCTTCAGCCTCAATCTGCGGTGGCGTGTTCGGTCGTCGTCGAGGCTACCAGCATATGAATCTCCATGCAGTCATGTGAACATTCGCCTGGCTACAAGCACTCCACAGGTATGAAACGCTGCTCTTATAGCACCCTGGGTGCATCATCACCCGGGCGTTCTTCTTTCACGGGTGAAGATCATGCAGCACCGATGCATGCTGGATATCCCTGCATTGTGCGCTGGATTACATCTGGCGGGGCGAAGGACGTTGGGCACGAAGGAAGAGCTGATGCAGAGCTGATGCAGAGCTGATGCAGAGCTGATGCGGCGGAGAGTCGTGCTATAGACAATGGTAGTCGGCCAGTTTAGCTCCATGTGTCCGCATCTGATTTGATGTCAGCGATGAGAGCGTTGAAATGTTCGAATGCCAAGATAGAATAACAACACAGATCAGAAAGTTGCGTATTTGTAATTGCTAATCAACCACCCGTTGAAGAGCGTCATAAGCCGCGATAATTTCTCTTTGGAAAATTCATCACAATAGTTGTGCAGGAGTTGAGGCGTATGAGGTAGCGGGGAGGACTGTACCTTTGGAGTGATGAGAGACTCAGGAGCATGTCTCGGTCTTTGAGGCATGCGATGGTGTCGCATCATGCCAGATGCGAATTTGAAGAATGATGAAGGCTGGGATAGAACGATGCTCGAGACATAATTTTGACTTGAAAGGCAGGGCGGCTAGAAAAATTCTCTGCTTGGCGCACACCCCACGTGACGCACAGACAAAATCCCTGCCAGCAGCTTTCTTCTGAGCCAGATTCTAGGACGTTCTAAATGGCCTAAAAAATCCTCAGGCACAACATCAAACTGTCACGTGATGTAGCCGATAATAGTTCAGAGGACAAATAGGCAGAAGTGAACCATTTACCTGGTCAACCGATCGACTGGGTAAAAGCACAGTTCACGCGATACAAACAAGATTTCTAGAATTGTGTATTTTTCTAGAACAGAAGCGTAATGCTCGTGGAAGATTGGGGGCAAGGCTAAATACACCTTGGCGCGAAAGTTAAGCGAAATGCGTGCCTGAGGCTTAAGCGAATTTTCCCCTCATACCGAAATAATAAATAAATCTCTTATTATATTGACCGTAGCTCCGTAGAAAACGGACACTGTTACGTGAACCGGTCTGTATAGGAACACCAAAATCTGTCTGCGAGATACGCTCTTCCTGCTCTCTTTTAATCTACTCTCTTCTTATAATGGCCCGCCTATGCTATTGCCACAAGTGCCAGACCCGCCTTATCTCTTTAAAATCCCTTATCTCTTTAAAATCGAACTCTCTGTATATATACTGCCAAGAGAGGAGCCAGATCCCGTGGTCGGCTCGTACGGAAGACCGCTGCTTGATATATAAGCGTATCCGGCCCGTTTGCGACTTTCCCCTGGATCGAAATTCGAATCAAACCCTCTCTTGTACCGTATATCACGCCCGTTTGCGAGCAGTATAACCGAGATCCAAGGTCAACGCACGACCAGAGTCAATGCACGGTCATTTTATACCAAAACTCCCGATTTTTGAACTTTAATAAATAAGGAACTAATAACCTAATTAACTTTAAAATTTCTATACTACTAGTATACTATTTTTCAAAGATAATTATAATATAAAAAATGAAAATTTATATAAAAGGCTTCTTTTATATTAAAGCTAAAAACAGAAAATTAGTAATATATTGTCACAATTCCCAGATGCCCGGCATCTGAGATGCCTCGCCAGATGCCAGATGCCTCCTAGGCGCACGTGACGCGGCCGCCTCGCTAGGGAAATATGCTTGGAATGCACTGGAGATATTTAGAAGGCTAGCCCCTTCAGGACTAGCGCACTGTGGGGTGCATATACTCCCTCGCAGCCTCCTGTATTCTAGTTTTCCCTTCCTTAGCTTTGAATCGTCTTCGTAAGGGACCTTCTACCTTGCTTTCCAAGCCCTGAATGCCGTACCCGTAACAGTATTCAAAGCTCACTCCCTTTAATCCTGTAGAGGATTTCAAATAAACCAATTCAGAACCATCAGAAATATAGGTGCCGCCAAGACGACGGAACCTCAGAAACTCGAGCAATAGACTCCAGAATAACAAAAGCGAAAAGCTTTAGAACCCTCAGAGGAATTAGGTATTTATACCTTTACAAACATACGCCAGTAGCGTATCAGAAACCCCCCCGAAAACCCGAAAAATCAAAGAACCTCGAATAAAGGCTACTCTTTAACCAAGTCCTAGAGTAATAGGCACCCACAGGCCAGTAACCTGACTACTACCCCCAAGCCCTACCCTATAACCTCGTAGGCCCTATATATATACCGGTAACGAGACTGCCAGGGAGGATATGGTAGAGGAAAAGTATAATAGGTTAATTTCCCAGGATACCACGTGACCAGGAACTATATTAACTTCTGCCAAGGCTTCCGGTAAAGCTCCTGCTAGTTCAGGTCGTCCCGTTAGCGGCCCTTCCCGAACCGAACGTCCTATTAGCATTCCTGGAGAATTTATAGACAAGTCTATAGAAATAGAACCCTCTGCTTTTATTATAAAGCTTCTAGAGACTAATAACCATATTATTACTAGAGAGTTATATAAATAGGCTAAGGAACCTAATACCTTACTTTCAGATATTAATATTATTATAAAAAGCTACCAGGAAAATATCTAAAGAGCTATTTCATATAAGAATGCCTATAATTATAATAAAGCTATTCTCAAGAATACTAAGCTCTATAATACTAAGCTTAAGAACAAAATTAAATACTATATAGCTATAGTAGATTGGCTTATAATAGCTCTAACTACTTTTACTCTATCCGCTCTAATTATTCCGAATCCCTCTTAAAAGAATTCCGAATTATTTCCTGCTTATTCCTATTTAGAATTTCTTATATCTTATACTTCTTTTAGAAATACTAGAGTTACTAAGCTCCCAGATCTAATTCTCTTTACTAAAGATTATACTATTTTTAATAACTAGCTAGTTCAGATTAAAAATAAGCTATAAGGAAATACTAACTTATATTTCTTAAAAGATCTTAAGATTATTTATATTTCTAGTAAACTTACTAGTAATACTCTTGCCCTAACTAACCCTTATATAAATAAAAATAGTCCAAATTAGTACTATTAGCTCTTAGAGTTCTATTCTTATCTAAAGAAGCTATATTCTAATTCTAATAAGATATAGAATACTTATTATAACTTTAGTAAGCTTTAAATATATTCTAGTTAAGTATTTTAGGAGTTCTATATTCTCTTCTTATAACTATTTATAAAAAGCAGTATTAGTTTTTAAGATATTAAATATAAACTAAATAAGAAGCTTTTACTAAAGCTCTAGAAATTAGTATATATATATTATAATAATTTATCTATTAATACTACTTGCTTTACTTAATACTATATTACTAATAATTAATAAATTAAGGCTATATATAAGAAGACTAAGAAATATAAGAAAGTAGGAGCTATTCTAGCCAAATTCACTTCTAGTACTATATTCCTATATATTTCTAAGAAATATACTCCTAAGAAAGAGCTTAAGGAGCCTATATTAACTACTCTTATTAAGTATATATTCCCTTATAAGTATAAGTAATATCCTATAAAAACCAAGAATCTCTTAATTATTAAATACTATAACTATAATAAGTTTGGCTATTATACTAGATATTATCTACTTCTATATAATAAGGAAACCAAGATAGCTTTCTCTAGAATTAAGCCAGGCTTAGTTCCTATTTTACCGGAATATACTATTTAAATAAAGTATTTAGAGAATTTGAGCTCTAATTCTAGTATAGAACTAAGAAATAAGTATTCCTAAAGAAAGTCTTTACTTTAGGGACTTATAATATGAATTTAGTAAAGATTAACTTAACTTATCTAATAAAAGGAAATACTCTTATAATGCCCTATATTATTAGTATAAATAGATTAGAAATCAAGTTTTTTTCCCTTATTAATACTAGAACTAATAGTTATACTTTTATTAATATAAAGCTTATTTAGCTTATAAAATAATTATTAGAAATAGAACTATAATTCCTTTTCTTATCCTATACTATATATGGTTTTAACGGAAAGCTAGCTAAGTTTACTAAGAAATATATAGAAGTCTTATTTCTAATTAATAAATAAAGTATTAATATATCTATAATTATCCTAAATCTTAGAGATTATAATATTATTCTTAGTAAGAAATAAGTAATATATATTAATATTCTAGTTAATTATAAAAAACATAGGCTTATATAGCCAAAAAATAAGCCTAAATCTATATAATTCGGTTATATTATTAGTATTTTATAATAATAGCTAGAGAAGTAATCTAATAAGAAATATTAAAAAGATACTAATTAATAAGATTCTATTATAAGCTATTCCTGGAAACCTTCTATTCTAAAATAGTCTTTCTTTTTCCGGACTAATTAGAGGAAATTATATAAGACTATAGAAAAGAAGTTTCTATAGCCTAATTAAGATATAATATTCAAGTAAAAGCTAAAGAAGCAAGAAGAGATTCTTAATAAAAAGTAAATATTAGATCTAGCTATTCTTATTTCTATAGTATTTAATTATATAGCCAAGAGAAAAGATAATATTATTAGTCAAATCTCTATTTACAAGATTAATAAGGAATTTAAAGCTCGGAAAAAAGAAGCTATTCCTGGCCTAGAGAATTAATAACCGGAAGAAATAGAGCTTTAGTAGTTATAGAGAATATTGCCTCCGGAACTTAAGGAATATACCTTTATTTTCTCTAAGAAGAAATCTAATATTCTTTCTTTCTATAAATTATATAATTATAAGATTTAGATTAAAGGCCTAAAAAGAACTAAGAATATTAGATATTAATTTCTCCGGTAGTAGTTTACTTAAGAGCTTCTAGAAATCAAGTATTTCTTATAAGATAATCTGACTAAGAGCTTTATTAAAGCTAGTTAGGCTCTCTTTACTTTACTAGTTCTTTTTATAAAGAAAGTAAACGGAGATTTATACTTTTATATTAATTTCCGCTACCTAAATAATATTACCCGGAAGAATTAATATTCTCTTTCCCTTATTAATAAAACTTTAAGTTAATTATCTAAGGCTAAGATCTATATTAAATTAGATATTTACTAAGCTTTCTATTATATAGCTATAAATCCGGACTCTCAGGAACTAATAATATTTCGTACTTATTATAGAATATATAAATATAATATTCTCTAGAAAGGCCTTATAAATAGCCCGGCTATATATTAATACTATATAAATAATATATTCTTTAAATATCTAGATAACTTTTATATAGTATATCTTAATAATATTCTTATTTACTTAGAGAACCTAGTAAAGTATAAATAGTATATATAAAAAGTACTAGACTACTTATACCTTACTAGCCTCTAAGTAAATATTAAGAAATCGGAATTTAAAGTTATATATATAAAATACTTAGGCTTTATTATTTCTATATCTAGTATTAAAATAGATTCTAATAAAATCAAAATAATATATAACTAGTAATTCCCAAAAATAATTAAGGATATATAGTTCTTTCTTGGCTTCTATAACTTTTATAAATGCTTTATTAAAAAGTACAAACGAATTACTAGATCTCTTATCTTACTTATAAAAAAGAATATTTCCTTTAAATAATCCGAGTAATACCGAGAGGCTTTTACTTGCCTAAAGAAAGCTATAATTTCTATCCTAGTTTTATAATACTATAATTCAGATCTACTTATAATAGTAGAAATAGATATATCTAAAGAAATAGTTACTAGCCTACTTTCTTAATAAGATCCAGAAATAGGCCTTTAATATCCTATAGCTTATTTTTCCAAAACCATACTTCTAGTAAAGCTTAATTATAATATATATAATAAGGAAATACTTACTATAGTTTAAATACTAGAGAAATAAAAAGCTAAGCTAGAGAGCCTTTAGGATACTTTCTTTAAGGTCTATTCTAATTACCGTATCTTAAAGTACTTTATAATTATTAAGAAGCTCTTTTTTTAATAAGCTAGATAAGCTAAGCTCTTATTCCGCTATTACTTTAAGCTTATATATTATTCTGGAAAATTAAATAAATAAATAGATATTTTATTATAAAAATAAGATAAAGTAAATACTTAGGACCAGATTAAGAAGAAGCTATAAACTCAAGTACTTCTTCCCAAAAATAAGATTAATCCGGAGATTATTTATAACTTATAGCTTATAGTAATATTTTATAAGATTAGCTTATTTAATTCGGAATTCGGCCCTAAAAACCAAGTATATACTAAAGATTTTCCAGAGGAAAATATTCCTATTAAAGGTATAATTCCTCTAGAAAAAGGTATTTTCTTAAAAGCTTTACTAGTAAACTCTGCTATAGTAGCCCCTATAGAAGTATTATTAAAGGCTCTCGCTAAGTATAGTAGTTTATAACTTATAAATAAGATTCTATAGAATAATTATATATTACCGGATTTAGAAAAGCTATATATAATAGCCCAAGCCAAAAGTAATATCTAGATACTATAAAATAACCTTCTTTTATATTATAGAAAACTCTATATTATAGAGAATAAAATAATTCCCGAATTACTTTTATAAACTACTTTAATTTATAAAGTATATAATAAATCTCTTTCTAGATATTCTAAATATATAAAGCTCTAATAGCTATTAAAGAAGTAATATTACTAGTTATTTATAGGTAAGGATATTAATTAATACTATAGTAATTACTATATTTATAGGAGATTATATATATCTAGAAATAAGAAGCCTAGTTTATTTTATTTCTTTCTAGTTCCTAATTATCCCTAGTAATATATTATTATAGACTTTAAGAGCTATTTAGAAAGCAAATCGGGCCATAATATAATTACTATATTCGTGGATTATTTATCTAAGTACCTAATTATAATTCCCGTATAAGATATAATTATAGCCAAGTAGCTAGTACCTCTATTTTTATTTTATATAATATACTAAATAGGTATTCCAGAAATAATTATATTAGATTAGGAACTCTAATTTATATCCGATTTTTAGAGCAAATTCTATACGAGAATTAGTATAAAGCTTAAGCTTTCTATAGCTAATTACTCCCAAATAAACGAATAAATAGAGATTATTAATTAGTACTTTAATTAGAGATTATACCCGTATATTAACTATTACTAGGATAACTAGAATAAATAGATTATTATAATTAATTATTAATAAGCCTTTCTTTAGTATAAAACTATTAGCTAGTTCCTATTTATAACTAAAAAGGGCTATAAGCCTCGTATTTCTCTAGACTAGAACTCCCTTATTAAAGCTAACTTACTTAAAGAAAAGCTAAATAGGAATAAAGCTAAAATATTAGTAAATTAATTATATGAATTATAGTAACTTGCCTAAGGCTATATAAAATAAGTATAAGAATAATATATAATATAAGCTAATAAATACCGCTATCTAATTAATTTCAAAATAGGAAATAAAGTATAGGTTATTATAAAGTACTAGAAATCCGATTATTCGAGCCAGAAGCTAGGGAACTAAATAGAGGGCCCATTTGAAATTCTAGAATAGTATAGCTACTTATTTCTCCTAAAACTACCGGAAGCCATAAAGATATACCTAGTTTTCTATACGGAGAAGCTATAAAAAGACCTCTAGAATTCTCTATTAGGTTAAGTAAACCCGGAACCGCTCCTATTAATACTAGAGAATAGTAAATAAGAATACGGCATTAAACGGGTTATTATAGTTAAGCTAGTAAGAAATAGGCTAAAGTATAGAATTTAGTAAATTAGTTAGAATAAAGATCTAGTATAGTATCTAGCTTTAGTACTAAATAATAGCCCCCTGGTTTTATAAAGTTTCTATAATAATAATATTAATATACCAGGACCTCTATAAAACCTGTAATACTAGCTAGACTATATAAAAAATAATACTAGTCCAGAATTATATAGAAATAATAATAAATCCTTCTAGGTTATATAATAAAGGTACTAGCCTTTCATATATAATATCTATATCCGAGATACTAGTTTTATTTTAAGAAGAAGTATAGTACGAAATTAGATAAATTAATAGCTTATATAAAGCTCGGGAACAAGCTTATTATAAAGGAGGGAAGTAATATTATAATTCCCAGATATCTGGTATCTGAGATACCTTACTAGATACTAGATGCCTTCTAGGCATATATAATATAGCCGCCTTACTAGGGAAATATACTTGGAATATACTAGAGATATTTAGAAGACTAGCCCCTTTAGGACTAGTATATTATAGGGTATATATACTTCCTTATAGCCTCCTGTATTCTAGTTTTCCCTTTCTTAGCTTTGAATTATTTTTATAAGAGACCTTTTACCTTACTTTCCAAGCCCTAAATACTATACCCTTAATATATATAATATTTATAAAATAATTATATAAAAAGAAAGAAAATAATAAATATAATTAATCTTATATTAATAATATATTATTAAGAATAGTTCTAATTAAAAGTTTAAATAAAATATTAATATAATAATATTATTTATTTAAAGTTTTATATCTTTTTAAAAATATTATTATTAATAAAGTAATAGTATTATTTATTAAAAGTCTTAATAAAAACATTTAAATATATTATACTTTTAAATTATATAAAAGAAATATTTACTTTAATAAATAAATAAAATATATTTTATATTTTATTTAAAAATATATTTCTTTTTATTAAAAATAATTAAATAAAAAATAAATAAAAGTATTTTTAATTATTTTTTATTATAATATTATAATATTATATAAAGTAAAGAATATAAAATAAATAATATATTAAATACAAATTAGTATATAATAATATTTAAAAGCAGAAATTCATTATTTATATTATTAAATTATATTATAATAAATTACAAATTATATAACTATTTAATATAAGAAATATAACTATTTTAAATAAGTTTTATATAAGAAAGCTTTTATTATATAATTTTTTTAGTTATTTCTTAATTTAAGCTTTTTTTAAGAATTTTTAATATTTTATTTAAAAATTAAAATTAAAAGTAAAATTTTATAAGTAATATTATATACTTATATTTCTATATATAGTAAAGTATTATTATTAATTATTGGTTTATTAGGAATATATAATACTATTATATAGGTATAGAAGTACTATTTATATAAGGTTAGTAAAGTTATTATTTAGAAGTAAGGATTATAGTATTATAATATTAATATATAATCCCTAAATCTACTAAGCCTAAAGAAGTCTAGTTTACTAGTCGAATTACTAATAGGATACGAGGTTATATAACTATATCCTATATCCCATATCCTATTACCTATATCCTATTACCTATATCCCGTATCTCGTATCCCGTAACTATATATATAACTCCCAAAGAAATAGCTATACTAATACTAGAAACTCTCTAAAAACGCGAAAAATAGTATTTCTTTTTAATTATATATAAATTTCCTAATCCGGCCTAGTACCAGATTTCCCAAATACTTTATATATCTATATTACTTCTGAGGTTTTAGTTATATACTAAAGGCTATAGCCTTTTATATATAACTTCCTATCTTATAATATTCTTTTATCTTATATATTTATTTTCTGCCCTATTTATACTTAACCTATTTCTTTATATCTAATTATATAGTATTTATATTAATTAGGTACTTGAGGGCATTTATTAGCTTTAATTTTATTATGAAATTGGCAGGATTTAATTATTTCTTAATTTACTTAACTTTCGCGATTTCTCGTTATTCATATATTTAGTAAAGATATATTATATTAATTATTAGGCATTTCTCTCGAGTAGTACCTAATTTAATAAGGCATTTATATAATAACTTCGAATTCATATAAATAACTAGTAATAGTTTTATTTCTAGTACTCTATTAATTATAGATTTAACTAAAGCGCCTATATTAAAACCATAAGCCATACTATAGAGTTCTAAAGCTGGAATACTTCTAGTAACTCTCTTATATTTAGTAAAGAACTAGTAAATAATATTAGTATATCTAGTTCTATTTACTAGAACTAGAATATATCTAATTTAGGAAAAGAGATCTCTATTATTTATAAATAAAATATTCGTAAAAATAATTAAATATAAGAACTTCTTTACTAGCTTTATAAATCTCAGTTCTCTAGTAATATTCTCAATTTACTATTAAATATACTTATTAAGTGCCTTTATATTAGTTTCCGAGAGTTTAATAGCTTAAGTAATAATTAATAGGTTATATAAAGCTTCTAGTTAATAAACTAATATAATATATACTCCTCTCGCATATTAGGTAATATATTAGTTCTTAATAGAGAGATTTTAATAAATAGTACTCCTATTATTTATAGTAGTAATATTTTTTATAGAAATAGTTCGGAGGTTCTTATACTAGTATTCCTATATAAGAGTAATTCTAGTAATATTTACATAAATAATACCTCTATTAAATTTGAGATTATAGTTAAAAGTAAGGAATTCATATTCCTTAGCCAAGAACTTAGTTTTATAGAGCTTTAGTTATTTTGTTTTCATAAAATTATTAGTTCTAATAAATAAGGTATTATTAGTTTAAAGACTAATAATTCTAAAGAATTACTTACTATAAAATAGGCAAGGGTTATAAGTTAACTATTTTATAGAGAGCTTATTAATATAGTAGGAATAATAAGTCTTAAACTAGTAGTTCCTAGTTTCCGGTATATTATATAATAGTTTTATAACCTTTAGAACAGAATTATTCTTTAGATTTAGTTCTCTAGTAAGCTTATAGAATAAATTAATATAGAAATTATAATTAAGTAAGGTTATTAATTAGATATAAGCTTGCGAGATATTATATAAATATAATTCTATAGTATTTATTATTATAGTAATAATACTAAGGATAATTCTCTAGCTAATATATTAGATAGTAAGTAATTATATTAATACCATATGTTTCTTACTATTATTATAAGCTTAGATAACTAGTCTCGACTTCTTAAGCTCTTTCTCCGTACCCTTATTCTTAATCTTATTAATAAACCAGGAATTAAAGATATATATCTTCTTTAGTACCTGAGATCTGGAAGTAATCTTAAATATGCCCTTTTCCAGAAGGCTAGTAACTTTAATTTAACGGGAATTCTTATATAGTTTATTATTCTATAGAAATACCGTAATATCCGGGGTCTTATAAGGGTATCCTTTATTATACTTTAGTAAAATAGCAGGAGAAATCATACCCGTATTACTTTTAGCCTTACTATTAGGTTCGGGAACAGGTTCAGGTTCGGGGCTATTAATAATAACCTTAATATCCCCTATATAAAAGGGCTTTATAGAGATTAAACGGAAAATAGTATTATTATATAGTAGAGCTAGTATATAATTCTCCCTATTAATAGCTACTAGCTTATATAATTTATCCTAACTACTAGATTAACTAGTATTCCCTTTATACTAAATAAGAATATTTGAATTTAGGGATAGTTTATAGATATTAGTAATACTAGGACTATTTCGGGTATTTAAAATATTCATAATTTAATATCTAGCTTAAAGCTTCTAAATTTCTACTATTACCTTCTTAAGTACTACTAATTACTATAATATAATAGGTAATAGAATATTATATTTAGTTATTTAAGGTAAAATACTATAAACCAAAAGAATTAGAATAATACTATTAGGTTCCGTAAAGTTATTAATAGCCTTAAAAGCTATTTAGAGTATAGTATTCTTATTAATTCTATTAACTTTAGCTATAATAATAAGATAGGTATATTAGATTAGGCTATAGTAGTATTTTATAATTCTAATAAAGTTATAAGCTTCTATAGAAATAATCTTAACCT
Organism: Hyaloscypha bicolor E; assembly: GCF_002865645.1. Classification (NCBI taxonomy): domain Eukaryota; kingdom Fungi; phylum Ascomycota; class Leotiomycetes; order Helotiales; family Hyaloscyphaceae; genus Hyaloscypha; species Hyaloscypha bicolor. The sequence goes on along the minus strand of NW_020194684.1, from coordinate 4,475,895 downwards.
TAGTTCCTATAGTATTTATAAGCTAAATAAACTTCTTACTAGTAAACTACTTTCCGGTATTTGCTATAATCTAATTAAGAGAACCTAAATAGTTATTAATCTAGTATTACTTAAGTATATTCCAGATATATATTATACTAATATTCTAAAGCTATTAGCCGGCTTAATATTAAGTACCTTTATTAATAATATGAAATATAGGCTTACTAGAAATATAGAAAATATTAATAATAATAAAGTAATTAAAGCTAATATTATTTCTTAGATTAAACTTGAATTATTCGGGTAATTAGCTATATTTCTAGTATTACTTATAATACTTTATAGGATATTTAAGGGCTTTTATATTAATATTATAGCCTGCTTATTCTAGTATATTTCGGAGCTTACTAATAAATAGATAACTAAAACAATAATATAAATATCGTAATTTAATCTCTATAAGAAAGCAGGAATTATAAGTAAAGAATTCGGAAATAAAGTCTTATAATATAGTATTCTAAAGCAGGAAAAAGTATCTGAAATATTATACTATAGGTATATATTTTCTAGTAAAAGTAATAAGATAATTAGTAAGATTATTAAAATAGACCCCTAGCTTATTTATATTAGCTAAGCTAAGTAAAAATAAAGTCTTTAAAGGCATAATATAGAATTATACTTGCCTAATTAATATACTTATTATTATAGATCTAATAAAAGATATAGATCTAATACTAAACTAGATATTAACTTAATCTTTAGTAATTTCATTAAGTTTAATATTATTATTAGTTTATTAGAAAGCTTGGAATTAGTTAGAACTAGTAATTAAGTATCTAGAGGCTCTAGTATTAATTATAACTTTATAAAAGCAATAAGTATTATATCTTAATATATTATTAATTATAAAAGTCTAGGCATTTTCTATTAAGAGTTTAATAGGCTCTAAAGTATGGTTTTTGCCTATTATCTAGTATATAAGAGAAAGAGAAATAAGATTATTTATAAGGGTATTAGCTATAATTATTAGTAAAATAAGAGTAGTAGAAGCGGCTAAAAAGCTCTTAACTAAAGTAAAGTAGAAATCTAGGTAATATTTCTTTTCTTTATTTATTTCTACTAATAAGGCCTTAAAAGCATTATTTACTAGTTTATTCTTATTATTCTTATTACTTTCTTTACCTTTAGCTTTAGTAATATACTATATATAAGTATTACTAAAGTATTTATTAAAGTTACGGGTATTTCGGGATCTAAACCAGTAGATATTTCTATTCCTAAATTAAGCCTTCTTAGCCTCTTATTTCTCTAGTATATGCTTTTATAAGCAGTATTCGGGTTTCTTATATATAAAACACGACTTTAGAATATAATTATTATAATTATAGGACTTAAAGTAATTATTACGGGTTCTAAAGTTGCGGCTAGGTTTATATTAATAATTTCCGGAGAAATAATAGCTTAGAGGATTCTAAGAATAATATTATTAATTAGTAAAGAAAGTTTTAGGATTAGCTTATTATTTGCTCTTATATATAATAATAAATAACTAGAGCTTATTAATAAGCTAGCCGAAATTTATAGGAAAGTCTGAGATTATATATCTATATATCCGGAAGCCTTAGTAAGAAATAATAATCTTATTATAGAGGAATTTGGTATTTCGTAAGTTAGGTATAAAATTATACTATAATTAATATAGTTTATTAATTAGTAATTAAATAGTCTTAAATATTATCTTTTCCGGAAATTTAGCTATTATAAAAGCTAATATAATAGTATTTCACTTATCTAAATTTTAATATTCGAATCCAGGGCCTTTAAAGAAACTATAAATATTAATATAAGCCTCTTTATATATATATTAAGAGAGCTAGTTACTATAGAAACAGTCTTGAGCTAGTTCCTTTAGTATAGTAGGAAAAGCTTATATTAGTACCTTTTATAAAAGCTTTATATATTAGTAAATATTAAGGAAAATAATAAGTTTATAATTAAAATTACTATTAGATTTATTATACTTTTACTCTTTAGTATAAATCTTAGTAACTTCCCTAATAAGTCTTATAATTAAAAGAAATTAGGGGTTATTTAGATATAGTTATAGTAGTAATAGTAATAGAAGTATACTATTTACTTCTAGAGCTTCTATATTAGTATATAAATCTAGTAAAAATATAGGATATAGTAATAAAAGAAGTAATAGAAAAGATAATAATAGTATAGGAATATTAAAGATAATAGATTCTAGGTACTTATTCTTTATAAGAGTAATAAAGCCTAATAGGATTAGTTCCTTAATAAGGTCTAGTCTGGCTACTAATATATTCTCATTTAACTATATATACTATTTATTCTTCTTTATAATAGTATATAGGGTATTTATAATAGTATTAGTACCGCTATTCTATTATATAAATATACTACTATATTAAAGGGTCTTATATAGGTATAGTATTTCCGGGAATTCGAATTTATTAAAGTTCTCTTAATAGGTAAAGTTCTTAAAATTATATCTAAATAGCTCCTAAAGGTTATTATTAACTATTTTATAAAGAATATATTAAAATAGCTTAGTATTCAAGAACTTAGTTATCTTATTTACTTTAGTAAAGTTTAGGTTAATCCCATATTTTTACTTTTTTACTAATTCCTTGAAATTATTATTATCTATAGAGTAATTAGATTAGATAAATCTAATAAAGGAATTATTTACTATAGTATATTCCGCTATTATATATTTCGTAGGCTTATATCTAGTTTGAGATATAATAGTTTATAAGAAGAATAGGTTTATAAGAAGGAAAGTAGTTTATAAGATAGGTGATTCGTAATAGGTATTATATTTGAGGTAAAAATTTCATTTATAATAAGAAATTTAGGAAGTGAAATTTAAGAAGTAAAATATTGCAATTCCGGGAGAACTTGACGGTTCTAAAGCTCAAGAGCCCCAGGGATTTAAAAGAAGGTAGTTTTTAAGAGGGTTTTATAGGAGTTAAATAGGAATAGAATGGAATAGTTAAATAGCTAACGTTTTAGTACTTGGCAAGATTAAGTACCCTTCCTGCCTATATAACCGAATTATAGGTAATAGAACTAATAGATATTTCCCTCTTTAATATAGTATAATCGGGCCTTAATAAGATTAAGTATCTTTCCTGCCTATATAACCGAATTACAAGTAATAGAATTAATAGTTATCCTCTCTTTAACTAGAATAATGGCTTTGCCCCTAAGTAACCGAATCTTAGGCAAGTATAGCTTAATTCTTCCTGATTTATAAGTACTAACTAATTAGTATTGGTTTATCAGGAATGCATAATACTATTATATAGGCGTGAAAGTACTATTTGCATAAGGTTAGTAAAGTTATTATTCAGAAGTAAGGATTACAGTATCATAGTATTAATATGTGATCCCTAAATCTGCTAAGCCTAAAGGGGTCTAGTCTACTAGTCGAGTCACTAATGGGACGCGAGGTTACATGACTATATCCCATATCCCATATCCCATTGCCCATATCCCATTGCCCATATCCCGTGTCTCGTGTCCCGTAACTACGCACGTGACTCTCAAAGGAATAGCTATACTAACTTTAATATTAACTTTAAAGAACTCATATAGATATAATTATTAAATATTAAATTAAAATTATTAAGTTTTTTAATATTTTAATAAAAGCTAAGTTTAAAGTTATTAAAAATTAAAGATTAATTAATAAAAAATCATATATTAAATTTTTGGCTTCTTCTCTTTATAGAACTTAAAGAAGTTTATTATTTCAATTAGTAGTTATTTAATAATTAAGTATTTAATATCGAGTATTCGGCTAAACTTGAGTGTGTATTAACCTTGGGCGTGCGTTAATTTTGGATCTCGGTTACCGTAAGCGGAAGGGGGAGCCGGTTTCGTAAGAGAAACGAGCCCGGTAGTTTATATGAGCTTAATGGATAATAGAGAAGGCGTTATAAGCGCAGATATAAAGAGAGGAGAGGAGAAAGCAGTAGCTAGAGATATAAGAGCGGTGGGTAAAGGGGAAGTACGGGACTCTAATATAAGGAGAGATAAAGAGCTTTCAAAAGGGAGAGGAATATTATAAGGGCCCGTATTAGTAGTAGGTAGGCTATACAAACCCGCGAGAGAGTATATAGTAGGCGGGTTTATAAGGGGGGAAGGGAGATACGGACGAGGAAGAGAGCTTTACGGGTAGGAGTAAGGCTTGGGATAGCCGGCAAGAGGGCTTTACGGGTGGGAATAAGGCTTTGGGAGGCCCGCGAGAGGAGAGAGAGAGCTCTATAGATAGGAGTAAGGCTTGGGAAGGCCTATAGGGGGGGTTATAGGAGGCAGAGAGCTAGGAGGGCTTAATAAACGGGGGAGAGAGCTCTACGGGCCTGCAAGAGGGCTTTATAAGTGAGAGTGAGGCTTGGAATAGCTTGCAAGAGGGGAGGGAGAGCTCTGCAAGTAAGAGTAAGGCTTGGGAGGGTCTATAGAAGGAAAGAGAGGGCTTTATAAGCGGGAATAAGGCTTAGGAGGGAGTTACGAGTAAAAGTACGGGTAGTAAGGGGCTTATAGGGGCCAGTAAGGCTTGGGAGGGCCTATAAGAAAGCTAAAAGAGCCAAGAGAGCTTATAGGAGCCCCGGAAAAGCCTATAGAAGTAATACTATTTCTCTTATAATTAAAAAAAGCTTCTTATAAACTTTGGCCGGTTCTTTATATATAATATATACTAAGAATAAAATAAAAAAATAAACCAGATCTAATATATAAGATAAAAAACTAAATATTTTAATAAAAGCCTTTTATTAAAATATAAATAATATAAATAATATAAATAATATAAATAATATAAATAATATAAATAATATAAATAATATAAATAATATAAATAATATAAATAATATATTAAAAAAATTATAATAATTATATATAAAAAAATACAAATTTCTTTAATATATTTTTTAAAAAATTAATAATTATAAATATAACTAGCCTTAATTTTATTTAAATTAAATTATTTAATATATTAATAAATTAAAAAAGTTTATATATTAAATAATAATTTTAACTTTTTATATAAAAAAATTAGTATTTTATTTTTTATAATTTAATATTTATATATTAATTAAAGTAAATTTAAATCTTATAAAATATTTAAATTAATATTTTAAATTAATATTTTAAATTAATATTTTAAATTAATATTTTTTAGTTTTTTAAATTTATTTATATTAGTTTTTATTTAAAATACTTATATTATTAAAATATAATAATTAAAAATATTAAGAATTTTTTATATAATTATATTATAAAAGTTTATATTTTAAATATTTTATATTTTACTAAATATTTTATATTTTACTAAATATTTTAATAATAATTAAAAAGAAATTTAATTAAACTTAAAATTTAAAAGAAATTATATATAAAATATAAATTAAAAGAATAGTTTTAGCTTATTTATAAATAATTTTATATATTTATAAGCTATTTTCTTTCTTATATAATTTATTAAAAGTTTTTAAGAAGTTTATTATTAAAAAGTATTATTTAAAGTTATTTAAAACAAGTTTAGGGCAAAATTATTACTAGCCCCAGAGCTTATATAGGGCTACTAGTAATAATTTTAGTAAAGCGGCTCTAAACTCATTATTAGATAATTAAATAAATAAATATCCTATAACTAAGTACTTTTTATTATTTCAAGTAATAATACTAGTTAATAGTTTAATAAATAAATATTTAAAGCTTAATTACCTAGATCCTAATTCTCTAAATTCTATCTTTCTTATAATATTACTAGCTATATAAGATACTAACCTAAAAGTCTATAATAATTTTAAGCTTAATTAGCTCTTATATCTTATAGTTAAGATCTCTTTTATAAAAGCTAATTTACTAGAACTATTCGAGCTATAATACTTTAAAAAAGCTATAGTAAATCCGGACTTTAATAAATAAATAGATATAATAAAAGAGAAGTTCTTATTTCTATAAAAGAATAAGACCTAAATACTAGTTAATTATCTAATAAATTAGTAAGTCTTATCTAGTAAATAGATATATAAATAGAAATAGAAATCATATAGCTAGATTATTTAATATAAAACCTAATAAATAATCCGAAGAAATTAGTAAAAAAAAAGAATTAACTTTAATAAGACCTTTATTATAATTATTAAACTAATAAGCTATAAGTTTATTTTTATTACTATAGCTACTTTTAATTAGGAAATTAATTAAATAAATATTAAAACTATATTCCTATATAGAAAAATAAAGGAAATAATTTATATAAAATAGCTAATTAGCTTTAAAAACAGATTAATTAAGGTTTATAAGCTTAATTATATACTTTATAGTCTAAAATAAGTCCCCTAAATATAATATAATATATTATTAAAATTTCTTTAATAGCTTGATTTTTAATTATAAGATACTAATACTAGTATCTTTTATAAGAAAAGTATTATTATTACTATTTATATAAATAATTTATTATAAAGAAATTAATATATTTAAGTAAATTCTTAATAAATAATTTCAAATAAATAATCTTAAAGCTATTAACTTTTATCTAAATATAATAATTATATAAAACTATCTGAACTATATATTTTATTTTAGATAATAATTCTATATTATAAAAATACTCCGGGATTTTAGTATAAAAAACTATAAACTAGCTATAACTTTAATAAACTCGAATAGAAATAACTTTATTTTTATATTAAAAAATTATCTAGTTTTCTATTTGAAATTAAGAAATACTAAAAGCTAATTAGTTCTCTTATATATATTATATTCGGATTCTATTTTAATATTACTTTTATAATATTTATAGTTAGTTAATTTACTATAAATCTAATAGCTAAATATATTATTATAATAAAGAGAATTCTATAATACTTATAAAATATATTTATATACTAATTTATATATTATAGAAATCTTTAAGTATTAATAGGCTATTTAGATATAAACTAGGCAAATAATAGAAATACTTAATAATTAACTAGTAGTTTTATCTTTAATATAAGTAATAGTATTATTAGCTAGTTCTTAAAAAAAAAAATACTATTACTTTTTTTTCTTATAAGTCTAAAACTATAGCCCAGATATAAGTAGCTAAAAAAGTAATCTAGCTAAATTATTTTCTAGTTTAGGCTCTTTAGAAAAAACAAGTTATTATAGTTATATACTATAATAACTAAAAAGTAATTATATTTATAAAAAATAACTAGTTCTATATTTAGATAAAATATATTAATATTTAGGAAAAATAAATATAAAAGGCTATTATAATAAAATAAATAAAGCTAGAATATATTTTTACTAATTTTTAACTAGTAAATAAGCTTATAAAACTACTTATAAAAAATAAGTTCGAGTTTTTTTAGAATATAATTAGTATTAAGAAGGTATTTTAATTATAAGTAATAGAAAATAAAAGAGGTAATATAAGAGAACTTATTTAAATACGTGATTTTCGCGTGATTTTCCTAAATAAAATAGCTATTACTACTATAACTTTATTCTTAATAATTCCGGGTAATTTTTAAAGCTTTTATATTTTACTTTAATTTCTTATAATACTTTATATAAGATCTAGGAAAAATTAAGTATAATAGTATTAAAAAAAAAGCTTTTTATTTAAAAACTTTATAACTTAATTTCTTTATATTTTAAGTATATACTAATTCCCTTTATATTAGTTTATTACTAATTACTAAATAACTATAAATAAATACCTCTTATTTTCTATAACTTTTTCTTTCTTTTAATAAGACTTTAATTAATTAGAAAACTCCTTGAAAATTCTAATCTTATAACTTATAAGCCTCTAGTTTTTAATTATCTTAAAAACTTACTTTTTAGTAATCTATTCTCCTAAAATAAATATTAATATTATATATAAAGAGCTTTTAGTAATAGAATAATTATAAGAAAATATTAATAATATTAAAGAAATATAAAACTAAATTATAATAAAGAAAGAAAATCCTAATATACTTATTTCTAATACTATAGAAAATACTAAATCCCGAAGCTATAATAAGCTTAATTCCTATAAGTATATTTCTTATAGTTTATTTTATAATCTAAAAAAATTATTTAAAAATATTAGATATATTAATATTAAGAAAACTATTTATAATATAATAAATCTAATCTAGTTCTTTTTATTCTTATTTTTAAAGCTCTAAATATATTTAACTTTTAATAAGATCCAGAGCTATCTAGGCCTTATTATAGCTAGTATAAAAGCTTAGTATCTGGTATTTCTCTTAGATAAATAAATAATATCCAAATTTTAATTATTTAAATAATTCTTTATTTATTAAATTAGTATAAAATAAACTAACTAGAGAAAAAGTAATATATAATACTTTAATATCTTTTTAGTTTTTATTAAGTATATCTAGAAAACTAATTACTTTCTCAAATATAATAATATTAAAACTACTAATTACTTCGAACTTTTTATTATAAAAATAACTAATTAGATAAAAATAAAAAAGAATTATAATAAGTGCCCGTTTTATATATAGGTAATATGGCTTTCTAAAAAGAAAAAGTATATTTAGCTTCTTATTTTTAATCTTAATAATACTAAAGCTTCTAGTATTATAATTTATAAAAGTAAGCTAATTCTAATTCAAGCTATTTTTATTAAAAAGATTCGGAAATACTAGAAATTAATAAGTAATAATAACTTATTTTATATTATAAATCCCGGTAGAAATCCGAATAAGTAATATATAAAACTATATTTCAAATAGCTTTAGAAAACTTTATAAAATAAGAATTAGTAGAATTTTTCTTTAGTAAATAGGGAAATATTAAAATTAGTAACCCGAATTAATATAATAAATAAAAAATAGAAACCTCTTTTTTATTTTATTTCTTTTACTTCTTTTTCTCTTAAACTATAATAAACTCGCTTTAGATTATAGTTCTTTTTTAAGTCCTATTCTTATTCTATTTCTTTTATAAAACTAGCTTCTTTTATTCTTTACTAGAAAACAAGCTATCTAAATACTTATTATCTTAATACTAGTTCCGGATTAAATAAGAGATATTATAATAGCTATAATAAATAGAGAATATAAGCTAGTCTCTAATAATAATATAATTATTTATTAATTTAAATAATTAGAAATAAATATAGAAAATATAAATCTGAACTTACTAATATCCATAATAAAACTATTTGAATTACTTTTTATAAATTATTTTCTTATACCTATATTTAATAGATTAGATATAAAGAAGAAAATTATAATAGTTTTAGTTCTTGCTTTTTCTAACTTTATTAAAGGCTTATTATCTGCTTTAGAAAATCTAGTATTTATTTCTTCTTATATTTTAATATATTTCTTATAGTTTTAATTAGTTCTTAAACTTCTTATATTTTATATATTAAGTTCTCTAAGTTCTTCTATTTTTAAAGTACTAATATCTCTAGTTTTTAAGTTATTTATTACCAGATTCTTATTTATTAGACTCTTATTTACTAGACTCTTATTTATTAGACTCTTATTTACTAGATCTTTATTTACTATTTTTTAGAGCTTCTTATCTAATACTTCTCGAAATTAGTTTAATATAGAAGAATATATAAAAGAAAGAAATTAGAAACTAGTAGCTAAATAAGAAAAGAAGTATTTAGAAAAGAAGAAAAAGAAAGTAATAAAGTAGGCTATTAATGAAATAAGAAAAGATATTATTTAAGCTATTTTTTATTTATTTTACTTTTATATTTTATAATTAGAATTATTTAGAAATATTAGTTTTATCTAGTATTATTTTTAAATAGAAATATTAAATATAATTATATAATATATTATATATATATAATTATATATAAGACTAACTAGCCTATATAAATATATATATAAAATAAGCTTTACTTATTTTTTATTTTATAAGAAATTAATTAAGATTTGATTTATATATATATATATTTAATAATATTTAATATATTAGTTTATTTTAAAATATAAAATAATACGAAATTATTATAATTCTATACTTTACCTAGCCTAATATCTAGTATTTAATATTTAAGCCTAGTATCTAGTATTTAGTATTTAGTATCTGAGCCTAATATCTAGTATTTAATATCTAATATTTAATATCTAATATTTAATATCTAATATTTAATATCTAGTATTTAATATCTAAACCTAATATCTAATATTTAGTATCTGAAATTATATAATAGTTATATATAATAAAGCTAAGAAAAGCTATATTCTAGGAAATTTAGGATATTAAGCCCTATTAGGCCGAGCTATAAGTAAAGATCTATAAATATTTAAAGAATCTTAGCTTAAGACTTTTTTTTTTCTTAGCTTAGTTTTCTTAATAAATAGTTCTCTTATAAGTATCTTATTTATAAGCTTCCTTTATAGGTCTATAATATTAAACTAAATTCTTTCTTTTTATCTAGAAAGGCTCTAGAATATTTCCCCTAAAATAATTATTTATTTCTAAAAAATAATTTCCTATATATAAATTATATATATCTAATATCTTTAATATAGCCTCTTATACTAATAGCTCTTTTAAGAATCTTTATTTATATTCTATAATTCTATTTCTTATTTCTAATACTAAGAATACTTCTAGAATAAAACCTTTTATTCTAAAAGAATTATTTATTCTAATATATTTATATTATAATAAGCCCAAGTTAAGATCTAAATAAATATCTAGACTAATTATATAATCCTAAATAGCTTGGCTACTAGTCTAGCTCGCTTGCTTAATATAGAGAAGCTTCCCTAAAAATATTCTATTAATAAAGATTATATTTTAAATAATATTTACTTCTAATCTAAATATTATAATATAATACCTAACTTCTTAGTTTCTCTTATTAAATAAGTATATCTAGCTAAAGAAATTCCTAAATATAGTAAGTTTTATTTTATAAAAATTCCGGATTTCTTAAAGCTTAGTAATAATAAAAATCTAACTTATAATTATTAGTAAATCCAGATTATTAATAAATTCAAAGTTAATATAAACTATTATATAAATAAGAATATTTATATATATTATATTTTTAATTATATAAAAGATAATATCTAATACTATTTATATTATAGTTATTATAATATATAGTACTAGTAGAAGTTAGACTAGAGCTAGAGAAGCATTTAGTATTTAAAAGAGATATCTAGTATCTAAGTAAGGCATTTATAGTTATCTAATTATTATATGTAATTCCGAGCTTAAGCTAGTATATAGGCCTATATATAGCTTGTAATTATTTAGATCCGAGGCTTCTTTAAGATTCTCTTCTTTCTTTAGCTTTGAATTATTAAAATAAAGACAGTCTAATTACGCCTTCCAGGCCCTAGATCTTATATTCGTAATATAATTCAAAGCTTACCTACTTCTTAATCCTATAGAGAATTTAAATAATATTTACCTAATTAATTTTTAATAAGTATAGATATAATATACTATAGCTACTCTTATACCGGTTAACTAATATTAGAATAAAAGAAAGCCCTAGAATAACTAGATAAAAAAGCCCTAGACCGGCCAGGTAAGCAAATAGGCTAGTAACCTTATTACTAAATAAAGACTTATAAGAAAGCAAGTTCCAGAATAACTAGGTAAGTTAGAAGAAGCTATAGTACGAGACATTACTAGTATATTACTAGAAGGTAAACCAGAGCCTCTTATTAAGTCTTCTAAAGAGTCTAAATATCCTATTAATACTTATAATAGGAGAGATATTTTCTTTTAGAGAACCGAAAAAGAAGAGAGACCTACCTTATTAAAGGCAGATTTCTAAGAGTTACTTTAAAGCCTAGAGACTTTATATAAGGAGATTATTAAGCTAATTCTAAAGATATATAATATCCTTGCCTATAGCAAGAATTATTATAATTAGCTAAAAGAAATCAAGCAAGTCTTATAAAAGAATAAAGCTATTATTAAGAAGCTTATTATATAGCCTATAGGAATAACCGGTTCTCCTATTCTAGAAAATAGATATTTAATTAAATTTCCTAACTCTTCTATTTTTAAAGATATAATTAAGAATAGTATTACTTTTAATAATTAGTTAGTTTAGATTAAGAACAAGCTCTATAGTAACTCTAATATTTACTAGATAAAGAACCTTAAAATTATTTATATTTCCGGCTATATAAATAGCTATATTCTTATACTAATCTTTCTTTATCTAAACTAGAATAATTAATATATATATAAGACTATTAGAGAACTATATGCTTATTTAGAGAAGCTATATAGTAACCTAAATAAGAAGTATAATACTTGGTAAGCCTTTAAGAAGCTATTTATAAAAAAGAATTAGATCTTTTAAGAATTCTATATTCTATTCTTAAGATATATAGTAAACAGAAATATTAATTTATAGGACCTTAAAAATAATCTAAATAATAAGCTTACCTAGAAGCTTTAAGAAGCTATAGCTATATATTATAATAACCTGGCTATTTATACTATAGAGTTTATATAATATTATACTATAAATAACTAATAGATCCGAGCTTATTATAAAAAGAAAGACTAGGTATTTAAGAAAGCTAATAAAGATATAAATAAGTCAAGTTCAGAAGGTGCCCTTTATATAAAGCCCGTTCCTAAGACCCTAGTAATAAACAAGTCTATTACCCTAAAGCCTGAATTCTTAGATCTCAAGTACTATAATTATAATAGATTTAGTTATATATCTAGAAGCTATCTAGAGCCTAAAACCGAGTATATAAAGCAAGTCTTAGTAACTAAGCTAGTAGTACTTACTATAAGTAAGCTATCTAAGAATATAGAGCAGGGAAATAAGAACTTTTAAAGGAAGTCTTCTTTTTGGGGCCATATTATATAAATATAATAGAAGTTAATTTGAGCTAGCTACTAGGAAATAAAGCATTTATATTTCCTTATATAATTAATAATAATAAATTAGATATTAAGACTTCTTCTCTTATTAATACCGGAATAAACGGATATACTTTTATTAATTTCAAGTTTATAAGAATAATTAAACGATTTCTAGATATTAAGCCTATTTAATTAGTATTACCCTATAATATAAAAGAATTTAATAATAAGTAGGCCATATTTATTATTTATTATATTAAGCTTATATTCTTAATTAATAGACAGAAGGTTCTAGTACCTATACTAATTATAGAACTAGAAGAATATAATATAATTTTGAGATAATAATAATTTATAAGTACTAGTATCCTAATTAATTATAAGAATAGAAAGTTAATCTAGTCAGATAATTAGCCTAGAAAGAAGGATTAGAATAAGGTTCTAACTATTATATATAAGAACTTAAAACCTAAGAAAAGTAATTAATACTAAGAAAATATAAATAGAAAAGATAAAGCTATAACTATAAATAAGTCCTAGAAACCTTAGCTTATAAAGAGGAAATTCTCTTATTTTCTTTCTAATCCGGGCTCAGAAAGCTATATATAGTAAAAGAATTAAGCTTAATATTATAGAGAAATATAGGTGGCCTTGGGAAATATAGAGGTTTCTTCTAAACTAGAAATAGGGATATTAAAACTATATTATCTAAAAGAAAGCTATAAGAGCCAGTTAAGGCCTATAGTTAATATTATAAGTATTTCGCTAGCTACTTCCTAGATAAACTTATAGAAGAAAGAGAATTTTTTTTTTATAATATTATTTTTCGAGATTAATAAAAAGCTAGAATTAAAGTAAGAAAACGAGTTTATTCTAGGCGAATAATAGCTAGGAGAAACGAAGCTATAATAGCTAGTAAAAGTCTTACTAGAGGAGTTTAAGGATTTTATAAATATCTTTTTAAAAGAAATATTAAATATCTTATTTTTATATTAATTATATAATTATAAGATTTAGATTAATAATCCCAAAGGCCTAGAGAGCCTAGAGTATTTCTTGCTTTATTAATAATTAACCTATAAGCTATAAGAAATCAAGTATTTCCTTAAAGAGAACCTTTAATAGGGCTTTATTAAACCAAGCTAATTTCCTTTTATATTCCTAATTCTTTTTATAAAAAAGACTAATAGAGCTCTCTAATTCTATATTAATTATTATAAGCTAAATAACTTAATATAAAAGATTTTTTTTCCCTTATTTATAAGACTCTTATATAACTAGCTTAAACCAAGATTTATATAAAGCTAGATATTTAGTAAGTATTCTATTAGATCTAAATAAATCTAGAATTAGAAGAACTTATAATATTCCGTATAATATATAGGACTTATAAATATAAAGTCTTTTAGGAAGGCCTAACTAATAGCTCTATTATATATTAGAGATATATAAATAATATTTTCTTTAATTACCTTAATGTTTTTTATATAGCTTATTTAAATAATATCCTAATTTACTCGAATAATTTCCTGAAATATAAAGACTATATATAAAAAGTCTTTTAGTAATTATAAGATACTAGCCTCTAAATAAATATTAAGAAATCAGAGTTTAAGATTATTTATATAAAGTACCTAGGCTTTATTATCTTTACTAGAGGTATTAAAGTAAATCTAGATAAGATAGTAGTTATTAAGAACTAGTAATTACTAAAGATAATTAAAGAAATATAGGGCTTTCTAGGTTTTTATAACTTTTATTAGTATTTTATTATGAAATATAGCCATATAGTAAAGCCCCTAATAGCTCTAATATATAAGAGAGTTTCGTTTAAGTAAATAGATTAGTATTAAGAAGGTTTTACTAAACTAAAGCAAGCTATATTCTCGGTACTAATTCTATATTACTATAACCTAAACCTTTTTATTATAATTAAAACAGATATATTAAATAGAATTATAGCCGGTATTCTCTTATAATAAGATTCCTAGATAGGACTCTGGTATCTAATAGTATTCTTTTTTAAGACTATATAATTAGTAGAGCTAAACTATAATATTTATAATAAAGAGATACTTACTATTATTCTTTTTTTAATTAAATAATAAGCGGAACTAGAAGGCCTATAAGAGGCACCCTTTATAATTTACTTAGATTACTAAGCTCTCGAGTATTTTATAACTATAAAAAAGCTCTTAGTAAGATAAGCTCGCTAGATAAAGTACTTTTCTTACTATTATTTCAAGCTTATATATTAGGTAGGTAAGTTAAATAAATGAATAGATATCCTAAATAAGAAATATAAGGATATAATTACCTAGAATAAAATAATAGTAGTTTACCGGACCCAAATTCTTCTTTTATAATAAAAGATTAATAATAATATTATATGAGATCTCTAGTTAGCCCTAATTAAGGCCTTAGTAAGCCTGGCTCAGAAAGAAATCTAATATAATAGTATCTAGCTAGTAAATAAGCTATTAAGCAAGAACCAAGAATTACTAGAGCTAGAAAAGCTATAAGATAAGGCAAGAAATAAGAGAGAAGATATTTAGATATTATAAGATAGTCTCCTCTTATAATATAGTAAACTATTTATATCTAATAATATAATAATATTCGAGATATTCTTATATACTATTCTTATTTAAGAAATATATATATAGTCCCTAATAGAATACCTAGAATAAGCCAAGCTTTAATAGCTTTTTTAGGCCTATTACTACTAGCCAGACTAAAATATAAATATTAATTAGTATAGAAATAACTATTATATCTACTAATAATCCTATATTTCTAAAAATAAAAAGCTAGGGCTTTTATATTTATTACTAGTTCCTGACTACCTCTAGTAATATATATTAGTAAATTTTAAGAAATGTCTAGAAAGTAGAAATAAGTATAATATAGTAATAATCTTTATTAATTACCTAGGCAAGCGCCCTATTATAATTCCTATTCGAGATATAGTAATAGCTAAAAAGTTAGTATTTCTATTTCTTACTTATATAGTTTACTAAGTTAGTATCTCGGAGATTATAATATCTAATTAAGGCCCCTAGTTCATATTAGATTTCTGGAGTAAGTTCTATAAATATATTAGTATAAAGCTCAAGTTATTAATTACTAATTATCTCTAAACTAATAGCTAGATAGAGATTATTAATTAGTACTTTAACTAATAGCTATATTCTTATATAAATTACTACTAAGATAATTAGAATAAATAAATAATAATAATTAACTACTAGTAAATAGCTCTAGTCTATAAGACTATAGGCTAATTCCTGTTTCTTATAAAAAAAGGCTATAAACCGCAGATATTATTTAACTAGGAAACCCAAGTATAATTAGGTATTCTAAAGAAAGAATTAAATAGATAGGAGATAAAGGCCCTAGTAATATAACTTTATAAATTATAATAAAAGATATAAGAAAATATAATATAAATACAAGAATATTATATTATTTAAACTAATAAGTACTACTAACTAGTAGATTTTAGAGTAAGAAATAAGATATGAATTACTACTAAGTACTAGAAGAATAATTATCCGAGCTATAAGCTAGCTTACTAAATAGAAAAACTATATAAAATCCTGGAATAAGTAGGATATTTCTTTAGGCTCAAGTTTCCGGAATTAATAAGAATATATCCGGTATTTTATATAAAGAAGCTATATAAAGATCTAGGTAATCTCTTTTCTGAATAAGCAAATCCGGAGCCTCTATTATTAGAACTATAAGACAGGGAAATAAAGTATAAAGTTCAAGAAGTATAAGTAATAAAACTACTTTATAGGAAGCTAAAGTACTAAGTCTAGTAAAAAGAATAGGACCCAGATCCGGAGTAGTATCCTGCTTCCTTATTAAGTAATAATACCCTAGCTCTTTAGAGCTTCTATAATAAGAATCCCGAATAGCTAGAATCGCTCTAGAATCTCTCTTATTAATTAGACTATATTAAGAATAATATATTACCAGAACTATATAATACGAACGGAAATTCTTTAAAATTATATATAAAAGGCCCTGGTCTTTAATATATAACCTGCGACTTGGAAATTTAATAGGGACTTTCAAAGCTCGGGAATAAGCTTATTTCGAGAAAAGAAGTAATATTATAGTTATTATAATATATAATACTAGTAGGGGTTAGACTAGAGCTAGAAAGGTATCTAGTATTTAAAAGAGGCATTTGGTATCTAAATAAGGCATTTATAATTACCTGATTATTATATGTAATTCCGAGCTTAAGCTAGTATATAGGCCCGTATATAGCTTGTAATTATTTAGATTCGAGGCTTCTTTAAGATCCTCTTCTCTCTTTAGCTTTAAATCATTGAAATAAAGATAGTCTAATTATGTCTTTTAGGCCCTAGATCTTGTATTTATAATAATTTATATATTTAATATAAGTCTAATATTATTAATTCTTTTAAAATAGCTATAAAAATAATTAATTACTTTAGTAAATACTTTATTAACTCTTATTATATATATAAAGCTAGATATAAATATAAGAAGCTATAAATAAACGAGGTTTAGATCTTTTATAAATTTAAAAACAAGTTTATTTATTTAGTAAATAAAACTTAGATCTATTTATAAAACCATTTTAATAAATTATATAATAAGCTATTTTTTTTTAAGAATAACTTATAAGCTAATATTACTCTATTTATATACTTTATAATTTATATTATATAGCCTTATTAGTTAATTCCGAGATAAAGGTATTATAAACCTATAAAAGCCTTAGAGAATATATTAAAACTCGAGCTACTATTATTCTTCTAACCTCTATTACTTCTAATACCTTTATATTTACTATTTTCAAGCTCTATATAATAATTTCTTATATCTTTATACTAACCCAAATACTTCTAATTATTAGTAAGCTAGTTATTAAAAGAGAAAGTATTCTTACTTTAATCTTAACCTGCTTTAATTATTCTTAGACTAGTTATATAGCTTATAATTATCTAATACTAAAATATATTACTAATATTAAGAAACTAGAAAAAAATAATAAGCTTATAGAAGCTAATATAATAATATACCGAGAAATAAGAATATTTAAGAAAAGATTTCTTTTTAGGTAAACTTGAGATTAATTTTATAGAAATTAATCTAGACTAGTTAATAGAAGAACTATATTTAATTATATTCTATAGCTTATCTTATAATAGATATTTAATTAATATTTTTCTCTTATTAATTCCGGAATAAATAGTTTTATATTTATTAATAGCTTTCTTTATTTAAGACTCCTAGTTTACTTTATTCTTTACTAGTTCCGGACTATTTATAATAATATATTATAATAGATTTTAAGTTAATATCTGGCTTAAAGTCCGGCTATAATATTATATATATTATAATTAACTAATTAAGTAAATAAGCTATCTCTATATTTTATTATAAGATAATTATAATAAAGAATATAATAAAGATATATCTCTAAACCATTTATAATTATTATAGCTTTCTAGCCTCTATTATTTCTAATTATAGTTTATAATTTATATTAGTATTTTAGAAAAAGTTTAATAAAATCCTAAATATAAAATTAAAGCTATTAATAATTTATTATTTATAAACTAATAAATAGACAGAAATTATAAACTAATATATTAATTAATATTATATTTATATATTATATATTATTAAAATAACTAGAATAAATACTTATTAATAATTAATTATATTTAATTTACTTTCTTATATAGCTTTATTAGTATATTCCTATATAAACTCTTTAATAATAAGCTTTTATAAACCTTCTTTAACTAGTTAATTCTAATAATTATATCCTAAAATAAACTAAATAAAATAAAGGCTTAATAAATTACTAAATAAATAAAGGATATTATAAAAAGAAATAAGGAAAATATAAAATAAATATAAAAAAGAATAAAGAAATATACTAATACTAAATATTATTTTATAGATTTTAAAATAAGAAATAAGATATATATATTAATAAAGAAATAAAGGATATAATACCCTAGCTATAAGCTAGACTATTAAATAGCCGGGCCTTACCCGATTTTATATTAAATTAGTAATTCCTATAAGATTAAACTACCTGAAAGTATTAAAATTTATAATATATTCTCTTTTAACTATTTATATAAGGCTACTAATAATTTACTATCTGGCCAGAAGAATAAACTACCTTTACTAATTTAAGTAATAATAGACCGAGAATATAAAGTATAAAATATTCTAGTATTAAAGGCAGAGTAAAGAAAGCTCTTATATAGGATTAGTTAGATTAGATATAATAAAGACCCTAACTAGTATCCGGCTTCTAATCTGAAATACTTTTCCTATAAGCTATGAGACTATTACTTAGCTAATTAATAATAGTCAGGCCTATTAAAGAAGCTAGTTAACTAGATATAAGCCTGGGAGAATAGAACAGAAGATTATAATAATTTGAATAATAATTCTATAATACCTACCTGCTTGAGGGCAAGCTTTTTCTAAGGGAAGAAGTAATATTATAATTCTATACTCTACCTAGCCTGGTATCTAGTATTTGGTATCTGAGTCTGGTATCTGGTATTTAATATCTGGTATTTAGTATCTGAGCCTGATATCTAGTATTTAGTATCCGGCATTTAGTATCTAAACCTGGTATCTAGTATCTGGCATCCGGGGTCATATAATAGTTATATGTAATAAAGCTAAAAGAAGCTATATTCTGGGAAATTTAGGATATTAAGCCCTATTAGGCCGAGCTATAAGCAAAGAACTATAAATACTTAAAGGATTTTAGTTCGAGACTTCCTTTTCTCTTTAGCTTAGTTTTCTTAATAAATAGTTCTCTTATAAGTGCCTTATTTATAGGCTTCCTTTATAGGTTTATAATCGAAATTAAATAAATTAATAGCTTTTATAAAGCTCGGAAATAAGCTTATTATAATATATATATTAATAATAAGTATTTAGCTAGATTTAATAGCCTAATTAGATTAGTACTTATATAAAATTATATTTCCTAATTAGAACTAATACTTTTATATATCTAGTAAAATACTAGATTTTATATATAAAAATATATAAACTTAGGAAATAAGTATTAATTAGTTTCTTAATAAGAATTAGTTCTTGAAATTAATTATATTTCTATATTTTACTTTATATTTTATTTTATATTTTATATTTTATTTTAATTATTTATATAATACTTTATTATATTACATATTTTATATTTATTTTAAAAGAAAAAGTAATATTATAATTTAGTTTTTAACTTTATTAACTAATATAATTAATTAATATAATTATTTATATTTTATTACTTATATTTTATTATTTTCTAAATATATATAATATAATTACTTTACTAGAAAAATATACTTGAAATATACTAGAAATATTTAAAAAAAAACTAAGTCTTTTTAGAACTAGTATATTATAAAATATATATATTTCTTTATAGCTTTTTATATTCTAGTTTTCTTTTTTTAATTTTAAATTATTTTTATAAGAAATCTTTTATTTTATTTTCTAAATCCTAAATATTATATTTATAATAAGAAATTAATTAATTAGATATAAGCCTAAAAAAAATAAAATAAAAAACTATAATAATTTAAATAATAATTCTATAATATTTATTTATTTAAAAATAAGCTTTTTCTAAAAAAGAAAGTAATATTATAGTTTTATATTTTATTTAGTTTATTATTTAAATATTTAAATATTTAGATATCTAGATATTTATAATTATCTAATAGTTATATATAATTATATTATATTATTAAGAAAAGCTATATATTAGGGAATTTAGAATACTAAGCCTTATTAGGCTAAGCTATAAGTAAGAAACTATAAATATTTAAGGAACTTTAACTCGAGGCTTTTTTTTTTTTAGTTTAGTTTTCTTACAAGTACTTTATTTATAAACTTTCTTTATAAAGCTATAATATAAATATTATATTTATAATAATTATATTATATTAAAGACTTTAATTTATATTTAATTTATAAAATACTTTTTATATAAGAATTAATATTAAATTTAAGCTTTTTATAATTAATTACTTTTAAATAAATAAATAAAAATTATTAGTTAATACTTTAATTAGAAATTATATATTTATATTAATTTTTATTAAAATAAATAAGTTATTATAATTAATTATTAATAAGCTTTTTTATAATATAAAACTATTAATTAATTCTTATTTATAATAAAAAGAGCTATAAATCTTATATTTCTTTAAACTAGAATTCCTTTATTAAAGCTAGCTTATTTAATATTAATTATAATTTTATTAATTATCTTATAACAAATATTATAAACTTTAATAATAATATTCTAGTAATAATATTTTAGTAATAATATATTCTAAACTTATAAGCCATTTTTCTTATCTTTTTTAAATTCTCTAAAATATATAATTTATAAATATATAAAAGAAATTACTAGATAATTATATTCTTATTTCTTTTCTAATATCTAAAGATTTTATTATTACTTATTTAGACTTTTATTATATAAAAGAAATAAGTTAAATAAAAAATAAAAAATAATTAATTACTATATAAAAGAAATATTATTTCTAAGATATTATTTATATTATATTATATTAATATAATATATTAATATAATAATTACTGTTATTAAAAATACTAGTAATATTTTTATTATAATAAAAATATAAAAATAAATACTAAAAAAAAATAGCTAATTAAATAAAAAGAATTATTATAATAAGTTTTACTATTTTTCTAATTACTTAGAACTAGAATCTAGTTATTATAAGTATTATATAATTATATTTCTAAGATTATTAAAGACTAGAAATATAATTAGATATTATAAATATATTTATTTAATTACTAAAAACTAAAAATACAAAGTTATAAGTTATTAGTATACTTTAATTACTAAAAACTAAAGAAAGTTTTATAATATATATATAGAAATATAAATATAAAAGTATTATAATAATTTTCTAAAAATAATTTAAAATAATTTAATAAAATATATATATACTTATTTTTTCTTTTCTAAATTCTCTATAAATAAGTTCTTTTATATTAATATAAAATCCGGGGAAATATTATATATTTTCTTTATAGTTTTATTCTTAAATTTACTTTTTATTATTTTAATATATTCTAGTAATGCTTTAAAATATTTATATTTTAAAATAATAACTTTTATATTTTTAATTATTTTAATAGTTTCCTATTTTATATTCTTAATAATTTCTTATTTTATATTTCTAATAATAATATTATATTAGACTTATTAATTAAATAATTACTTTTTAGCTAAAATATTCTTATTATTATTATAGTTATTATTACTTTTTCTAGGAATTAAAAAATAATAATATAGTTTATTAGGAATTAATATAAAATAAAATAAAATAATTTTAATTATATTTTAATAATATAATATAACTTATTAGTTTTTTATAATTATAATTTATTATTTTATTAAAATCTTATTATTTTACTTAAATATAAATTTATATAAAGCCTGATTATATACTTTAATAATAGTTTTATTATTAATACTAAACTAAATAAATAAGAATTTATATAAAAAAGAAATATAATATTATTAATAGTAATATTATAATAAGTTTTTCGGATTTTACAAATAATTTCCTTAATATTATTATTATATTTTCTATTATTTATATTAAGAATTTATTAACTAGTTTACTTTATTTTTTAAAGTAGTTTATTATTAATTTTAATTCTAGTCTTTAGAAATTAATCTAGTTCCTGCTTTTTAAAGTTTAATTACTTAATATTAATATAACCACTTTTCTTATATTTATTTAATTTTATTATAGAAGTATTAGTTTTATTATAATAAAAGTATTTATTATAATAGAAATATTTATAAATTTAATTAAATTAGGCTTTTATATTAGTATTTAGCTTATAATACTTATTAAAAAATTTAATAGAATTATTATAAAAACTAAAGTATTTTTTAATATTTATTAACTTAAATATAAGATTAAACTTTAATTTATTATTAATATAATAATATAATAGCTAGGCTATTATTTATATTTATAATTAGAATATTATTATATTATTATTTGGAATTATATATGGTTTTAGTTTAATAATAAAAAATATATATATTAGAATATATTTATAAGTTATAATATATAAGATAAGTTAATAAATAATAAAAATTATATATATAAATAGTTTCGTTTTTATAAAGAGTTATAATAGATTATTAAATTAGATTTAATTATTTTATAATAAAAATAAAAATATTATATAGTATTTATAAGAAAAAGAATATTTAATAATAATATATATTTTATTATTATTATTATTTTCTGGTATAATTATAATAATAAAGAGCTAGCTTTATTATTAGTTTACTTTTATAGTTTTATATTAGTTTCTTTATATTTTTTAGTAATTTAATAAGAAACTACTAGTTATATTTATTATTCTAATTTAAATATTTAATAAGATATTTTAGGTTTTCTTTATTATTATAATAAATATATTTCTTATTAATTACTTATTCTAGCTTTTAGCTTCTTTAATTTTTATTATTTCTTTTAATACTTTTTATAGATTATATATTCTTAATAAATTCTTTATTAAATAAGTTATAGTTCTTTAGTATTAATTATAAGTATATTATTAAAACAAATAAATAAATATTTTAGCTAATTAGTAATTCTAACTTATAAATAAGCTTTTCTATTTAATAAAAAATAAAAAATAGTTATATTTTTTATTTTAATAGTTTTCTATTCGAGTTATTAGAAAAGCAATATCTTTAATAAAGTTTTAATAATATTTAATTACTAATATCTATTATAATTAGCTTATATTTTGTATTATAATACTTTCTAGCTATATTATTTATAAAATTAATAATAACTTCTATATTTTATTAATATAGCTTATAAATAATATTAGATAGTTTCTATTAGGTTTTAGTTATAAATAATATTAGATTTATTATAAGTTTAAAGCCTCTAATAAACTTATTTAGAAATATCTAAATTATTATTATATATATATTATTTAGTTTAGCTTAAAATAAAATTATAAAACTTAATTATTCTAGAAATAAATATATTATAATTTAATATTAAAAGCCGATTTTAATAGTTTAATTCTTTTATTTTAAGGCCTTATTTATCTAGAGATATTATATAATTAATATAAGTAGTTTTATATCTAATATTATAAAAGCTTATTTCTAGAAATTAGAAATTAGAAATAAACTTTCTATTATAGTTTAATATTAAGCTTTTAGAAATTCTCTAATTATAAAATAATTATATTATTATAGAAATAATAGCTTATTTTTCTATTTTCTATTTATTATATTCTAGTATTAATAGTATTTTCTTACTAGTTTTATATAATTATATTATTATATAATTAAAATTATTAAAATTATTAATTTTTTAAGAGCTAATAGCTAAAATAACTAGAAGTACTAGAATAAAATTCATTATTATAATATAATATAAAATTAGAAATATTCTCTTAATATTTTATTAAAGAAATAAGCTAAATAGTATTTAATATAATTTTCGAGGTATTTTATTAGTTAGAAGATATAGAACTTATCTAATTTATATAAGATTTATTTTATATTAAAATAAAACTTATTATAAGTAAAATATAAGATATTTTTTATTATTTGTTTAAATATATAAAATCGGAATTAGTTATTAATAATATAATAAAAAAGGCCTTCTTTTATTTAAAAAGAGATATTAATTTTTAGTACTTATTTTAATATATTATTCTTTTTTATATTTAGTATTTCTAAGGCTTTTATAAATTCCGAATTTCTCTAGAAGCTATTAATAAGCTTTTACCTAAATTCCGGGTTAATTATTATTTTAGTAATAAATATAATATATTTAAATTTATTATTATTTAAAATATTAGTCTTTTTAATAGCCTTAAAATATAAGAATATATCTAGTATAATATTTAAGTATTTTAAATAATAATAAATATTTAAATTAAATTAACTAAAATATATTAAAATATATACTAATTTTATATTAGAAGTATTTAAGCTTATTTAATTATAAATTCTTTTTATAGCTTTATAATTAATAAAAAAAATTACTGGATTTATATTAAATTAAATTATAAATTAGAGCTTATAATAAGTCTATATTAAATAAGTAATATCTTATTTATAAAAAGAATTAATTAAATATATAATACTAATAGCTTTTTAATAATATCTATTAATATTAATCCGGATATTAAATAGAAAGCTATAATAGAAAATTCTTATTTCTATAATATATCTAAATTAAATAAAAAAAAATTTATTAGATAAGAAATAAATTAGAAATCTAGAAATTATAAATATATTTTATAGTTTTTCGAATATTATAAGCTTCTAAATTATAAACTTATATTTTATTCTAATATAATAGTTTTTTTATTTCTTTTTCATAATACTAATTTTCTATTTAGCTTCTAGTAATTAAGTTTTTTATTTTTATATTAGTTTAATTATATAAATATAACTGAGAAAATATATTTATAATTATTTAATTATTTTAATATATTATTTTAGGACTTATAATATAATAGAAAAAATAAGTTTTTTAAATATTAAAACTTGCTTTTATATTATTATTATTTTAAATATATTTACTAAATAGCTTAATAGTTTTATAAATAAATATCTTATAAAAAACTTTTTTATTAATAGAAATAATTATAGTTTAGTAAATAATTTAAGAATAATATAAAAATATTAGAAATACTATTTTATTATTATAGTTATCTAATAATTATATATAATCCCGAGCTTAAGCTAGTATATAGGCCTATATATAGCTTATAATTATTTAAATCCGAGGCTTCTTCGAGATTTTTTTCTTTTTTTAGCTTTGAATTATTAAAATAGAAATAATCTAACTATATTTTCTAGGCTTTAGATTTTATATTTATAATATAATTTAAAGCTTACTTATTTCTTAATTTTATAAAGAATTTAAATAATACTTACCTAATTAGTTTTTAATAAATATAAATATAATATATTATAGCTACTTCTATACTAGTTAACTAATATTAGAATAAAAGAAAGCCCTAGAATAACTAGGTAAGTAAATAGGCTAGTAATCTTATTACTAAATAAAGATTTATAAGAAAGTAATTCCCGGAATAACTAGATAAGTTAAAAGAAGCTATAATATAAAATACTACTAGTATATTACTAGAAAGTAAACTAGAGCCTTTTATTAAGTTTTCTGAGAGATTTAAATATTTTATTAATATTTATAATAAGAAAGATATTCTTTTTTAGAGAATTAAGAAAAAAAGAAACTTATTTTATTAAAGGCAAACTTTTAAGAATTATTCCGGAATCTAGAAGCTTTATATAAGAAGATTATTAAACTAATTCTAAAGATATATAATATTCTTACCTATAATAAGAATTATTATAATTAGCTAAGAGAAATTAAGTAAGTTCTATAAAAGAATAAAGCTATTATTAAGAAGCTTATTATATAACTTATAGAAATAACTAGTTTCTTTATTTCAGAAAATAAATATTTAATTAAACTTTCTAATTCTTTTATTTTTAAAAATATAACTAAAAATAATATTACTTTTAATAATTAGTTAGTTTAGATTAAGAATAAGCTTTATAATAACTCTAATACTTACTAGATAGAAAATCTCTAGATTATTTATATTTCCGGTTATATAAATAGTTATATTCTTATACTAATCTCTTTTTATCTAAACTAGAATAATTAATATATATATAAGACTATTAGAGAAGCTATATAATAACCCGAATAAGAAATATAATATTTAGTAAGCCTTTAAGAAGTTATTTATAAAAAAAGACTAGATCTTTTAGAAATTCTATATTTTATTTCTAAGATATATAATAAATAGAAATATTAACTTATAAAACCTTAAAAATAACCTAAATAATAAGCTTATCTAGAAGCTTTAAAAAACTATAGCTATATATTATAATTATTATAATTCCCAGATACCTAATATCTGAAATATTTTACTAAATATTAGATATTTTCTAGATATATATAATACGGCCGCCTTATTAGAGAAATATATTTGAAATATACTAGAGATATTTAGAAAACTAAGCCTCCTTCGGGACTAGTATATTATAAGATATATATATTTCTTTATAGCTTCCTATATTCTAGTTTTATCTTTTTTAGCTTTGAATTATTTTTATAAAAGACTTTTTATCTTGCTTTCTAAATTCTAAATATTATATTTATAATAGTATTTAAAGCTTATTTTCTTTAATTCTATAAAGGATTTGAAATAAACTAATTTAGAACTATTAGTAATATAAGTATTACTAAAATAACGGAATCTTAGAAATATAAGTAATAGATTCTAGAATAATAAAAGCAAAAAGCTTTAGAATTCTTAGAGGAATTAGATATTTATATTTTTATAAATATATACTAGTAATATATTAGAAATCTTTCCGAAAATCCGAAAATTAAAGAACTTTAAATAAAGGCTACTTTTTAATTAAGTCTTAGAATAATAAGTATTTATAGGCTAGTAATCTAATTATTATTCTTAAGCCCTATTCTATAATCTTATAGGCCTTATATATATACTAGTAATAAAACTATTAGAGAAAATATAATAGAGAAAAAGTATAATAGATTAATTTTCTAGAATATTATATAACCAGAAATTATATTAATTTCTGCTAAAGCTTCTAGTAAAGCTCTTATTAGTTCAGGTTATTCTATTAATAGCCTTTCTCGAATTAAATATCTTATTAGTATTTCTAGAAAATTTATAAATAAGTCTATAAAATAGAATTCTTTACTTTTATTATAAAGCTTCTAGAAACTAATAATTATATTATTATTAAAGAGTTATATAAATGGGCTAAGAAATCTAATATCTTATTTTTAGATATTAATATTATTATAAAGAATTATTAGAAAAATATCTAAAGAGCTATTTTATATAAAAATACCTATAATTATAATAAAGCTATTTTCGAGAATATTAAGCTCTATAATACTAAACTCGAAGATAATATTAAATATTATATAGCTATAATAAATCGGCTTATAATAGCTCTAGTTACTTTTATTATTTCTATAGTTCCGGCTATTTTAAACTTCTTTCTAAAGAATTCCGAATTATTTCCCGCCTAGTCTTATTTAGGATTTCTTATATCTTATACTTCTTTTAAAAATACTAGAATTACTAAGCTTCTAAATCTAATTCTCTTTATTAGAAATTATACTATTTTTAATAACTGGCTAGTTTAGATTAATAATAAGCTATAAGGAAATACTAATTTATATTTCTAATAAACTTATTAGTAATACTTTTACCTTAACTAATTCTTATATAAATAAAAATAGTTCAAATTAGTATTATTAGTTTTTAGATTTCTATTTCTATTTAAAGAAACTATATTCTAATTCTAATAAAATATAAAATACTTATTATAATTTTAGTAAGTTTTAAATATACTTTAGTTAAGTATTTTGAGAGTTTTATATTTTCTTTTTATAATTATTTATAGAAGGCAATATTAGTTTTTAAGATATTAAGTATAAACTAAATAAGAAGCTTTTACTAAGGTTTTAGAAATTAGTATATATATATTATAATAATTCTTCTATTAATACTACTTGCTTTACTTAATACTATATTACTAATAATTAATAAATTAAGGCTATATATAAGAATATTAAGAAATATAAAAAAATAAGAGCTATTTTAGCTAAGTTTACTTCTAGTATTATATTTTTATATATTTCT
Source organism: Hyaloscypha bicolor E (assembly GCF_002865645.1). Classification (NCBI taxonomy): domain Eukaryota; kingdom Fungi; phylum Ascomycota; class Leotiomycetes; order Helotiales; family Hyaloscyphaceae; genus Hyaloscypha; species Hyaloscypha bicolor. The sequence continues at coordinate 4,447,251 of NW_020194684.1, read as the reverse complement.
AAGAAATATACTTCTAAAAAAAAGCCCAAAGAGCCTATATTAATTACTTTTATTAAGTATATATCTTTTTATAAATATAAGTTTTTTTTTTTTTTTTTTTTTTTTTAACGTGCTTTATTAGTTTAGGAACTATATAGCACGGCTAGCTAAGCTAGCGTGAGTCTCAGTAGCTTATATGCAGGCCCAAATTCCAATATAGGTAGTAAATAGTTGGGGATATCCCTGAAACAAAAACTTAAGGAAATAAAGAAAAAATAAGTATAAATCGTAATTCCTCTCCTACTCCCTATTTCCCTTTTCCCTTTTTCCCTATTCCCCTTCTCCTATTTCCTCCCCTATTTCCTCCCCTATTTCCTCTCTATTTCCTTCTTAATTTCCACTTCTTCCACTTCTTCCACTTCTTCTACTTCTTCCACTTCTTCTACTTCTTCTACTTCTTCCACTTCCACGCTTTGCTTAATATGCCATTTTCTTATATATAATACTAGTTCTCTTTTAAGAATACTAGTATATGTAATATCCCAATTTCCAGTGTCGTAATAGTAGTCGTAGGTTAAAAGCACTAGCTCTAAGCTCCCCTTTAAATAAACTAAATAGCCTCTAAGTCATTTCTCCCCTATATAGTATGTAGTTAATAAAAGAAGTGTGCTTTATAATACATTAGTCCTTCCGTATTTGCATTTGTTATTAGACGTTATATTCTAGCCTGTATAAATAGGACTTTAAATATCCGTGGCCTAGCTTTAGCTGGAAGAAGGCACTAGCTAGGGGCCTAAAAGTTCCTAAAGGTAGGTTTATCTTTCTGGATACTTTCCACGGATATATATTACTATATAATTCTAGCTGGGTTTTCGGTTTAGTATAAGATTCTAAAAGTAGTCTATACTCTAGTTTCTTAACTTTATTAATTTTAACCCCTAGGAAAGCAAAGGAGGTTTTTACTAATTCAGGTTCTAATATAGGAGAAGTAGTGCCTAGCTTAGCTAGTTCGTCTGCTTCTTTGTTCCCTATTATATCTATATGCCCTGGAACCCAGATTAGTTCTATATTAGCTCCTTTAGCTTTAAGGGCCTTAGTAGCTAGTATAGCTCTAATCTGTTGACTTTGTCCTGGCTTATTAGAAGGAGTTTTTAATCTTAGTAAACTAGCTTGGTCATAGCTTTTTATATAACTTTTTTTTTTCCGGTTTTTTACCCCCCTTACTTTCAGTTACACACTTCACCTACCTATAGAACTCACTCCATACACTTACTCCCTTTAGCCCCAGGCTCTAGAACCTACTATAAGTAGAACTAGAGCCGGCTAAATGGCCCCCCCTGACCCCCCGGGCTCCAGCCCCCCTAATATCGACCCCCAGGACCTCGGAGAGCTCCCTGAGAGCCCTAGCTCGGAGCTAGAGCTACCTACTAGCCCCCCATTACCTCGATTCCCCCCAGGTTCCCAGTTCGCCTTCGATTTAACCACGACCCCCATATCCTCAGACGAACTCGCAGCCCCTTTTTCTCAGCTTAATCAGGCTAGTGCGAATCGACAGAGCCGCACACTAAACGGGCTAAAGCGTGGCCCTAGCTCGAGCGATATCGATAGCGATATCGATAAGGAACACCAAAACCACGGAAACCACCACTAATATCAGAACCAAGCTTCGAACGAAGCTAAATTACTGATTCGCCAAGCCCGGGAACTAATAGTCAAGGCTATTAGTATTACTACTTCCTATAATCAATAATCTCGATTACTAGATCTAGTAGAAATCTTCAGGGAATACACTGAATTCGGCCGTATCCGCCATACTAGTACTCTACTAGCCTCTCAAGTAGCGAACCTCGAAAATGCCACTAAACGGATCGAAATTCAAGCAAGAACACAAGCAAAAACTGCCCCTACAAAGCCTACACAAGCTACACAAGCTAAGCCTACTTGGGCTAGTGTAGCTAGTCAAGAACCCACAAACTCAGCATCGGACTGGACTTTAGTATTACATACTAAGTCCAAAAATCAGGGAGGGAATGGCACTAGTACACTTACTAGTAGCGGTAGTGCTCGTGGCACTAATACTAGTGCTCGTGACACTAGTCTATATAGCACACGTGATGCTAAAAACACAGCCCTCTCTAGGAAATACACCTTCCTACTAGCTCATATAGAGCAGGCTACTTCCTTTTCAGCTATTTCTACTCGCAATTCGCTTAATACTGCTTTCCGCTCTAAGGAAATCAAGGGACTAGTAATCTCTATGGTCTCTCTTTCCTCAAGGGGTAATATTATAGTAAATACCACCCCGGAGTTCAACTCTGATTTTCTGGTTTCAAACATTGAGATTATAAAGAGAGTGCTTCCCTTAGTTAAAAGCATATAAAAAGGGGAACCATGGTATAAAGTTATTATCCACGGTATACCTATTCGTGAGTTTGATACACCCGAAAAAATGGACTTAGTCCTAGAAGAAATCAAGACCTTTAATAAAGGACTAGAGCCTATTGGCCAGCCTTATTGGGCCACTTCTAAGGAAAAGAGAGACTCAGGCCTCCAGCGAGCCGGTTTAGTAGTAGTGGCATTCCCTACCGAGATCCAAGCTAATAGAGCTATTAAAAATAGACTCCTTATAGCCGGAATCTCTGCTAAGGTAGTAAAATATCATACTATCTCTAGTACTATACAGTGCACTAGGTGCGCAGGGTACGGGCACTTAGATTCTATTTGCAAAAGAGAACCTATGTGTTTACTATGTGGGGAAAGTCATGTGACTGAGAACCATTTTTGCTCTATCTGTAAAAAGAAGGGTAAAAAATGCCCCCACGTGATCACCAAATGCTCCAATTACTTAAGTACTACACATTTAGCTAGTTCTAAGCTATGTGAAGTCTACTTAGCTATAAAGCAAGCCACTACTTCGATTCCTACTATTACTATTAATGAGTAACTACGTAAAAGTACTACAATTTAATGTGAATCATAATGGAACTACTACTAAAAACGTCTTGCAAACAGCTATAGAATTAGATATTAAAGTCCTAGTAATCCAGGAACCATGGGTAATAGTAAGGGATAGTAATAATCGGAAATATTATTCTATTATATACTCGAGCTATTATTAAATACTCCCGAATTACGGTACCTTGAGATCTAGAACCTTAATTTACATAGCCCGTGAATTACAGGCTAGCCTAGCTCAAAACTCACCAAGTAATCCAGATTACCTAATTATAGACTTAAGTCTAGGTATACTAAAAATGTAGCTAATTAATTTCTATAATGCAATTTACCCAGAAGACCCTAATAGTATATTAACTATATTAAGAGAGGATATTTTACCTACTACTCTCTTTAATAGCTCTTTATTACTAGGCGATTTTAATACACATTATCCTTGGTAGGATCCCCTAAGGCCTCAAAGTAGTTATGTAATTCATTTAATTAGCTATATAGAGAGCCATTCTCTAAGGCTATTAAATAAACCAGGGGAAGGTACCTTCTATAGATCTAATATGTCTACTCCTTCCGTATTAGACTTAAGTTTTGCTACTAGTAGAATAGTAACTAAGATTAAAGACTGGCAAGTATTACCAGACTTAGGTTCTAATTACTTTGGGGTACTATTTACTATTAGTAAGTCGACTTATAGCTCTAGTTCTAATCCAGTCAGATTTAATACTAGGAAAGCGGACTGGGCTAAATTTACAAGCTATCTTATTAGTAGCCTTAATAATATGCCCTTTCCACTTACTAGTATACCTGGAAACCATGAACTAGACCTATTAGCTAAAGACTTTACTAATAGAATAGTAGATACGGCTAGTAATAGTATTCCAAAATCTACTATTAGTTTATATTCTAAACCCTGGTGGAATGAGGACTTAAAGACTTTACGTAAATCAATGCTATACTATAGCCATAAGTCTAAAGCCTCAGGGTATACTCTCTATAAACAAGAACTCCAAAATGCAAAGAATACCTACTTTATTACTATTAAAGGCGCTAAGCTAGCGCATTAGAATAAGTTCTTAGAGAATAAAGACTCCCAGTCAATTTTTAAAGCTATGAAATATACTAAAGATACCTTATATAAACCGATCCCTAGTATCTTAAGTAGTAATAGTGGAAATAGTAGTAATAGTAGTAATAGTAATTTAAAGTCGACTTTCCAAGAGAAGTATGATATCTTTAGAGCTAAGCTTTTCCCACTACCCCCTAATACTGAGCCTATTAGCCTAATAAACTATAGGCCTAGTTTAAAGTGGAACTGGCCTATTCTATCCAAAATAGAGCTAGAATAAGCATGTACCTCTAAGATAAAGGGGAAAACCCCAGGACCAGACTTAGTTACTCAAGAGATTATAGTTCACGCTTATAGAGCTACTTCAGACATTTTTTATAGGCTATATTCCTTATTTATTAATAAGGAGTATTACCCTAAAGTCTGGAAACAAGCTACTAGCTTTATTCTAAAGAAATCAGGAAAACCAAACTATTCCCTACCTAAAGCATATCGAGTTATTTCCTTACTTAATTACTTAGGGAAGGTTTCTGAGAGAATATTAGCTAAGAGACTTAGTTATTTAGCCGAGACTAGTAACCTATTATACCCCTCCTAAATAGGAGGTAGGCTATATAAGTTAGCTATTAATACTGCTTTATTACTATAGAATGAAGTAGAGACTAATAAGTCCTATAAGCTGAAAACTAGTACTTTCTTCCTAGATATTAAAGGCGCCTTTAATCACGTGTCCAAGAATAGGCTATTACAGATTATAATTAGTTTACTACTACCTACTAGCCTTATTCTCTGGGTATTATTATTCCTAGATAACCGAGTATTAAGACTAGCTTTTAATAATAGCATAGAAGCATTTAAGTCTATACTTACTAGCATTTCACAAGAGAGTCCTATATTACCTATACTATTCCTAATCTATATCCGAGATCTATTTAAATTAGTAAACGTTAGTTTTAAGTCCTATTTAGATAATATAACCCTTACTACTGCTTCTAATAGCCTTAAAAAGAATATTAAGACTTTAGAGCGGGAAGTAAAGAATATAGTTAATCTAGGGAATAAAAATGCTATTAGCTTTAATATAGATAAGACTGAGCTCATTTACTTTAATAATTCCAAGAACAAACCTAGCTTAAAACTACCTAATAGGGAACTAGTTTCCCCTAGTAAAGTAGTTAAGTAAATAAGAATGTATTTCGACGAGAATCTCAGATTTAAGAAACATATAGCTTATAGGACTTCTAAAGCAAAACAAGCCTTTTATAGGGTTTAAAGACTTATGAATATATCACGTAATTTATCCCCATTTGCAATTAGATAGCTATATTTAGCCTATATTACTAGTATAATAGACTATGGTTCCTTACTATAGTAGAAGACCGAAAATAAAGCTCAAATTAGGCCTTTATAAGCTATTTAGAACCTAGCTTTAAGGAAAACTTTAGGAGTATTTAAAACGGCTCCTATTATTCCTATAGAGGTCAAATTAGCTTTACTTCTACCTATTATAAGGCTAAACCATAGTCGTCGCCGATATGCCCTCCGTATCCTTAAATTAAGTCTAAATTATCCTATTAGACTAGAGTTTGAGAAGTCCTTCTAAAGATCTAAGTAATTAGAATTAGTAGACTCTGATATAGACTCTATTTATAGTCTAAATACAGATCTAGTTCGAGATCATATGGCTAAAATGTCCCAAATTGAAATTATAGTCGATTCTATTAAGGAACTTATAGTTCCTAAGAACTTAGAGACTATAAGACACTTTTACTTTACTCCCTGGAACAGAGAAGTACCATATAAAATCACTATATCAAGATAGCCTAAGGAAGAGACTGCTATATTACATAATCTCTATTTAAAGACTTTATATAATAATAGCTCTATATTATCTATATATATAGATAGATCTCAAACTCAAAAAGGAATCGGAATAGGCCTAGAACTCGTAGTCTATAGTCACGAAACTCCCTATATACTAGTTATAGCTAAATATAGAGAAAGCCAGAATATAGGTACTAGTACTATAGTCTATAATAGAGAACTAGAAGGCATTACTAGAGCTATTAAATACGCTAGTAGTAAAGCAAAGAGAGGGGAGCTTTATAATATCTATATAGATAACCAAGCTGGTTTACTAAGATTAAAAACTCCTTCTAATAAGCCGGGACAAAGTTAATAGATTAGAGCTATACTAGCCACTAAAGCCCTTATAGCTAAAGGAGCTAGTATAGAACTAATCTGGGTCCTAGGCCACATAGATATAATTAGGAATAAAGAAGCAGATATACTAGCTAAAATAGGTACTACTTCCCCTATATTAGGTGACCCCGAATTAGTAAAAACCTTCTTTGCTTTCCTAGGGGTCCAAATTAATAAAGTTAAGAAACAAGAGTATAGACTACTTTTAGAATCTTATACTAAACCGAAGACCTAGCTAGAATTATATAGTAATATATATCCGTAGAAAGTATCTAAGAAAATACAGCTACCTTTAGGAACTTTAAGGCTACTAGCTAGTGCCTTCTTCTAATTAAAGCTAGGCCACGGATATATAAAGTCCTATTTATATAGGCTAAAAATAGTATCTAATAACAAATACAAATGTGGGAAGACTAAGAATATAAAGCACCTCCTTTTATATTACGAGCTATATAAGGAGAAACGAATTAGACTATTTAGTCTATTCAAGGGTAGCTTGGAGGCTAGTGCTTTTAACCTACGAGTTCTATTATATACGGAGATTAGTATACCGAATATACTAGTATTCTTAAAAGAGACTAGTATATATACAAGAAAATGGCATATGGACCGAAGCGTGGAAGTGGAAGAAGTGGAAATAGGGGTAGAAATAGGGGAGGAAATAGGGGAGGAAATAGGGGAGGAAATAGGGGTGGAAATAGGAGAGGGGGAATAGGGGAAAAGGGGAATAGGGAATAGGAGAGAATTTGCGATTTATACTCATTTTCTTTATTTCCTTAAGTTTTTATTCTAGGGATACGTCCCTAACTATTTATTATACCTATATTAGATTTTGGGCCTATATATTAGCTACTGAGATACACGCTAGCTAGCTAGCCGTGCTATATAGTTCTAAACTAATAAAGCACGTTAAAAGAAAAAAAGAAAAAAAAAGGAAAAAAAAAAAAAAATAAAGTGATTTTTAAATTCTAGTATATTTTATATATTTTTTTATTTATTTTTTTTTTTCCTTTTAATATGCTTTATTAGTTTAGAACTATATAGTACGGCTAGCTAGCTAGCGTGTGTCTCAGTAGCTAATATACAGGCCCAAAATCTAATATAGGTATAATAAATAGTTGGGGACGTATCCCTAGAATAAAAACTTAAGGAAATAAAGAAAATGAGTATAAATCGCAAATTCTCTCCTATTCCCTATTCCCCTTTTCCCCTATTCCCCTTTCCTCTCCCCTATTTCCTCCCCTATTTCCTCCCCTATTTCCTCCCCTATTTCTACCCCTATTTCCACTTCTTCTACTTCCACGCTTCGGTCCATATGCCATTTTCTTGTATATATACTAGTCTCTTTTAAGAATACTAGTATATTCGGTATACTAATCTCCGTATGTAATAGAACTCGTAGGTTAAAAGCACTAGCCTCCAAGCTACCCTTGAATAGACTAAATAGTCTAATTCGTTTCTCCTTATATAGCTCGTAATATAAAAGGAGGTGCTTTGTATTCTTAGTCTTCCCACATTTGTATTTGTTATTAGATACTATTTTTAGCCTATATAAATAGGACTTTATATATCCGTGGCCTAGCTTTAATTAGAAGAAGGCACTAGCTAGTAGCCTTAAAGTTCCTAAAGGTAGCTGTATTTTCTTAGATACTTTCTACGGATATATATTACTATATAATTCTAGCTAGGTCTTCGGTTTAGTATAAGATTCTAAAAGTAGTCTATACTCTTGTTTCTTAACTTTATTAATTTGGACCCCTAGGAAAGCAAATGAGGTTTTTACTAATTCGGGGTCACCTGATATAGGGGAAGTAGTACCTATTTTACTATTTTAGCTAGCACGTCTGCTTCTTCGTTCCCAATTATATCTGTGTGGCCTGGGACCCAGATTAGTTCTATACTAGCTCCTTTAGCTATAAGGGCTTTAGTAGCTAGTATAGCTCTAATCTATTGACTTTGTCCCGGCTTATTAGAAGAAGTCTTTAATCTTAGTAAACTAGCTTGGTTATCTATATAGATATTATAGAGCTCCCCTCTCTTTGCTTTACTACTAGCGTATTTAATAGCTCTAGTAATGCCTTCTAGTTCTCTATTATAGACTATAGTACTAGCTCCTATATTCTGGCTTTTTCTATATTTAGCTACGACCGGAATATAAGGAGTTTCGTGACTATAGATAACGAGTCCTAGGCCTATTCCAATTTCTTTCTGAGTTTGAGATCTATTTATATATATAGATAAAACGGAGCTATTATTATATAAAGTCTTTAAATAGAGGTTATGTAATATAGTAGTCTTTTCCTTAGGCTATCTTAATATAGTGATTTTATAAGGTACTTTTCTATTTCAGGGAGCAAAGTAAAAGTGTCTTATAGTCTCTAAGTCCTTAGGGACTATAAGTTCCTTAATAGAATTGACTATAATTTCAATTTGGGACATTTTAGCCGTATGATCTCGAACTAGATCTGTATTTAGACTATAAATAGAGTCTATATTAGAGTCTACTGATTCTAATTACTTAGATCTTTGGAAGGACTTCTCAAACTCTAGTCTAATAGGGTGATTTAGACTTAATTTAAGGATACGGAGGGCATATTAATGACGACTATGGTTTAGCCTTATAATAGGTAAAAGTAAAGCTAATTCGACCTCTATAGGAATAATAGGAGCTGATTTAAATACTCCTAAGGTTTTCCTTAGGGCTAGGTTCTGAATAGCTTATAAAGGCCTAATTTGAGCTTTATTTTCAGTCTTCTACTATAGTAAGGAACCATAGTCTATTACACTAGTAATACAGGCTAAATATAGCTGTCTAATTGCAAATGGGAATAAACCACGTGATATGTTCGTAAGTCTCTGAACCCTATAAAAGGCTTGTTTTGCTTTAGAAGTCCTATAGGCTATATGTTTCTTAAAACTAAGCTTCTCGTTATAGTATATTCCTAGCCATTTAACTACCTTACTAGGGAGGACTATAGCTTCATTAGGTAGTTTTAAGCTAGGCTTATTTTTGGAATTATTAAAGTAAATAAGCTTAGTTTTATCTATATTAAAGCTAATAGCATTCTTATTCCCTAGCTCAAATATATTCTTTGCTTCTTTTTCTAAAGTCTTTATATTTTGTTTAAGACTTTTAGAAGTAGTAATAAGAGTTATATTATCTAAATAGGACTTAAAACTGATATTTGCTAATCTAAATAGATCTCTAATATAGATTAGGAATAGTATAGGTAATATAGGACTACCTTATGAAATGCTAGTAAGTATAGACTTAAATGCTTTAATACTATTATTAAAGGCTAGTCTTAATACCCGGTCGTCTAGGAATAATAATATCCAGAGAATAAGGCTAGTAGGTAGTAGTAAACTAATTATAATCTATAATAGCCTATTCTTGGATACGTGATTAAAGGCACCTTTAATATCTAGGAAGAGAGTACTAGTTTTCAGCTTATAGGACTTATTAGTCTCTACTTTATTCTATAGTAATAAAGCAGTATTAATAGCTAACTTATATAGCCTATCTCCTATTTAGGAGGGGTATAATAGGTTACTAGTCTCGGCTAAATAACTAAGTCTCTTAGCTAATATTCTCTCAGAAACCTTCCCTAAGTAATTAAGTAAGGAAATAACTCAATATGCTTTAGGTAGGAAATAGTTTGGTTTTCCTGATTTCTTTAGAATAAAGCTAGTAGCTTGTTTCCAGACTTTAGGGTAGTACCCCTTATTAATAAATAAGGAATATAGCCTATAAAAAATGTCTGAAGCAGCTCTATAGGCATGGACTATAATCTCTTGAGTAACTAAGTCTAGTCCTGGGGTTTTCCCCTTTATCTTAGAAGTACATGCTTATTCTAGCTCTATTCTGGATAGAATAGGCCAGTTCTACTTTAAACTAGGCCTATAGTTTATTAGGCTAATAGGCTCAGTATTAGGGGGTAGTAGGAAAAGCTCGGCTCTAAAGATATTATACTTCTCTTGGAAAGTCGACTTTAAATTGCTATTACTACTATTACTACTATTACTACTATTTCCATTATTATTACTTAAGATACTAGGGATCGGTTCATATAAGGTATCTTTAGTATACTTCATAGCTTTAAAGATTAACTGGAAGTCTTTATTCTCTAAGAACTTATTCTAATACGCTAGCTTAGTGCCTTTAATAGTAATAAAGTAGGTATTCTTTGCATTTTGGAGTTCTTATTTATAGAGAGTATATCCTGAGGCTTTAGACTTATGGCTATAATATAGTATTAATTTACGTAAAGTCTTTAAGTCCTTATTTTACCAGGGTTTAGAATATGAACTAATAGTAGATTTTGGAATACTATTACTAGCCGCATCCACTATTCTATTAGTAAAGTCTTTAGCTAATAGATCTAGTTCATGGTTTCCAGGTATACTAGTAAGTAGAAAGGGCATATTATTAAGGCTACTAATAAGGTAGCTTGTAAATTTAGCCCAGTCCGCTTTCCTAGTATTAAATCTGACTGGATTAGAACTAGAGCTATAAGTCGACTTACTAATAGTAAATAGTACCCCAAAGTAATTAGAACCTAAGTCTAGTAGTACTTGCTAGTCTTTAATCTTAGTTACTATTTCACTAGTAGCAAAACTTAAGTCTAATATAGAAGGAGTAAATATATTAGGCCTATAGAAAGTACCTTCCCCTATTTTATTTAATAGCCTTAGAGAATAGCTCTCTATATAGCTAATTAAATAAATTGCATAACTGCTTTGAGGCCTTAGGAAATCCTACTAAGGATAATATGTATTAAAATCGCCTAGTAATAAAGAGCTATTAAAGAAAGTAGTAGGTAAAATGTCCTCTCTTAATATAATTAATATATTATTAGGGTCTTCTGGGTAAATTGCATTATAGAAATTAATTAGCTGCATTTTTAGTATACCTAGACTTAAGTCTATAATTAGGCAATCTGGATTACTTAGTGAGTTTTGAGCTAGGCTAGCCTGTAATTCACGGGCTACGTAAATTAAGGTTCTAGGTCTCAAGGTACCGTAATTCGGGAGTATTTAATAATAGCTCGAGTATATAATAGAATAATATTTCCGATTATTACTATTCCTTGCTATTACCCATAGTTCCTGGATTACTAGGACTTTAATATCCAATTCTATAGCTATTTGCAAGACGTTTTTAGTAGTAGTTCTATTATGATTCACATTAAATTATAGTACTTTAATATAGTTACTTATTAATAGTAATAGTAGGAATTATAGTAGCTTTAATAGCTAAGTACACTTCATATAGCTTAGAACTAGCTGAGTGAGTAGTACTTAAGTAATTAGAGTATTTAGTAGTTATGTGAGGGCATTTTTTACTCTTCTTCTTATAGATAGAGCAAAAATGGTTCTCAGTCACGTGACCCTCACTATATAGTAAGCACTTAGGTTCCTTTTTGCAAATAGAATCTAAGTGCCCGTACCCTGCGCACCTAGTGCACTATATAGTACTAGAAATAGTATGGTATTTTATTACTTTAGCAGAGATCCCGGCTATAAGAAGTCTATTTTTAATAGCTCTATTAGCTTGAATCTCGGTAGGGAATACTACTATTACTAAACCGGCTCGCTAGAGGCCTGAGTCTCTTTTCTCCTTAGAAGTAGCCTAATAGGGCTAGCTAATAGGCTCTAGTCCCTTATTAAAGGTCTTGATTTCTTCTAGGACTAAGTTCATTTCTTCGGGTATATTGAACTTACGAATAGGTAGACTATAGATAATAACTTTATACTAAGGTTCTCCTTTTTATATGCTTGTAACTAAGGGAAGTATTCCCTTTATAATAGCTTGATTTTGAACCAGAAAGTCAGAGTTGAATTCGGGAGTAGTATTAACTATAATATTATTCTTTGAGGAAAGAGAAATCATAGAGATTACTAGTCCCTTGATTTCCTTAGAGCAGAAAGTAGTATTAAGCGAATTGCGAGTTGAAATAGGAGAGAACGAGCTAGCCTGCTCTATATGAGCTAGTAGGAAGGTGCATTTCCTAGAGAGGGCTATAGATCTGGTATTACGAGTACCAGAACTACTAGTATTATATATACTGGGTGGTTTATTAGTGCCACGAGTACTACCGCTACTAGTAAGTATACTAGGGCCTTTTCCTCCCTGATTTTTAGACTTAGTGTATGATACTAAAGTCCAGTTCTTTTCCGAGTATGATTCCGAGTATGTTTGTGGTTCTTGAGTAGTGATTTTAGCCCAAGTAGGCTTTTCGGAGGTAGTTTTAGCTTAAGTAGCTAGCTTGGCTTGAGTTCTTGACTGAATTTCGATCCGTTTAGTAGCATTTTCGAGGTTTGCTACCTATAAAGCTAGTAAAGTACTAGTATAGCGGATATGGCCGAATTCTGTGTATTCCCTGAAGATTTCTACTAAATCTAGTAGTCGAGATTACTGGTCATGTAACGGGGTAATAGTAATGGCTTTGACTATTAAGTCCCGGGCTTAATGAATTAGTAATTTAGCTTTATTTGAAGCTTGATTTTGGTATTAGTAGTGGTTTCCGTGGTTTTAGTATTCCTTATTAATATTGCTATTAATATTACTCGCGCTAGGGCCACGCTTTAGTCCGTTCTGGAGGCGGCTTAGTCGAGCCATACTAGCTGAATTAGGCTAAGGAAAAGGGGCTGCGAGTTTATCTAAAGAGATAGGATTTGTAGCTAAATCGAATGCGAATTGAGCTCCCTGGCTAAACCGGGCTAGTGGGGAGCTAGTGGGTAGCTCTAGTTCCTTGCTAGGGCCCTCTGGAAGCTCTCTGAGCTCTTGAAAGTCAATAGGAGGGAGGCTGGAGCCCGGGGGGTCAGGGGGGGCCATTTAGCCTGTTCTAGCTCTACTTATAGTAGGTTCTAGAGCCTGGGGCCAAAGGGCTAAGGTGTATTGAGTGAGTTCTGAGGGTGGGTAAAGTATGGGTATGAAAGTAAGGGGAGTAGAAAACCGGAAAAAAGTTATCTATAAATATTCTAGTTAATTATATTATTAGTATTTCTTAGTAATAACTAGAGAAGTAACCTAATAAGAAATATTAAAAGAATACTAATTAATAAGATTCTATTATAAGCTATTTCTAAAAAAAAATTATTCTTAAGTAGTTTTCTTTTTTTAGACTAATTAAAGGAAATTATATAAAATTATAAAAAAGAAGCTTTTATAGCTTAATTAAGATATAATACCTAAGTAAAAGCTAAAGAAGTAAAAAGAGGTTCTTAATAAAAAGCAAATATTAGACCTAGTTATTCTTATTTCTATAGTATTTAATTATATAGCTAAGAGAAAAGATAATATTATTAGTTAAATCTCTATTTATAAGATTAATAAGAAGCTTAAAGCTCGGAAAAAAGAAGCTATTCCTGGCTTAGAGAATTAATAACTAGAAGAAATAAAGTTTTAGTAGCTATAGAGAATATTATTTCCGGAACTTAAGAAATATGCCTTTATTTTCTTTAAAAAGAAATCTAATATCTTTTTTTCTTATAGATTATATAATTATAAGATTTAGATTAAATACCTAAAAAGAATTAAAAGTATTAGATATTAATTCCTCTAGTAATAATTTACTTAAGAACTTCTAGAAATCAAGTATTTCTTAAAAAATAATCTAGCTAAGGGCTTTATTAAAGCTAGTTAAACTCTTTTTACTTTACTAGTTCTTTTTATAAAGAAAGCAAATAGAGATTTATATTTCTATATTAATTTCTGCTATCTAAATAATATTACCCGGAAGAATTAATATTTTCTTTTACTTATTAATAAGACTTTAAGTTAATTATTTAAGGCCAAGATCTATATTAAATTAGATATTTACTAAGTTTTCTATTATATAACTATAAACCCGAACTCTCAGGAGCTAATAATATTTCATACTTATTATAAAGTATATAAATATAATATTTTCTGGAAAAGCCTTATAAATAGCCTAGCTATATATTAATACTATATAAATAATATATTCTTTAAATATCTAAATAACTTTTATATAATATACCTTAATAATATTCTTATTTATTTAGAGGACCTAGTAAAGTATAAATAATATATATAAAAAGTACTAGATTATTTATATCTTACTAGCCTCTAAGTAAATATTAAGAAATTGGAATTTAAAGTTATATATATAAAGTACTTGGGCTTTATTATTTCTATATCTAGTATTAAAGTAAATCCTAATAAAGTCAAAGTAATATATAACTAGTAATTCCTAAAAAATAATTAAGGATATATAGTTCTTTCTTGGCTTTTATAACTTTTATAAATACTTTATTAAAAAGTATAAATAAATTACTAGATCTTTTACCTTATTTATAAAAAAGGGGATTTTCTTTAAATAGTCCGAGTAATATTAAGAGACTTTTACTTACTTAAAGAAAGCTATGATTTCTATTCTAGTTTTATAATATTATAATCCAGATCTATTTATAATAATAGAAATAGATATATTTAAAGAAATAATTACTAACTTATTTTCTTAAAAAGATCTAGAAATAGGCCTTTAGTATCCTATAGCTTATTTTTCCAAAATTATACTTCTAGTAAAGCTTAATTATAATATATATAATAAGGAAATACTTGCTATAATATAAGTATTAGAGAAATAGAAAGCTAAGCTAAAGGGCCTTTAGAATACTTCTTTTAAGGTCTATTCTAATTACTATATCTTAGAGTACTTTATAACTATTAAGAAGCTCTTTTTTTAATAAGCTAAATAGGCTAAGCTTTTATTCTATTATTACTTTAAGCTTATATATTATTCTAGAAAATTAAATAAGTAAATAAATACTTTATTACGAAAATAAAATAAAGTAAATATTTAGAACCAGATTAAAGAGAAGCTATAAACTCAAGTACTTTTTCCTAAAAATAAGATTAATTCGGAGATTATCTATAACTTATAGCTTATAGTAATACTTTATAAAGTCGGCTTACTTAATCCGGAATTCGGTCCTAAAAATCAAGTATATATTAAAGACTTTCTAGAAGAAAATACTCTTATTAAAAATATAATTCTTCTGGAAAAAAGTATTTTCTTAGAAGCTTTATTAATAGACTTTACTATAGTAGCCCCTATAAAAGTACTATTAGAAGCTCCTGCCGAGTATAGTAGTTTATAACTTATAAATAAGATCCTATAGGATAATTATATATTATTAGATCTAGAAAAGCTATATATAATAGCTTAAGCTAAAAGTAATATCTGAATATTATAAGATAGCCTCTTTTTATATTATAAAAGACTTTATATTATAGAGAATAAAATAATTCCCGAACTACTTTTATAAACTACTCTAATTTGTAAAGTATATAATAAATCCCTTTCTAGATATCCTAAATATATAAAGCTCCGTTAATTATTAAAGAAGTAATATTACTAGTTATCTATAGGCAAGGATATTAATTAATACTATAGTAATTACTATACTTATAGAAAATCGCATATATCTAGAAATAAGAAGCCTGATTTATTTTATTTTCTTCTAGTTCCTAATTACTTCTAGTAATATATTACTATAAACTTTAAAAGCTATCTAGAAAGTAAATCAGGCTATAATATAGTTACTATATTTATGAATTACTTATTCAAGTATCTAATTATAATTCTAGTACGAGATATAATTATAGCCAAATAACTAGTACTTCTGTTTTTACTTTATATAATATACTAAGTAAGTATTTCAGAAATAATTATATTAGATTAGGAATCCTAATTTATATCCGATTTTTGAAGCAAATTCTATACGAGAATTAATATAAAGCTTAAGCTTTTTATAGCTAATTATTCCTAAATAGACAAATAAATAGAGATTATTAATTAGTACTTTAATTAGAGATTATACTTATATATTAATTATTACTAGAATAACTAGAATAAATAAATTACTATAATTAATTATTAATAAGCCTTTCTTTAATATAAAACTATTAGCTAGTTTCTATTTATAACTAAAAAGGGCTATAAGTCTTATATTTCTCTAGACTAGAACTTCTCTATTAAAGCTAACTTACCTAAAAAGAAGCTAAATAAAAATAAAGCTAAAATATTAGTAAATTAATTATATGAATTATAGTAATTTGCCTAAGGCTATATAAAATAAGTATAAGAATAATATATAATATAAGCTAATAAGTATTACTATCTAATTACCATAATTTTAAAGTCGGGAATAAAGTATGAATTATTATAAAGTACTAGAAATTCAATTATTTAAGCCAGAAGCTAGGGAACTAAATAGAAGGCTTATTTAAGATTCTAGAATAATATAATTACTTATTTCTTCTAAAACTACCGGAAATTATAAAGATATATCTAGTTTTCTATATAAAAAAGCTATAAAAAGATTTCTAGAATTCTTTACTAGGTTAAGTAAACCCGGAACTACTTTTATTAATACTAGAGAATAGTAAATAAGAGTATAGTATTAAATAGGTTATTATAGTTAAGCTAATAAGAAATAAGCTAAAGTATAAAATTTAGTAAATTAGTTAGAATAAAGATCTAGTATAATATCTAGTTTTAGTACTAAGTAATAGCTTCCTAGTTTTATAGAATTTCTATAATAATAATATTAATATACTAGAACTTCTATAAAACCTATAATACTAGCTAGATTATATAAAAAATAATACTTGTCTAAAATTATATGAAAATAATAAGAAACTCTCTTAGGTTATATAATAAAAGTGCCGGCCTTTTATATATAATATCTATATCTAAAATACTAGTTTTACTTTAGAAGGAAATATAGTATAAAATTAGATAAATTAATAGCTTTTATAAAGCTCGGAAACGAGCTTATTATAAAGAAAAAAGTAATATTATAATTTCCAGATATCCGGTATCTGAAATACCTTACTAAATACTAGATATTTTCTAGGTATATATAATACGGCCGCCTTACTAGAGAAGTATATTTAAAATATACTAGAGATATTTAGAAGGCTAAGCCTCTTCGGGACTAGTATATTATAGAATATATATATTTTCTCGCAGCCTCTTATATTCTAGTTTTCTTTTTCTTAGCTTCGAATTATCTTTATAAGAAATCTTTTACCTTACTTTTCAAGCCTTAAATACTATATTTATAATAATTATTATAATTAAACTAGTAAGAAATAAGCTAAAATATAGAATTTAATAGATTAGTTAGGATAAAGATCTAATATAATATCTAGCTTTAATACTAAATAATAATTTCCTGGTTTTATAAAGTTTCTATAATAATAATATTAATATATTAGAATTTTTATAAAATCTATAATACTAGCTAAATTATATAAAAATAATACTTATCTAGAACTATATAGAAATAATAATAAACTTTCCTAAGTTATATAATAAAAATACTAGCCTTTTATATATAATATTTATATTTAAGATACTAGTTTTATTTTAAGAAGAAGTATAATATGAAATTAGATAAATTAATAGCTTTTATAAAGCTTAGAAATAAGCTTATTATAAAAAAGAAAGTAATATTATAATTTCTAGATATCTAATATCTAAAATACTTTATTAAATACTAGATATCTTCTAGATATATATAATATAATTGCCTTATTAGGGAAATATACTTGAAATATACTAGAGATATTTAGAAAGCTAAGCTTCTTTAGAATTAGTATACTATAAGATATATATATTTCCTTATAGCTTCCTATATTCTAGTTTTTCCTTTCTTAGCTTTAAATCGTTTTTATAAGAAACCTTCTATTTTGCTTTCTAAGCCTTAAATACTATATCTATAATAATAGTAACCCGGCTATTTATATTATAAAGTTTATATAATACTATATTATAAATAACTAATAGATCCGAACTTTTTATAAAAAGAAAAACTAAATATTTAAGAAAGCTAATAAAGATATAAATAAGCTAAGTTTAGAAAATATCTTTTATATAAAGCCTATTTCTAAAACCCTAGTAATAAATAAGCCTATTATTCTAAAGCCCGAATTCTTAGATCTTAAGTATTATAATTATAATAAATTTAATTATATATCTAAAAATTATCTAGAGCCTAAAATAAAATATATAAAACAAGTTTTAATAACTAAGCTAGTAATACTTATTATAGGTAAGCTATTTAAAAATATAAAATAAAGAAATAAAACCCCCTAAAAAAAGGTTTTTTTTAGGGCTATATTATATAAATATAATAGAAGTTAATTTAAGCTAGCTATTAGAAAATAAAGTATTTATATTCTCTTATATAATTAGTAATAATAGATTAAGTATTAAGACTTTTTCTTTTATTAATAATAAAATAAATAAATAAATTTTTATTAATTTCAAGTTTATAAAAATAATTAAATAATTTCTAGATATTAAGCTTATTTAATTAATATTACTCTATAATATAAGAGAATTTAATAATAAGTAGGCTATATCTATTACTTATTATATTAAGCTTATATTCTTAATTAATAAATAGAAGGTTCTAATATTTGTACTAGTTATAAGGCTAGGTAAATATAATATAATTTTAGAATAATAATAGTTTATAAATACTAGTATCCTAATTAATTACAAGAATAGAAAACTAATCTAGCTAGATAATTAGCCTAGAAAAAAGAATTGGAATAAAGTTCTAATTACTATATATAAAAACTTAAAATCTGGAAAAAGTAACTAGTATTAAGAAAATATAAATAAAAGAAATAAAGCTATAGCTATAAATAAGTTCTAGAAACCTTAGCTTATAAAGAGAAAACCCTTTTATTTTCTTTCTAATTTAGGTTTAAAAAGCTATATATAATAAAATAATTAAGCTCGATATTATAAAGAAATATAAATAGCTTTAGAAAATATAAAAACTTCTTTTAAGCCAGAAATAGAAATATTAAAACTATATTATTTAAAGAAAAATTATAAGATCTAGTTAAGGCTTATAATTAATATTATAAATATTTTACTAGCTACTTTTTAGATAAACTTATAAAAGACAGAAAATCTTTTCTTTATAATATTATTTTTCGAGATTAATAAAGAACTAGAATTATAATAAAAAATAAGTTTATTTTAAGTAAGTAATAGCTAGAAGAAATAGAACTATAATAGCTAGTAAAAGTTTTACTAGAGAAGTTTAAGGATTTTATAGATATTTTCTTAAAAGAAATATTAAATATCTTATTTCTATATTAATTATATAATTATAAGATTTAGATTAATAATTCTAAAGGCCTAGAAAGCCTAGAGTATTTCCTGCTTTATTAATAATTAATCTATAAGTTATAAGAAATTAAGTATTTCTTTAAAAAAAACCTTTAATAAGGCTTTATTAAACCAAGCTAGTTTCTTTTTATATTCCTAATTCTTTTTATAAAAAAGGTAAATAAAGCTCTCTAATTCTATATTAATTATTATAAGCTAAATAACTTAATATAAAAGAATTATTATTCTTTTTCTCTTATTTATAAGACTTTTATATAACTAGCTTAAATTAAGATCTATATAAAACTAAATATTTAATAAATATTTTATTAAATCCAAATAGATTTAGAATTAGAAGAACTTATTATATTTTATATAAGATATAAAATCTATAAGTATAAAGTTCTTTAGAAAGGCCTAATTAATAGCTCTATTATATATTAGAAATATATAAATAATATTCTTTTTAATTACTTTAATATTTTTTATATAACTTATTTAAATAATATTCTAATTTATTTAAATAATTCCCTAAAATATAAAAACTATATATAAAAGATTCTTTAATAGCTATAAAATACTAGTCTTTAAATAAATATTAAGAAATTAGAGTTTAAGATTATTTATATAAAATATTTAGGCTTTATTATTTTTATTAGAAATATTAAAACAGATCTAGATAAGATAATAGTTATTAAGAACTAGTAATTACTAAAAATAATTAAGAAAATATAAGGCTTTCTGGATTTTTATAATTTTTATTAGTATTTTATTATAGAATATAACTATATAATAAAGCCTCTAATAATTCTAATATATAAGAAAGTTCCGTTTAAATAAATAGATTAGTATTAAGAAAGTTTTATAAAGCTAAAATAAGTTATATTCTTGGTATTAATTCTATATTATTATAATTTAAATCTTTCTATTATAATTAAAACAGATATATTAAATAGAATTATAGCTAGTATTCTCTTATAATAAGATCTCTAAATAAAACTCTAATATCTAGTAATATTTTTCTCTAAAACTATATAGCTAATAAAACTAAACTATAATATTTATTATTATTCTTTTTTTAACTAAATAATAAATAGAACTAGAAGGCCTATAAAAGATATTTTTTATAATTTATTCTAATTACTGAGTTTTTAAGTATTTTATAATTATAAAAAAGCTTTTAATAAAATAAGCTTATTAAATAAAGTATTTTTTCTATTATTATTTCAAGTTTATATATTAGATAAATAAATTAAATAAATAAGCAGATATTCTAAATAAGAAATATAAAAATATAATTATCTAGAATAAGATAATAATAGTTTACTAAACCCAAATTCTTTTTCTATAATAAAAGATTAATAATAATATTATATAAGATTTCTAGTTAGCTCTAATTAAGGCTATTATAAGCCCGGCTTAGAAAGAAACTTAGTATAATAGTATCTAGCTTATAAATAAGCTATTAAGTAAGAATTAAGAGTTATTAAAGCTAGAAGAATTATAAAATAAGGCAAGAAATAAGAAAAAAGATACTTAAATACTATAAAATAGCTTTTTCTTATAATATAATAAATTATTTATATCTAATAATATAATAATACCCGAGATATTCTTATATATTACTTTTATTTAAGAGATATATATATAGTCCCTAATAGAATACCTAGAATAAATTAAGCTTTAATAGCTTCTTTAGGCCTACTATTACTAGCTAGGCTAAAGTATAAATATTAACTAATATAAAAATATTTATTATATTTATTTAAATTTTTTTTTTTCCTTTTAATATACTTTATTAGTTTAGAACTATATAGTACGGCTAGCTAGCTAGCATATATCTCAGTAGCTAATATACAGGCCCAAAATCCAATATAGGTATAATAAATAATTAGGGACATATCCCCAGAATAAAAACTTAAGGAAATAAAGAAAATAAGTATAAATCGCAAATCCTCTCCTATTCCCTATTTCCCTTTTCCCCTATTTCCCTTCTCCTATTTCCTCTCCTATTTCCTCCCCTATTTCCTCTCCTATTTCCTCTCCTATTTCCTCTCTTATTTCCACTTCCTCTATTTCTATACTTTACTCAATATGCCATTTTCTTATATATATACTAGTTTCTTTTAAGAATACTAGTATATTTAATATTCCAATTTCCGTATATAATAGTAACTATAGGTTAAAAGTACTAGCTTTCAGGCTCCCTTTAAATAGACTAAATAGTCTAAAATGTTCCTCCCTATATAGTATATAATATAGAAGGAGGTGCTTTATATTCTCAGTTTTACTATATTTGTATTTATTATTAGATACTATTTTTAGCCTATATAAATAGGACTTTAAATATCCGTGGCCTAGCTTTAGCTAGAAGAATGTACTAGCTATAGGCCTAAGTATTTCTATAGGTAGGTTTATTTTTCTGGATACTTTCTATAAATATATATTACTATATAATTCTAGCTAGGTTTTCGGTTTAGTATAAGATTCTAAAAGTAGTCTATACTCTAGTTTCTTAACTTTATTAATTTTAATTCCTAGGAAAGTAAAGGAGGTTTTTACTAATTCAGGTTCTAATATAGGAGAAATAGTATCTAGCTTAGCTAGTATATCTGCTTCTTTATTCCCTATTATATCCGTATACTCTAGAACCCAGATTAGTTCTATATTAGCTCTTTTAGCTTTAAGAGCCTTAGTAGCTAATATAATTCTAATCTATTAACTTTGACCGGGCTTATTAGAAGGAGTTTTTAGTCTTAATAAACTAGCTTAGTTATCTATATAGATATTAAAAAGCTCTTCTCTTTTTGCTTTACTACTAGTATATTTAATAGCCCTAGTAATGCCTTCTAGTTCTCTATTATAGACTATAGTACTAACTCCTATATTCTGGCTTTCTCTATATTTAGCTATAACCGGAATATAAGAAGTTTTATAACTATAAACTATAAGCCCTAGGCCTACTCTAATTCCTTTTTTAGTTTGAGATCTATCTATATATATAGATAATATAGAGCTACTATTATATAAAGTCTTTAGGTAGAAATTATATAATATAGTAGTTTCTTTCTTTAGCTCTTTTAATATAGTAATTTTATAAGATACTTCTCTATCCCAGAGAGCGAAATAGAAGTATCTTATAGTCTCTAGATCTCTAGGGTCTACTAGATTACTAATAGAATCTACTATAGTTTCTATTTAAGACTTTTTAGCTAAGCGATCTTACTTTAGATTAGTATTTAGACTATAAATAGAGTCTATATTAGATTCTATTACTTCTAAATCTCTAGATCTTTAGAAGAACTTCTCGAACTCTAGTCTAATAGGGTATTTTAGACTTAGTTTAAGGATACGGAAGATATATTAATATTAACTATAGTTTAGCCTTATAATAGGTGGAACTAAAGCTAATTCGACTTCTATAGGAATAATAGGAGTAGTTTTGAATACTCCTAGGGTTTTCCTTAGGGCTAGGTTTTGAATTACCTATAAAGGCCGAATTTGAGCTTTGCTTTTAGTCTTCTACTATAGTATAGAACCATAGTCTATTATACTAGTAATACAGGCTAAATATAGCTATCTAATTATAAAAGGGAATAAGCTATATAATATATTTATAAGTCTTTATATCCTATAAAAGGCTTATTTTGCTTTGGATACCCTATAGGCTATATATTTCTTAAATCTGAGATTTTCATTAAAATAGATCCCTAGTTATTTAACTACTTTACTAGGGGAAACTAGTTCCCTATTAGGTAGTTTTAGACTAGGCTTATTTTTGGAATTATTAAAATAAATAAGCTCTGTTTTATTTATATTAAAGCTAATAGTATTCTTTTTCCCTAAGTTAACTATATCCTTTACTTCTCGTTCTAGGGTCTTTATATTCTTTTTAAGACTTTTAGAAGTAGTAGTAAGGGATATATTATCTAAATAGAATCTGAATTTAATATTTGCTAATTTAAATAAGTCTCAGATATAAATAAGGAATAATATAAGAGATATAGGGCTATCTTGTAAAATACTAGTAAGTATAGACCTAAATACTTCTATACTATTATTAAAAGCTAGTTATAATACTCGGTTATCTAGAAATAATAATACCTAGAGAATAAGGCTAGTAAGTAGTAATAAACTAATTATAATCTATAATAGCCTATTCTTGGATATATAATTAAAGGCGCCTTTAATATCTAGGAAGAAAGTATTAGTTTTTAGCTTATAGGACTTATTTAATTCTATTTTATTTTATAATAGTAAAGTAGTATTAATAGCTGACTTATAGAGCCTACCTCTCATTTGGAAGTAGTATAGTAGGTTACTAGTCTTGGCTAAATAGCTAAGTTGCCTAGCTAGTATTCTCTCAGAAACCTTCCCTAAATAATTAAGTAAGGAAATAACTTAATATACTTTAGGTAAGAAATAGTTTGGTTTTTCTAATTTCTTTAGAATAAAGCCAATAGCTTATTTCCAGACTTTAAGGTAATATCCCTTATTAATAAATAAGAAATATAGCCTATAAAAGATATCTAGAGAAGCTTTATAAGTATAGACTATAATCTCTTAAGTAACTAAGTCTAGTCCAGGGGTTTTCCCTTTTATTTTAGAGATATAGGCTTATTCTAGTTCTATTTTAGATAAAATAGGCTAGTTCTATTTTGAGCTAGGCCTATAGTCTATTAAACTAATAGGTACTATAATAAGAGGAAGTAGGAAAAGTATAATTCTAAAGATATTATACTTCTCTTAGAAAGTCGATTTTAGCTTATTTAAACTATTATCTAAGATACTAGGAATAGATTAATATATAGTATCTTTAGTATATTTTATAGCTTTAAAAATCGACTAGGAGTCTTTATTCTCTAAGAACTTGTTCTAGTATACTAGCTTAGTACTCTTAATAGTATTAAAATAGGTATTTTTTATATTTTGGAGTTCTTATTTATAGAAAGTATATCCTAAAGCTTTAGACTTATAACTATAGTATAGTATTAATTTATATAAGGTTTTTAAGTCCTTATTTTACTAGGGTTTAGAATACGGACTAGTAG
Source organism: Hyaloscypha bicolor E (assembly GCF_002865645.1). Classification (NCBI taxonomy): domain Eukaryota; kingdom Fungi; phylum Ascomycota; class Leotiomycetes; order Helotiales; family Hyaloscyphaceae; genus Hyaloscypha; species Hyaloscypha bicolor. The sequence goes on along the minus strand of NW_020194684.1, from coordinate 4,422,835 downwards.
TAGATTTTGGAATACTATTACTAGCTGCTTCTACTATTCTATTAGTAAAGTCTTCTACTAATAGGTCTAGTTTATAATTTCCAGATATATTAGTAAATAGAAAGGATATATTCTCAAGGCTATTAATAAAGTAGCTTATAAATTTAGTCTAGTCCGCTTTCTTAGTATTAAATCTGACTGGATTAGAACTAGAGCTATAAGTCAACTTACTAATAGTAAATAGAACCCCGAAGTAATTAGAACCTAAGTCTAATAGTACTTACTAGTCTTTAATCTTAGTTACTATTTTACTAGTAGTAAAACTTAAGTCTAATATGAAAGGAATAAATATATTAGGTCTATAAAAGGTATCTTTCCCTGGTTTATTTAATAGCCTTAGAGAATAGTTTTCTATATAGCTAATTAAATGAACTATATAATTACTTTGAGATTTAAGGGAATTCTATCAAGAATAATATATATTAAAATCACCTAGTAATAGAGAACTATTATAGAGAGTAGTAAGTAAAATACTTTCTCTTAATATAGTTAATATATTATTAGAGTCTTCTGAGTAAATTATATTATAGAAATTAATTAGCTACATTTTTAGTATATTTAGACTTAAGTCTATAATTAAGTAATTAGGATTACTTAATGAGTTTGAGGCTAGACTAGCTTATAGTTCGCAAGCTATATAAAATAGGGTTCTAGGCCTCAGGGTACCGTAATTCGGAAGTATTTAGAAATAGCTAGAGTATATAATAAAATAATATTTCCGATTATTACTATCTCTTACTATTATTTATAGTTCCTGGATTACTAGAACTTTAATATCTAGTTCTATAGCTATTTATAAGACGTTTTTAGTAGTAGAGCTATTACGATTTATATTAACTTATAGTACTTTAATATAGCTATTTATTAATAGTAATAGTAGGAATTATAATAGTAGTAGCTTTTTTAATTATTAAATAAATCTTATATAGCTTAGAACTAGCTAAGTGAATAGTACTTAAATAATTAGAGTATTTAGTAGTTATATAGGGGCATTTTTTGCTCTTCTTTTTATAAATAGAGCAAAAATGGTTCTCAGTTACGTAACCCTTACTATATAGTAAATACTTAGGTTCCTTTTTGCAAATAGAATCTAAGTATTTATATCTTATATATCTAGTATACTATATAATACTAGAAATAGTATGGTATTTTATTACTTTAGTAGAGATTCCGGCTATAAGAAGTCTATTTTTAATAGCTCTATTAGCTTGAATCTCGGTAAGAAATACTACTATTACTAAACCGGCTTACTAGAGGCCTGAGTCTCTTTTCTTTTTAGAAATAGCTTAATAGGGCTAGCTAATAGGCTCTAGTCCCTTATTAAAGGTTTTGATTTCTTTTAGGACTAAGTCTATTTCTTTGGATATATTAAATTCATAAATAGGTAAACTATAGATAATAACTTTATATTAAGATTCTCCTTTTTATATACTTGTAACTAAGGGAAGTACTTCCTTTATAATAGCTTAATTTTGAACCAGAAAGTCAGAGTTAAATTCGGGAGTAGTATTAACTATAATATTATCTTTTAAGGAAAGAGAGACTATAGAGATTACTAGTTCCTTAATTCCCTTAGAGTAGAAAGTAGTATTAAGTGAATTATAAGTAGAAATAGTAGAGAATAAGCTAGCCTGCTCTATATAAGCTAGTAGGAAGGTGCTTTTCCTAGAGAGGGCTATAGATTTCGAGCTAGTATTACGAGTACTAGAACTACTAGTATTACGGGTACTAAGTAGTTTATTAGTATTATAAGTACTACTACTACTAGTAAGTATACTAGAGCCTTTTCCTCCCTAATTTTTGGACTTAGTATATAATACTATAGTCCAGTCCTTTTCCGAGTAAGATTATGGTTCTTGAGTAGCGATTTTAGCCCAAGTAGGCTTTTCGGGGGTAGTTTTAGTTTAAGTAGCTAGTTTAGCTTGAGTTCTTAACTAAATTTCAATCCGTTTAGTAGTATTTTCGAGGTTTACTACCTGGGAGGCTAGTAAAGTACTAGTATAGCGGATACGGCCAAATTTAGTATATTCTCTAAAGATTTCTACTAAATCTAGTAGTCGAGATTACTAGTTATATAACGGAGTAATAGTAATAGCTTTGACTATTAAGTCCCGGGCTTAATGAATTAGTAATTTAGCTTTATTTAAAGCTTGATTCTAATATTAGTAGTGGTTTTCGTAGTTTTGGTATTCCTTATTAATATTGCTATTAATATTACTCAAGCTAGGGCTATGCTTTAGCCTATTCTGGAGGCGGCTTAGTTAAGCCGTACTAGCTAAATTAGGCTGAGGAAAAGGGGCTGCGAGTTTGTCTGAAGAGATGGGATTTGTAGCTAAATCGAATGCGAATTGAGCTCCCTGGCTAAACCGAGCTAGTGGGGAGCTAGTGGGTGGGTCTAGCTGTTTGCTAGGGCCCTCTGGAAGCTCTCCGAGCTCTTGAAAGTCAATGGGAGGGGGGCTAGAGCCCGGGGGGTCAGGGGGGGCCATTTAGCCTGTTCTAGCTCTACTTATAGTAGGTTCTAGAGCCTGGGGCCAAAGGGCTGAGGTGTATTGAGTGAGTTCTAAAGGTGGGTGAAGTGTGGGTGTGAAAGTAAGGGGGGTAAAAAAACCGGAAAAAAATGGTTCTTAAATTATTCTAATAAATTAGCTTTTATAAAAGAGACCTTAGTTATAAGATATAAGAGCTAATTAAGCTTGGAATTATTATAGACCTTTGGGCTAGTATCTTATATAGCTAGTAATACTATAAGAGAAATAGGGTCTAGAGAATTAGGATCTAAGTAATCGAGCTTCGGGTATTTGTCTATTAGGCTATTAACTAGTATTATTACTTGAAATAATAAGAAATACTTGGTTATAAGATATTTATTTATCTAATTATCTAGTAAAGAAATAAGTAATAGAATTAATTTACGAGATATTAAGAATTTAGAAGAAATAGAAGTAAAGTTTTCTAATTAGTTTCTTATTAATAAGATCTTAATAATAGATCGGGCCTATTACCTAAATTATTTCTAAGAAAGATTTAGAGAATTTAATATAGTAATAGGCCGCGGTATTCTTAGCTTATATAATAATAGCTAAGAGAAGTTTAGTAAGATATTTATATTACTATTATAACTGGCTTTAATATAGTAAATATATTTCTTAAAAAATTTAGATAAATTAGGTATTACCAGGTACTTTAAGCTAGTTATAGGCTTAGAAAATTATAGATATAATATTATATTAGAATAAATATTAGGCCCGAATTTAAGAAACTTCTCCTAGATAAATATAAAGTACTTTTCTATAATATATATAATATAGGCCTTAAATATATAATTATTATTTATAAGAATCTAGTAAATATTATTACTTTTATATTTAATAAGATATTTCTTTATTACTTCATTTTCCTTTAGCTTTTTCTTGCTTTATTTACTAGCTATAAATCAGGTATAAGACCTAATAATACAGAAATAATTAATAAATAATTTATAAAGGTTCTTTATTTAGAAAAATATTATATTAAAAACATTATAAGATTATTATATATAGAAATAAACTATAGTTTAAAATAGTTCGGGCTATTATTTACTCGGGAATTTAGAGCTCTTTAAGAATATCTTAATAATAATTTATAATATTTGTCTAATTTTCTTTATAGCTCTATTTATTTCTAGGTTATATAATATAAATAATTTAAAGTAAATTCCGGTTTTTATAAGATAAAGCTAAAAGGCCTTAGAAACAAATTCTTTTCTATTATTCGTCTGTAATTATATAATTCATTTATAATAGAACTCTTAGAAAAGCTTAAATTTAGCTAGTAATTCAGATTTATATTTTATAATATAATACTCGACCTCTTTAATCTTATTATAATAAAAGTAAATAAAGTATTTTATGTTATTTATTACTATATATAAAAGGCTAATTATATTTATATAAATTAGCTTATTCGGGTATTTTTCTAATATAATATACTCTTTATAAGATAGCTTTATTATATAGTTTTTAAAATAAGCTTTATAAGTATAAAATATTAGAAGCTTATAAAGATTTATATTTTCTATTATATTCTTAAGTTTAACTAGATTTTTTTTACTAAAATATCTAATCTATTATATTAGCTTAAATAAATAGAAAACTTCCTTAAAGTAAATAATATAGGCTTATTACTTTTAGTATAAATTATAAGTCTTCTAATTATATCCGGGCTATTAAATCCGTTTTTTAAGTATTAAGAAATTAATATTAAGGCAGAAGAGGTTATATAAGATAGAGGCTATAAATATACCTTAACTAGTCTATTTTTTTTAATCTCGAGAATAGCTTTATATTTATTAAGTTATACTTTTATATTTTTCTAAATAAAGTTAAGATATAATAGGAGATTTATTTTAAAATCCAAATAGAAAATAATATTAGATATTTATAGCTATTTAAAATTCCTTCTTATTATTTAAACTAGTAAAACTACTATTTCTTTCTCTTATAATACTAGGCTATATTTACTAATACTCGTAATCTAATTAATTTCTTTATTATTTAGTAGTTTAATTAATTTAAAGAACTTTTATTTATAAAATATATATTAGATATAGTTATTATTAAAAATAAATATAACTATAAATAAGCTAAATATAAGAGACTATAGTATTTAGTAAGTTTTACTAAAAAGTATTAGAAACTTAATAATTAAGATACTAAAAAATATAAATAGTAAGAACTTTAAAACTTAAAAAAGAAATATTTAAAAATATAATAATACGAGTAGAAATAAGACTTAAAGAAATATCTTATAGCTATTTTATATAATTAAAGCTAGTAAAAATACTAGTAAAATAATACCTAATATAAGTAAAACCATATATTAAAATAAAACTAAAATATAAGTAAAGACTCGAGCCTATAGGTTTTTATATTATAATTAAAAATATATATTAGTTATTAACTTTAGCTATAAAATAGTCTTATTTTATTAGATATAATTAATTTATAAGAAGAGCTACTATAACTTTTATAATTACTAATTATTAAGTTAGAAAGTAAACTCGAATTATAATATAATATATCTATAAATAGCTAGATATTTATAGGTAGTTATTAAGAGCTTCTTTTATTTAGGAGTAAATTAGTTTCTAGAAAATAATTTTAACTTCTATTCTACTTATTTCTTTTCTCGGTATTCTCGTTTTTTCTTGAGATATTTCCTAAAAGCGGCTTTTAAATAAAAATACTTAATTATATATTTTATTTTAATATAATATAGTTTTCTATAATATTTATATTTAATATCTATTTTATTTTTTCCTTAATTTATATATAATAGAAAGATAATTTAGCTAAATAATTATTATATTAGGGCCTTTTCTTTTTATATAACTTATATGAATTTAAAAAGAATTATATTTACTTTAGCTATATTAATAAAGTTATTATAAGAAATCTAGTATAATTTAAAAGTATTATATATAAATAAGAAATTATTTAAATATAGTTTTATTATCTAGAATATAAGTAATTAGGTACTTTTATAAAAAAAAAAGTTTATTATTAAGTCTTATAAATATATTATTATATTCTATAATATTAATATAATTATTAAGATAAAAATTAAGGAAATTACTTTAGAAGTAATTAAAGATAATAATACTTTATAGGCAGAATTACTTTTTAAGGAAAGTAAAAAGTAGCTTGAGATTAAACTTTTATATACTTTTTATAAGATTATATTTCTTTATTTTAATATAAAGAAAAGTAGTCGGGTTAAGCTTATTATTTATAATACTTTTCTTTTAAACTTAGAATTTCTTTTACTTATTAAATTAGGCTTAATAAGCCTCCTATATTTTAGTAAGAAGCTTTATAAGTCTAACTAGTTTAGAAAGAGTTCTATCTAGAAGCTTCTAGTAAAAATAGTTCTTATTAATAAGGGTATTATTAATTCTTTAATACTAGTTAATCTAGTTAGATCTATTAAGTTCCGGAATAATAATAAGAGCTAAAGAGGTAAATAATCTAGTCTTTAAAGCTATTATTAAATATTATCTATTTAGTTAAATAGTTAAGTATAAAGTATTTAGTAAAGAAATTATTAATCTAATTTAGTTAAAGTTATATAGTATTTAATAATTTTTTAGTTAAATCTTTCTTATATATTTATATTTTAGATCTTAACTTAATAACTAAAAAGAAATATAAGTAATAGAAATCTAGGGCTCGGAGAGCTTAAGGCCTTAGTATCTAGATAAGTATATTTAGAGAAAAAAGGTTTAATTTCTGAATTAGTATAATTAGAATTAGAGTCTTAATTGAATTTAGTATTAAAGAATTTAATTAGAGTATTAATAAGAATATATATATAATAAGGAAATAAGTTAGGTTAGAAAAGAAATATATTTTATAATTAAGTAATTTTATAGGTTCAAGTATTTCTTAATAAGATAAACATTTTATTTATAAGAAACGCCTGCTTTAAGATTACTTATAACTCTTGGGCTATTAGCTCTTTAACTATTTATTTTATTATTAATTAAATAAGATAGAGAAATTAGTTAATAAAAGAAAGAAATAAGTTTAGAAATTAGAATATTATAATTCTTATTAATTAAGGTTTATTAGAACTATATTATCGGGTCTACTAGTATCTTAGTATTTATATAGCTTTTAAACTAATAGAAAACTCTAATATTAGGAAATTAGAAGATAAGAATAGCTTATAAGAATAATTAATCCGTTAGTTTTAGAAATAAGAAAGAACTCGTATTAATTCTTTTTATATAAGATATGAATTATTAAATAAATTCAAGTATATTTAGAGAATTATATTTATTATTTCCTAAGATAAGAAAGGAATCTAATATCTCGGTAATTTTAATAGTAATTAAGAGATCTATATCCTTAATTTAATTCTATATAGAGGCTTATAAAGCCAAGTATCTTTGGGTTAGAATTATTTATTTATAAAGTAATAATTAGATTAGGTAACTTAGTTCTATAAAAGTTACCGGGCTTAGAACTTATTAAATAAATAAATATATATATATATTTATACTAGCTAGTTAGTTTTATATATAGTTATATATATATAATATATTATATAACTATATTTAATACTATTTATATCTTATTAGCCTTTAAATTAATATTAAGAAATCGGAATTTAAAGTTATATATATAAAGTATTTAGGCTTTATTATTTTTATATCTAGTATTAAAATAAATCCTAATAAAGTCAAAATAATATATAACTAGTAATTCCTAAAAGTAGTTAAGGATATATAGTCTTTTTTAGCTTCTATAACTTTTATAAATATTTTATTAGAAAATATAAACGAATTATTAGATCTCTTATTTTATTTATAAAAAATAATAATTTTTTTAAATAATTCAAATAATATTAAAAGGCTTTTACTTATTTAAAGAAAGCTATAATTTTTATTTTATCTTAGTTTTATAATATTATAGTCTAGATTTGCCTATAATAATAAAAATAAATATATCTAAAAAAGTAATTACTAGCTTATTTTCTTAATAAAACCCAGAAATAGACTTTTAATATTCTATAATTTATTTTTCTAAAATTATATTTTTAGTAAAGCTTAATTATAATATATATAATAAAGAAATACTTACTATAATATAAGTATTAGAAAAATAAAAAGCTAAGCTAAAAGGCTTTTAAAATACTTTTTTTTAAGATTTATTCTAATTACTATATCTTAGAATACTTTATAATTACTAAAAAGCTCTTTTCTTAATAAGCTAAATAAACTAAGCTCTTATTTTACTATTATTTTAAGCTTATATATTATTCTAGAAAATTAAATAAGTAAGTAAATATTTTATTATAAAAATAAGATAAAATAAATATTTAGAACCAGATTAAGGAAAAGCTATAAACTTAAATACTTCTTTCTAAAGAAAAAATTAATTCAAAGATTATTTATAACTTATAGCTTATAATAATATTTTATAAAATCGGCTTACTTAATCCGGAATTTGGCCTTAAAATTAAATATATACTAAAGATTTTCCGGAGGAAAATACTCTTATTAGAGATATAATTTCTCTAAAAAAAAGTATTTTCTTAAAAGCTTTACTAGTAAACTCTGCTATAATAGCTCTTATAAAATTATTATTAGAAGCTCTTACTAAATATAATAGTTTATAACTTATAAATAAGATCCTATAAACTAATTATATATTACTAGATCTAGAAAAGCTATATATAATAGCCTAAACTAAAAGTAATATCTAAATACTATAAAATAATCTTCTTTTATATTATAGAAAACTCTATATTATAGAAAATAAAATAACTTCCGAATTACTTTTATAAATTATTCTAATTTATAAAATATATAATATATTATAGTTATTATAATATATAGTACTAGTAAAAGTTAGACTAGAGCTAGAGAGATATCTAATATCTGAGAGAGGTATCTGGTATCTAAGCGAGGCATTTATAGTTACCTGATTATTACATGTGATCCCGAGCTTAAGCTAGTAACGTGAGCCCGTATATAGCTTGCAATTATTTAGATCCGAGACTTCTTTGAGATCCTCTTTTTTCTTTAGCTTTGAATTATTAAAATAAAGATAGTCTAACTATACCTTCTAGGCCCTAGATCTTATACTCGTAATATAATTCAAAGTTTACCTACTTCTTAATCCTATAGAGGATTTAAATAATACTTACCCGATTGGTTTTTAATAAGTATAAACGTAATATATTATGGCTACTCCTGTACCGGTTAACTAATATTAGAATAAAAGAAATCCCTAGAATAACTAGGCAAGAAAGCCCTGGACTAGCTAGGTAAGTAAATAGGCCAGTAACCTTATTACTAAATAAAGACCTATAAGAAAGCAAGTCCCAGAATAACTAGGCAAGTCAGAAGAAGCTATAGTACGAGATATTACTAGTATATTACTAGAAAGTGAACTAGAGCCTCTTATTAAGTCTTCTAAAGAATCCGAATATCCCGTTAATACTTATAGTAAGAGAGATACTCTCTTTTAGAGAGCCAAGAAAGAAGAGGAACCTGCCCTATTAAAGGCGGATTTCTAAGAGTTACTTTAAAGCCCAGAGGCTTTATATAAGGAGATTATTAAGCTAATTCTAAAGATATATAATATTCTTGCCTATAGTAAGAATTATTATAATTAGCTAAGAAAAACCAAGCAAGCCTTATAAAAGAATAAAGCCATTATTAAAAAGCTTATTATATAGCCTATAGGAATAACTAGTTCCCTTGCTCTAGAAAGTAGATATTTAGTTAAACTCCCTGACTTTCTTATTTTTAAAAATATAACTAAGAATAGTATTACCTCTAATAATTAGTTAGTTTAGATTAAGAATAAGCTTTATAATAACTCTAATACTTATTAGATAGAGAACCTTAAGATTATTTATATTTCCGGCTATATAAATAGTTATATCTTTATACTAATTTCCTCTTGCCTAAATCAGGATAGTTAATATATATATAAGACTATTAGAGAACTATATACTTACTTAAAGAAGCTATATAGTAACCCAAATAAGGAATATAATACTCGGTAAGTCTTTAAAAACTATTTATAAAAAAGGGCCAGACCTTTTAAGAATTCTATATCTTATTTCTAAGATATATAATAAACGGAAATATTAATTTATAGGACCTTAAGGATAACCTAAATAATAAGCTTATCTAGAAGCTCTAAAAGGCTATAGCTATATATTATAATAACCCGGCTATTTATACTATAGAGTTCGTATAATATTATATTATAAATAATTAGTAGATCCGAGCTTATTATAAAAAGAAAAACTAGGTATCCAAGAAAGCTAATAAAGATATAGACAAGACAAGTTCAGGAGGCGCCTTTTATATAAAGCCCGCTTTCAAGATCCTAGTAATAGATAAGCCTGCCACCCCGAAGCCCGGATCCTTAGATCTCAAGTATTATAACTATAATAAATTTGGTTATATATCTAGAAGCTATCCAGAGCCTAAGACCAAATATATAAAGCAAGTTTTAGTAGCTAAGCTAGCGGTATTTATTATAAGTAAGCCGTTTAAAGATATAAAATAGAAAAACGAGAATCTCTAAAGAAAGTCTTCTCTTTAGGGCTATATTATATAAATATAATAGAAGTTAATTTAAGCTAGCTATTAGAAGATAAAGTATTTATATTTTCTTATATAATTAGTAATAATAGATTAGGTATTAAGACTTCTTCTTTTATTAATACTAAAGTAAACGAATATACTTTTATTAATTCCAAGTTTATAAGAATAATTAAATAATTTCTAGATATTAAGCTTATTTAATTAGTATTACCCTATAATATAAGAGGATTTAATAATAAGTAGGCTATATCTATTACTTATTATATTAAGCTTATACTTTTAATTAATAAATAGAAAGTCCTAGTACTTATACTAGTTATAAGACTAGGAAAATATAATATAATTTTGGGATAATAATAGTTTATAAATACTAGTATTCTAATTAATTATAAGAATAAAAGATTAATCTAGCCAGATAATTAGCCTAGAAAGAAGAATTAGGATAAGGTCCTAACTATTATATATAAGAACTTAAAACCTGGGAAAAGTAACTAGTACTAAGAAAATATAGATAAAAGAAATAAAGCTATAGCTATAGATAAGTTCTAGAGACCTTAGCTTATAAAGAGGAAATCCTCTTATTCTTTTCCTAACCCGGGCTTAGAAAGCCATATATAGTAAAAGAATTAAGCTTAATATTATAGAGAAATACAGGTAGCCTTAGGGAATATAGAGGTTTTTCCTAAGCTAGAGATAGGGATATTAAAACCATATTATCTAAAGAAAAGCTATAAGAGCTAGTTAAGGCCTATAATTAATATTATAGGTATCTTACTAGCTACTTTCTAGATAAACTTTTAGAAAAAAGAGAATCTTTTCTTTATAATATTATTTTTCGAGATTAATAAAGAGCTAGAATTATAGTAAGAGAACAAGTTTATTCCGGGCAAATAATAGCCAGGAGAAATAGAGCTATAGTAGCTAGTAAGAGTCTTACTAGAGGAATTTAAGGAATTTATAAATATTTTCTTAAAGAAAGTATTAAATATCTTATCTCTATATTAACTATATAACTATAAGATTTAGATTAATAATCCCAAAGGCCTAGAGAGCCTAGGGTATTTCCCGCTTTATTAATAGTTAATCTATAAGCTATAGGAGATCAAGTATTTCTTTAAAGAGAATCTTTAATAAGGCTTTATTAAGCCAAGCTAGTTTCCTTTTATATCCCCGATCCTCTTTATAAAGAAGGCTAATAGAGCTTTCTAATTCTATATTAACTATTATAAGCTAAATAACTTAATATAAAAGGATTATTATTCTCTTCTTCTTATTTATAAGACCCTTATATAGCTAGCTCAAGCCTAGGTTTATATAAAACTAGATATTTAGTAAGTATTTTATTAAATTCAAATAGATCCAGAATTAGAAGAACTTATAATATTCCATATAAGATATAGGACTTATAAGTATAAAGTCTTTTAGGAAGGCCTAACTAATAGCCCTGCTATATATTAGAAATATATAAATAATATTCTCTTTAATTACCTTAATATCTTTTATATAGCTTATTTAGATAATATCCTAATTTATTTAGATAATTCCCTGAAATATAAAAACTATATATAAAAGATTCTTTAATAGTTACGGGATACTGGCCTTTAAGTAAATATTAAGAAATTAGAATTTAAGGTTATTTATATAAAGTACCTAGGCTTTATTATCTTTATTAGAGGTATTAAAATAGACCTAGATAAGATAGTAATTATTAAGAACTAGTAACTATTAAAGATAGTTAAAGAAATATAAGGCTTTCTGAGTTTTTATAACTTTTATTAATACGGCCATATAATAAAGCCCCTAATAGCTCTAATATATAAGGGAGTTCCGTTTAAGTAAATAGATTAGTATTAAGAAGGTTTTACTAAGCTAAAATAAGCTATATTCTTAATACTAATTCTATATTACTATAACCCGAATCTCTTTACTATAGTTAAGACAGGACTCTAGTATCCGGTAGTATTCTTCTCTAAGACTATATAGTTAGTAAAGCTAAATTATAATATTTATAATAAAGAAATACTTGCTATTATTCTCTCCTTAACTAAATAGTAAGCGGAACTAGAAGGCCTATAGGAAGCACTCTTTATAATTTACTCAGACTACCGAGCTCTCGAGTACTTTATAACTATAAGAAAGCTCTTAGTAAAACAAGCTTACTAGATAGAGTACCTTTCTTATTACTATTTCAAGCTTATATACTAGGTAAATAAATCAAATAAATAAGCAAATACCCTAAATAGGAAGTATAAGAATATAACTGCCTAAAATAAGGTAATAGTAGCTTACTAGACCTAAATTCTCCTCCTATAATAAAAGATTAATAATAATATTATATAGGATTTCTAGTTAGCCCTAATTAAGGCCTTAGTAAGCCCGGCTTAAGAAGAAACCTAATATAATAGTATCTAGCTAGTAAATAAGCTATTAAGTAAGAACCGAGAATTACCGGAGCTAGAAAAGCTATGAGATAAGGCAAGAAATAAGAAAGAAAATACTTGAATACTATAAAACGGCCTTCTTTTATAATATAGCAAACTATTTATATCTAATAATATAATAATATCCGAGATGCCCTTATATATTACTCTTATTTAGAAGGTATATATATAGCCCCTAATAGGATATCCAGAATAAGCCAAGCTTTAATAGCTTCTTTAGGCCTACTATTACTAGCTAGGCCAAGATATAGATATTAATTAGTATAGGGATAACTACTATATCTACTAATAATCTCATATTCCTAGAAATAAGAAGCCAGGGCTCTTGTATCTATTACTAGTCCCTAACTATTTCTAGTAATATATATTAGTGGATTTCAAGAAATACCCAGAAAATAGGAATAAGTATAATATAGTAGTAATCTTTATTAACTATCTGGGCAAGCGCCCTATTATAATTCCTGTTCGAGATATAATAATAGCTAAAGAGTTAGTACTCCTATTTCTTACTTATATAGTTTACTAAATTAGTATTCCGGAGACTATAGTATCTAATTAAGGCCCCTAGTTTATATTAGATTTCTAAAGCAAGTTCTATAAACGTATTAGTATAAAGCTCAAGTTATTAATTACTAACTATCTCTAAACTAATAGCCAGATAGAGATTATTAACTAGTACTTTAACTAATAGCTATATTCCTATATAAATTACTACTAGGATAATTGAGACGAATAAATAGTAATAATTAATTACTAGTAAGTAGCTCTAGTCTATAAGACTATAAGCTAATCCCTGTTCTTTATAGAGAAGAACTATAAACCGCAGATATTATTTAACTAGGAAACCCAAATATAATTAGATATTTCAAAGAAAGAGCTAAATAGACAAGAGGCAAAGGCCCTAGTAATATAGCTTTATAAATTATAGTAAAAGATATAGGAAAATATAATATAAATATAAGAATATTATATTACTCAAGCTAATAAGTACTACTAACTAGTAAACTTTAGAATAGGAAACAAGATATAAATTATTACTAAGTACTAGAAGAATAATTATCCGAGTTATAAGCTAGCTTATTAAATAAAAGAACCATATAAGATCCTGGAATAAGTAGGATATTTCTTTAGGCTTAAGCTTCCGGAATTAATAAGAATATATCCGGTATTTTATATAAAGAAGCTATATAAAGATTCAGGTAATTCCCTTCTCGGATAATCAAATCCGGAGCCTCTATTATTAGAACTATAAGACAGGGAAATAGAGTATAAAGTTCAAGAAGTATAAGTAATAAAACTGCTTTATAGGAAGCTAAAGTACTGAGTCTAGTAAAAAGAATAGGATCCAGATTTGGAATAGTATCCTGCTTTCTTATTAAGTAATAGTATCCTAGCTTTTTAGAGCTTCTATAATAAGAACCCCGAATAGCCAGGACTGCCCCAGAATCTCTCCTATTAGTTAGATTATACTAAGAATAATATATTGCCAGAACTATATATATATATTTTTTTTTTTCCTTTTAACGTGCTTTATTAGTTTTAGAACTATATAGCACGGCTAGCTAAGCTAGCGTGAGTCTCAGTAGCTTATATGCAGGCCCAAATTCCAATATAGGTAGTAAATAGTTAGGGACATACCCCTGAAACAAAAACTTAAGGAAATAAAGAAAAAATAAGTATAAATCGTAATTCCCCCCCTACTCCCTATTTCCCTTTTCCCTTTTTCCCTATTTTCCTTCTCCTATTTCCTCCCCTATTTCCTCCCCTATTTCCTCCCCTATTTCCTCCCTTATTTCCACTTCTTCTACTTCTTCCACTTCTTCTACTTCTTCTACTTCTTCCACTTCTTCCACTTCTTTTACTTCCACGCTTTGCTTAATATGCCATTTTCTTGTGTATATACTAGTTTCTTTTAAGAATACTAGTATATTTAATATCCTAATTTCCGTGTGTAATAGTAATTATAGGTTAAAAGCACTAGCTTCCAAGCTTTCTTTAAATAGACTAAATAGTCTAAGTTATTCCTCCCTATATAGCATGTAGTATAAAAGAAGGTGCTTTATATTCTTAGTCTTTTCGTATTTGCATTTATTATTAGATATTATATTTAGCCTATATAAATAGGACTTTAAATATCCGTGGCCTAGCTTTAGCTAGAAGAAGGCACTAGCTAGGGGCCTAAAAGTTCCTAAAGGTAAGTTTATCTTTCTGGATACTTTTTACGGATATATATTACTATATAATTCTAGCTGGGTTTTTGGTTTAGTATAAGATTCTAAAAGTAGTCTATACTCTAGTTTCTTAACTTTATTAATTTTAATTCCTAGGAAAGCAAAGGAGGTTTTCACTAATTCAGGTTCTAATATAGGAGAAATAGTGCCTAGCTTAGCTAGTTCGTCTGCTTCTTCGTTCCCTATTATATCTATATGCCCTGGAACCCAGATTAGTTCTATATTAGCTCCTTTAGCTTTAAGGGCCTTAGTAGCTAGTATAGCTCTAATCTATTAACTTTGTCCTGGCTTATTAGAAGGAGTTTTTAATCTTAGTAAACTAGCTTGGTTATCTATAAAGATATTAAAAAGCTCCCCTCTCTTTGCTTTATTACTAGCGTACTTAATAGCCCTAGTAATGCCTTCTAGTTCTCTATTATAGACTATAGTACTAGCTCTTATATTCTGGCTTTCTCTATATTTAGCTATGACCGGAATATAAGGAATTTCGTGACTATAAACTATGAGCCCTAGGCCTACTTTAAGTCCTTTTTTAGTTTGAGATCTATCTATATATATAGATAGTATAGAGCTATTATTATATAAAGTCTTTAGATAGAAGTTATATAATATAGTAGTCTCTTTCTTTAGCTCTTTTGATATAGTGATTTTATAAGGCACTTCTCTGTCCCAAGGGGCAAAATAAAAGTATCTTATAGTCTCTAGGTCTTTAGGGTCTATTAGATTACTAATAGAGTTTATTATAGTTTCTACTTGAGACTTTTTGGCTATGTGATTTCGCTTTAGATTAGTATTTAGACTATAAATAGAGTCTATATTAGATTCTACTAGTTCTAAATTACGGGATCTTTGGAAGAACTTCTCGAACTCTAGTCTAATAGGGTATTTTAAACTTAGTTTAAGGATACGAAAGGCATATTAATATTAACTATGGTTTAGCCTTATAATAGGTAGAACTAAAGCTAATTTGACCTCTATAGGAATAATAGGAGCAGTTTTAAATATTCCTAGGGTTTTCCTTAGGGCTAGGTTTTGAATTGCCTATAAAGGCCGAATTTGAGCTTTGCTTTTAGTCTTCTACTATAGTATAGAACCATAGTCTATTATACTAGTAATATAGGCTAAATATAGCTGTCTAATTATAAAAGGGGATAAGCTACGCGATATATTCATAAGTCTCTATACCCTATAAAAGGCTTGTTTTACTTTGGAAGCCCTATAGGCTATATGTTCCTTAAATCTGAGATTTTCATTAAAATAGATCCCTAGCCATTTGACTACTTTACTAGGGGAAACTAGTTCCCTATTAGGTAGTTTTAGACTAGGCTTATTTTTGGAATTATCAAAATAAATAAGTTCTATTTTATCTATATTAAAGCTAATAGTATTCTTTTTCCCTAAATTGACTATATTCTTTACTTCTCTTTCTAGAGTCTTAATATTTTTCTTTAGACTTTTAGAAGCAGTAGTAAGGGATATATTATCTAAATAGGATCTGAATTTAATATTTGCTAACTTAAATAAGTCTCGGATATAGATAAGGAATAGTATAGGGGATATAGGGCTGCCTTGTGGAATACTAGTAAGTATAGACCTAAATACTTCAATACTATTATTAAAAGCTAGTTATAATACTCGGTTATTTAGGAATAATAATACCCATAGAATAAGGCTAGTAGGTAGTAATAAACTAATCATAATCTGTAATAGCCTATTCTTGGACACGTGATCGAAGGCGCCTTTAATATCTAGGAAAAGAGTACTAGTTTTTAGCTTATAAGACTTATTTAATTCTACTTCATTTTATAATAGTAAAGTAGTATTAATAGCTAACTTGTAGAGCCTACCTCCCATTTGGGAGTGGTGCAGTAGGTCACTAGTCTCGGCTAAATAGCTAAGTCGCCTAGCTAGTATTCTCTTAGAAACCTTCCCTAAGTAATTAAGTAGGGAAATAACTCGATATGCTTTGGGTAGGGAATAGTTTAGTTTTCCTGATTTCTTTAGAATAAAGCCAGTAGCTTGTTTCCAGACTTTAGGGTAGTATCCCTTATTAATAAATAAGAAGTATAGCTTATAAAAGATATCTGGAGAAGCTCTATAAGCATGAACTATAATTTCTTGAGTAACTAAGTCTGGTCCAGGGGTTTTCCCCTTTACCTTAGAAGTATAGGCTTGTTCTAGCTCTATTTTAGACAAAATAGGCCAGTCCTACTTTGAGCTAGACCTATAGTTTATTAAACTAGTAGGCTCAGTAATAGGGGGTAGTGGGAAAAGCACAGTTCTAAAGATATTACACTTCTCTTGGAAAGTCGATTTTAGCTTATTTGAACTATTATCTAAGATACTAGGAATAGGTTAATATATAGTATCTTTAGTATATTTCATAGCTTTAAAAATTAACTAGGGGTCTTTATTCTCTAAGAACTTATTCCAGTGCGCTAGCTTAGTACTCTTAATAGTATTAAAATAGGTATTTTTTGTATTTTGGAGTTCTTGTTTATAGAGAGTATACCCTGAAGCTTTAGACTTATGGCTATAATATAGCATTAATTTACGTAAGGTCTTTAAGTCCTCATTTTACTAGGGTTTAGAATACGGACTAGTAGTAGATTTTGGAATACTATTACTAGCTACTTCCACTATTCTATTAGTAAAGTCTTCTGCTAATAGGTCTAGTTCATGGTTTCCAGGTATACTAGTAAGTAGAAAGGGCATATTCTTAAGGCTATTAATAAGGTAGCTTGTAAATTTAGCCCAGTCCGCTTTCTTAGTATTAAATCTGACTGGATTGGAACTAGAGCTATAAGTCGACTTACTAATAGTAAATAGAACCCCGAAGTGATTAGAACCTAAGTCTAGTAGTACTTGCCAGTCTTTAATCTTAGTTACTATTTCACTAGTAGTAAAACTTAAGTCTAATACGGAAGGAATAGATATATTAGGTCTATAGAAGGTACCTTTCCCTGGTTTATTTAATAGCCTTAGAGAATGGTTCTCTATATAGCTAATTAAATAAACTATATAACTACTTTGAGGTTTAAGGGAATTCTATTAAGAATAATATGTATTAAAATCACCTAGTAATAGAGAGCTATTATAGAAAGTAGTAGGTAAGATATTCTCTCTTAATATAATTAATATACTATTAGGGTCTTCTAGGTAAATTATATTATAGAAATTAATTAGCTACATTTTTAGTATACCTAGACTTAAGTCTATAATTAAGTAATTAGGATTACTTGGTGAGTTTGAGGCTAGACTAGCTTGCAGTTCGCGAGCTATATAAAATAGGGTTCTAGGCCTCAGGGTACCGTAATTCGGGAGTATTTGGAAATAGCTAGAGTATATAATAAAACAATATTCCTGATTATTATTCCCTGCTATTACCCAAGGCTCCTGGATTACTAGGACTTTAATATCCAGTTCTATAGCTATTTGCAAGACGTTTTTAGTAATAGAGCTATTACGATTCACATTAACTTATAGTACTTTGACATAGCTACTCATTAATAGTAATAGTAGGAATTATAGTAGTAGTAGCTTTTTTAATTACTAAGTAAACCTCATATAGCTTAGAACTAGCTAAGTGGGCAGTACTTAAGTAATTAGAGTATTTAGTAGTTACGTGAGGGCATTTTTTACCTTTCTTCTTATAGATAGAGCAAAAATAGTTCTCAGTCACGTGACCCTCACTACATAATAAGCACTTAGGTTTCTTTTTGCAAATAGAATCTAAGTACTCGTACCCTATATACCTAGTATACTATGTAGTACTAGAAATAGTATGGTATTTTATTACTTTAGCAGAAATCCCGGCTATAAGGAGTCTATTTTTAATAGCTCTATTAGCTTGAATCTCGGTAGGGAATACCACTATTACTAAACCGGCTCGCTAGAGGCCTGAGTCTCTTTTCTTCTTAGAAGTAGCCTAATAGGGCTAGCTAATAGGCTCTAGTCCCTTATTAAAGGTCTTGATTTCTTCTAGGACTAAGTCTATTCCTTCGGGTATATTAAACTCACGAATAGGTAGACCGTAAATAATAACTTTATACCAAGGTTCTTCTTTTTATATGCTTGTAACTAAGGGAAGCACCCCCTTTATAATAGCTTGATTTTGAACCAGAAAGTCAGAGTTAAATTCGGGAGTAGTATTAACTATAATATTATCCTTTGAGGAAAGAGAAACCGTAGAGATTACTAGTTCCTTGATTCCCTTAGAGCGGAAAGCAGTATTAAGCGAATTGCGAGTTGAAATAGCAGAGAACGAGCTAGCCTGCTCTATATGAGCTAGTAGGAAGGTGCATTTCCTAGAGAGGGCTATAGATCTGGTGTCACGAGTACCAGAACTACTAGTATCACGTGCACTGGGTGGTTTATTAGTGCCACGAGCACTACCGCTACTAGTAAGTGTACTAGGGCCTTTTCCTCCCTGATTTTTAGACTTAGTATGTGATACTAAAGTCCAGTCCTTTTCCGAGTGTGATTCCGAGTATATTTGTGGTTCTTGAGTAGCGATTTTAGCCCAAGTAGGCTTTTCGGAGGTAGTTTTAGCTTGAGTAGCTAGCTTAGCTTGAGTTCTTGACTAAATTTTGATCCGTTTAGTGGCATTTTCGAGGTTTGCTACCTATAAAGCTAGTAAAGTACTAGTATGGCGGATACGGCCGAATTCTGTATATTCCCTGAAGATTTCTACTAAATCTAGTAATCGAGATTGCTGGTCATGTGACGGGGTAATAGTAATGGCTTTGACTATTAAGTCCCGGGCTTAACGAATTAGTAATTTAGCTTTATTCGAAGCTTGATTTTGGTATTAGTAGTGGTTTCCGTGGTTTTGGTATTCCTTATTAATATTACTATTAATATCGCTCGCGCTAGGGCCACGCTTTAGCCTGTTCTGGAGGCGGCTTAGTCGAGCCGCACTAGCTGAATTAGGCTGAGGAAAAGGGGCTGCGAGTTCGTCTGAAGAGATAGGATTTATAGCTAAATCGAATGCGAATTGAGCTCCCTGGCTAAACCGGGCTAGTGGGGAGCTAGTGGGTAGCTCTAGTTCCTCGCTAGGGCCCTCTGGAAGCTCTCCGAGCTCTTGAAAGTCGATGAGAGGGGGGCTAGAGCCCGGGGGGTCAGGGGGGGCCATTTAGCCTGTTCTAGCTCTACTTATAGTAGGTTCTAGAGCCTGGGGCCAAAGGGCTGAGGTGTATTGAGTGAGTTCTGAAGGTGGGTGAAGTGTGGGTGTGAAAGTAAGGGGAGTAAAAAAAACCGGAAAAAAGTCGTGTATGCCAGAACTATATAATATGAACGGAAATCCTTTGAAGTTATATATAAAAGGCCCTGGCCTTTAATATATAACCTATAACTTGGAAATTTAATAGAAACTTTCGAAGCTCGGGAATAAGCTTACTTCGAGAGAGGGAGTAATATTATAGTTATTATAATATACGGTACTAGTAGGGGTTAGACTAGAGCTAGAGAGGTATCTGGTATCTGAGAGAGATATCTGGTATCTAAATAAAGTATCTGTAGTTACCTGATTATTATACATAATCCCGAGCTTAAGCTAGTAATATAGGCCCGTATATAGCTTGCAATTATTTAGATCCGAGGCTCCTTCGAGATCCTCTTTTCTCTTTAGCTTTGAATTATCGAAATAAAGATAGTCTAATCACGCCTTTTAGGCCCTAGATCTTATACTCGTAATATAATAAATCTTTTTCTAAATATCCTAAATATATAAAGCTTTATTAATTATTAAAGAAATAATATTACTAGCTATTTATAAGCAAGAATATTAATTAATACTATAATAATTACTATATTTATAAGAAATTATATATATCTAGAAATAAGAAGCCTAATTTATTTTATTTCCTTTTAGTTTCTAATTACTTCTAGTAATATATTATTATAAACTTTAAGAACTATTTAGAAAATAAATCAAGCTATAATATAATTACTATATTTATAAATTACTTATCTAAATACCTAATTATAATTCCTATATAAGATATAATTATAGTTAAATAGCTAGTATTCCTGTTTTTATTTTATATAATATATTAAATAAATATTTTTGAAATAATTATATTAGATTAGGAATTCTAATTTATAACTGATTTTTAGAGCGAATTTTATATAAGAATTAGTATAAAGCTTAAGCTTTTAATAGCTAATTACTTTTAAATAAATAGAGATTATTTATTAGTATTTTAATTAGAGATTATATTTATATACTAATTATTATTAGAATAACTAAAATAAATAAGTTACTATAATTAATTATTAATAAGTCTTCTTTTAGTATAAAACTATTAGCTAGTTCCTATTTATAACTAAAAAGAGCTATAAGCCTTATATTTCTCTAAACTAGAACTTTCTTATTAAAGCTAATATATTTAAAAAGAAATTAAATAGAAATAAAGCTAAGATATTAGTAAATTAATTATATAAATTATAGTAATTTATTTAAGGCTATATAAAGCAAGTATAAGAATAATATATAATATAAGCTAATAAATACTATTATCTAATTAATTTTAAAGTCAGGAATAAAATATAAGTTATTATAAAGTACTAGAAATCCGATTATCTGAACTAAAAGCTAAGAAACTAAATAAAAGGCCTATTTGAAATTCTAGAATAATATAATTACTTATTTCTTCTAAAACTACTAGAAACTATAAATATATATCTAGTTTTTTATATAAAGAAGCTATAAAAAGACTTCTAGAATTCTTTATTAGATTAAATAAACCCGAAACTACTTTTATTAATACTAGAAAATAATAAATAGAAATATAATATTAAGTAAGTTATTATAGTTAAGCTAATAAGAAATAAGCTAAAATATAGAATTTAGTAAGTTAGCTAGAATAAGAATCTAGTATAATATTTAGTTTTAGTACTAAATAATAGTTCTCTAATTTTATAGAATTTTTATAATAATAATATTAATATACTAAGATTTTTATAAAACCTATAATATTAGCTAAATTATATAAAAAATAATACTTATCTAGAATTATATAGAAATAATAATAAATTCTTCTAAGTTATATAATAAAGGCCTTAATCTTTTATATATAATATTTATATTTAAAATACTAGTTTATTTTAGAAAGAAAAATAATACGAAATTAGATAAATTAATAGCTTTTATAAAGTTCGGAAATAAGTTTATTCTAAAGAAAAAAGTAATATTATAATTTCCAGATATCTAGTATTTGAAATATTTTACTAGATATTAGATATTTTCTAAATATATATAATATAGCTACTTTATTAGAGAAATATATATACTTTTTTATAGCCTTTTATATTCTAGTTTTCTTTTTCTTAGCTTTAAATTATTTTTATAAGAAATCTTTTATCTTACTTTCTAAGTTCTAAATATTATACCCATAATATTTATTAAGTATTTTACTTATAAATTAACTTCTTCTAATATAAATCGAAATATAAGCTTTATAATTTCTTTAATTTTCTTTATATATTATTCCTAAGCTATTTTATATAAATAAATATATAAGTTTATATATATAATACTTTTATATTCTTCTTATATATTAAATTAAAAAATATTAATAAAAAGATATATATTTCTTTAAATTATTACTTTTTCTTAATACTTATAATTTTCTATATTTATAGAATTATTAAATTCGAAAAAGCCAATATTTTCTAAATTTTATTTTAAGGAAACTTTATTTATATTAATTATATTATATTTATTATTAAAGCTTTAGTTTCTATTATTAAAACTATTACTTTCTTTACTATTTTTATTATTTGCTCTAGTTTTATTATTATTAAATAACTAGTATTTCTAGTATTTATTATATTTATCTAATATTTATCTAATATTTATATAATAAGTATAATTATTTTAGTAATTATTTTTTAAAAAAAGAAAATATTCTTATATTAGAACTATACTAACTATATTATTATTATTATTATTTAATTTAAAAGATTAGTAATTATTTAGTTAAGACTTTATACTAGTTTTAGTATAGTAATTAGTCTATACTTACTGGCATTTCACAAGGTAGCCCTATATCCCCTATATTATTTCTTATCTATATCCGAGACTTATTTAAGTCAGCAAATATCAAATTCAGATCCTATTTAGACGATATATCCCTTACTACTGCTTCTAAAAGTCTAAAGAAAAATATTAAGACTCTAGAAAGAGAAGTAAAGGATATAGTCGATTTAGGGAAAAAGAATGCTATTAGCTTTAATATAGATAAAACAGAGCTTATTTATTTTAATAATTCCAAAAATAAGCCTAGTCTAAAACTACCTAATGGGGAACTAGTTTCCCCTAGTAAAGTAGTCAAATGGCTAGGGATCTATTTCGATGAAAATCTCAGATTTAAGAAATATATAGCCTATAGGGCTTCTAAAGCAAAACAAGCCTTTTATAGGGTATAGAGACTTACGAATATATTACGTGGCTTATCCCCTTTTGCAATTAGATAGCTATATTTAGCCTGTATTACTAGTATAATAGACTATGGTTCTATACTATAGTGGAAGACTAAAAGCAAAGCTCAAATTCGGCCTTTATAGGCGATTTAAAACCTAGCCCTAAGGAAAACCCTAGGAGTATTCAAAACTGCTTCTATTATTCCTATGGAGATCGAATTAGCTTTAGTTCTACCTATTATAAGGCTAAACCATAGTCGATGTTAATATGCCTTCCGTATCCTTAAACTAAGTCTAAAACACCCTATTAGACTAGAGTTCGAGAAGTTCTTCCAAAGATCCCGTAATTTAGAACTAGTAAAATCTGATATAGACTCTATTTATAGTCTAAATACTGATCTAAAGCGAAATCGCATGGCCAAAAAGTCTCAAGTAGAAACTATAGTAGACTCTATTAGTAATCTAATAGACCCTAAAGACCTAGAGACTATAAGATACTTTTATTTTGCCCCTTAGGACAGAGAAGTGCCTTATAAAATTACTATATTAAAAGAGCTAAAGGAAGAGACTACTATATTATATAACTTCTATCTAAAGACTCTATATAATAATAGCTCCATACTATCTATATATATAGATAGATCTCAAACTGAAAAAGGACTTGGAGTAGGCCTAGGGCTCGTAGTTTATAGTCACGAAACTCCTTATATTTCGGTCATAGCTAAATATAGAGAAAGCCAGAATATAGGAGCTAGTGCTATAGTCTATAATAGAGAACTAGAAGGCGTTACTAGGGCTATTGAGTACGCTAGTAGTAAAGCAAAGAGAGGGGAGCTTTTTAATATCTTTATAGATAACTAAGCTGGTTTACTAAGATTAAAAACTCCTTCTAATAAGCCAGGACAAAGTTAATAGATTAGAGCTATACTAGCTACTAAGGCCCTTAAAGCTAAAGGAGCTAATATAGAACTAATCTGGGTTCCAGGGCATATAGATATAATAGGGAACGAAGAAGCAGACGAACTAGCTAAGCTAGGCACTACTTCTCCTATATTAGAACCTGAATTAGTGAAAACCTCCTTTGCTTTCCTAGGGGTTGAAATTAATAAAGTTAAGAAACTAGAGTATAGACTACTTTTAGAATCTTATACTAAACCAAAAACCTAGCTAGAAGCATATAGTAATATATATCCGTGAAAAGTATCCAGAAAGATAAACCTACCTTTAGGAACTTTTAGGCCCCTAGCTAGTGCCTTCTTCCAGCTAAAGCTAGGCCACGGATATTTAAAGTCCTATTTATATAGGCTAAATATAATATCTAATAACAAATGCAAATGCGGAAAGACTGAGAATGCAAAGCACCTCCTTTTATACTGCACGCTATATAGGGAGGAATGACTCAGACTATTTAGTCTATTCAAAGGGAGCTTAGAAGCTAGTACTTTTAATCTACGACTACTATTACACACGGAAATTGGGATATTAAATATACTAGTATTCTTAAAAGAAACTAGTATATGTATAAGAAAATGGCATATTGAGCGAAGCGTGGAAGTGGAAGAAGTAGAAGAAGTGGAAGAAGTGGAAGAAGTGGAAATAAGGGAGGAAATTGGGGAGGAAATAGGGGAGGAAATAGGAGAAGGGGAATAGGGAAAAAGGGAAAAGAGAAATAGGGAGTAGGGGAGAAATTGCAATTTATATTCATTTTTTCTTTATTTCCTTAAGTTTTTATTTTAGGGGTATGTCCCTAACTATTTACTACCTATATTGGAATTTGGGCCTGCATATAAGCTACTGAGACTCACGCTAGCTTAGCTAGCCGTGCTATATAGTTCTAAACTAATAAAGCACGTTAAAAGGAAAAAAAAGGAAAAAAAAAGAAAAAAAAAAGTATAGTAATTATTATTTTTAATATTTCTTCTAGTTTTTATTATATAAGAGAAATGAGTTAAATAAAATATAAAAGATAATTAATTATTACTTAAAGAAAGTACTATTTCTAAGATATTACTTATATTATATTATACTAATATAACCTTTATTATCTATAATATAATAATTATTATTACTAAAAATACTAGTAATATTCTTATTATAAAAAAATAAAAAATAAATATAAAAAAAAATAGCTAATTAAATAAAAAGAATTATTATAACGAGTTCTACTATTTTTCTAATTATTTAAAACTAGAGTTTAGCTATTATAAATATTATATAATTATATTTCTAAGATTACTAAAAACTAGAAATATAACTAGATATTATAAATATATTTATCTAATTATTAAAGACTAGGAATATAAGGTTATAAATTACTAATATATTCTAATTACTAAAAACTAGAAAAAGTTTTATATAATATATATATAATATAGGAATATAAATATAAAGATATTATAATAGTTTCCTAAAAAGAAAATTAAAATAATTTAGTAAAATATATATATATTTATTTTTTCTTTCTCGAATTCTCTATAAATAAGCCCTCTTATATTAATATAAAGCCCGGGGAAATATTATATATTTTCTTTATAGTTTTATTTTTAAATTTGCTCTTTATTATTTTAATATATCCTAGTAATACTTTAAAATATTTATATTTTGAAATAATAACTTTTATATTCTTAATTACCTTAATAGTTTTTTGCTTTATATCCTTAATAGTCTCTTATTTTATATCCTTAATAATAGTACTATATTAGGCTTATTAATTAGATAATTACTTCTTAGCTAGAATATTCTTATTATTATTATAATTATTATTACTTTCTTTAGGAATTAAAAAAGAATAATATAACTTATTAGAAATTAATAGAAAATAATATAATATAACTTTAATTATATTCTAATAATATAATATAACTTTAATTATATTCTAATAATATAATATAACTTTAATTATATTCTAATAATATAATATAACTTATTAGTTTTTTATAATTATATCTTATTACTTTACTAAAATTTCATTATTTTATTTAAGTATAAATTTATATAAAGCCTAATTATATACCTTAATAATAGTCTTATTATTAATACTAAGCTAAATAAATAAGGATTTATATAAAGAAAAGAATTCGTTTCTTTTTATAAAAAGAGATATAATACTATTAATAATAGTATTATAATAAGTTTTTCGAACTTTATAAATAATTTCCTTAATATTATTACTATATTCTCTATTTTCTATTATATTATTAGCTAATATATTATAAATAAATAATATATTCTGGCTAACTCGAAATATCTTTTTTATATAAATAGCGAGTTATATATTTATATTAAGGATTTATTAAGTAATCTGCTTTATTTTCTAAAATAGTTTATTATTAATCTTAATTCTAGCCTTTAGGAATTAGCCTAATTCCTGCTTCTTAAAGTTTAGTTATTTAATATTAATATAACTACTTTTCTTATATTTATTTAATCTCATTATAAGAATATTATATATAAGTACTAGTACTAGATTTATTATAGTAAGAGTATTTATTATAGTAAGAGTATTTATTATAGTAAGAGTATTTATTATAGTAAGAGTATTTATTATAGTAAGAGTATTTATTATAGTAGAAGTATTTATTATAGTAGAAGTATTTATTATAGTAGAAATATATAAGTATTTATAGATTTAGTTAAGTTAGGTCTTTATATTAGTATTTAGTTTATAATATTTTTCGAGGGAAATATACTTAATAGAATTATTATAAAGGCTAAAGTACTTTTTAATATTTACTAATTTAGATATAAAACCGGACTTTAACTTATTATTAATATAATAATATAATACTAATAATAAGAGCTTAACTAGAATTAGTGAATTTTATATAATAACTAGGTTATTACTTATATTTATAATTAGAATATAACTATATTATTATTTAGAATTATGTAGAATTCTAGTTTAATAATAAAAGAAAAAAGTATTAAAATATACTTATAAGTTATAATATATAAGATAAGTTAATAAATATTAAAAATTAAATATATAAATAGCCTCGTTTTTATAAGAAGTTATAATAAATTACTAAATTAGATCTAGTTATCTCGTAATAAGAATAAGAATATTATATAATAATTATAAAAAAGTTAATATTTAATAATAATACATGTTTTATTATTATTATTATTTTCTAAAATAATTATAATAATAAGAAACTAGCTTTATTACTAGTCTAGTTTCATATTTCTATACTAGTTCTTTTATATTTTCTAGTAACTTAATAGGAAATTACTAGTTATATTTATTACTCTAATTCAGGTATTTAATAAGATATTTTAGATTCTTCTTATTATTATAATAAATATATCTTTTATTAATTATATATTCTAGCTCTTAGCTTTTTTAGTCTTTATTATTTCCCTTAATACTTTCTATAAGTTATATGCTCTTAATAAGTTCTTTACTAAATAAGTTAAGGCCTTTTAGTATTAGTTATAAATATATTACTAAGATAATAAGATAAATTTTCTAGCTAATTAGTAATTCTAATTTATATATAAGCTTTCCTATTTAATAAAGAATATAAAATAGTCTTATTCTTTATTCTAATAATTTCCTATTTAGGTTACTAGAAAGATAATATTCTTAATAAAGTCTTAAGAATACCTAGTTACTAATATTTATTATAATTAGCTTATATTTTATATTATAATATTTCCTGGCTATATTATTTATAAAATTAATAGTAATCTTAGTATCTTATTAATATAGCTTATAAATAATCTCGGGTAGTTCCTATTAGATCTTAGCTATAAGTAATATTAGATTTATTACTAGTTTAAAGCCCTTAATAAACTAATTTATAAATATCTAAATAGCTATTATATATATATTATTTAGCCCGGTTTAGAACGGGATTATAAAGCTTAATTATTCTAGAAATAGATATATTATAATCTAATATTAAAAGCTAATTTTAATAGTCTAATTCTTTTATTTCAAGGCTTTATTTATTTAGAAATACTAAGTAATTAATATAACTAGTTTTATATTTAATATTATAAAAGTATGTTTCTAGAAATTAGAGATAAATTTTCTATTATAGTCTAATATTAAGCTTTTAGGAATTCCCTAGTTATAAAATAACTATATTATTATAGAAATAGTAGCTTATTTCTTTATTTTATATTTATTATTTTCTAGTATTAATAATATTTTCTTATTAGCTTTATATAATTATATTATTATATAATTAAAGATATTAAAATTATTAATTTTCTAAGAACTAATAACTAAAATAATAGGAAGTACTAGAATAAAATCTATTATTATAATATAATATAGAATTAGAGATATTTAAATTAGCTATAGTTCTTTATAGAAATATTATCTTAATATTTTATTAAAGAAATAAGCTAAATAATATATAATATAATTTTTAAAGTATTTTATTAATTATAAAATATAGAACTTATCTAGCTTATATAAGATTTATTTTATATTAAAATAGAACTTATTATAGGCCAGATATAAGATATCTTTTATTATTTCTTTAGATATATAAAGTCGGAATTAGTTATTAATAATATAATAAAAAAGGCCTTCTTTTATTTAAAAAAAAAAGTATTAACTTTTAATAATTCTTCTAATATATTATTTTTCTTTATATCTAGTATTTCTAAGGCTCTTATAAATTTCGAATTCTTTTAGAAACTAGTAATAAGCCTTTATTTAAATTCCGGGTTAATTACTATTTTAGTAGTAAATATAATATATTTAAGCTTATTATTATTTGAAATATTAGTTTTCTTAGTAATATTAAGATATAATAATATATATAATATAATATTTAAGTATTCCGAGTAATAATAAATATCTAAATTAAACTAATTAAGATATACTAAAATATAAATTAATTTTATATTAGCTTTTATTATATTAGAAGTATTTAAGCTTATTTAATTATAAATTTCTCTTATAGTCCTATAATTAGTAAAAACAATTACTAGATTTATACTAGATTAGATTATAGATTAGATTTTATAATAAGTTTATATTAAATATATAATTTCTAATTCCGTTATATAATATTATTTCTTTATTATATTTAATATCTTACTTATAAAAAGAATTAGCTAAATATATAATATTAATAGCTTCTTAATAATATTTACTAGTACTAATCCGGGTATTAAATAAAAAGCTATAATAAAGAACTCTTATTTCTATAATATATTCGAATTAGATAAAAGAACTTTATTAGGCGAGAAATAAATTAGGAATCTAAAAACTATAAATATACTTTATAGCTTTTTAAATACTATAAGCTCCTGAATTATAGGCTCATATTTTGTTCTAATATAGTAGCCTTTTTATTTTCCTTTTATAATATTGATTTTCTATTTAGCTTCTAGTAATTGAGTTTTTTATTTCTATATTAGTTTAATTATATAAATATAACTTAGAAAATATATTTATAATTATTTAATTATTCTAATATATTATTTCAGGACTTATAATATAATAAGAAAAATAATTTCCTTAAATACTAAAACTTATTTCTATATTATTACTATTTCAAATATATTTACTAGATAGCCTAATAATTTTATAAACGAGTATTTTATAAAGAACTTTTTTACTAATAAGAATAATTATAGTTTAGTAAATAGCTCGAGAATAATATAAAGATATTAGAAATATTATTTTATTATATTTGAGAAAATAATATTATTATTAATAAAGTTCCTAGTAAAGCTAATATAGTTATATAGTTATATAGCTATTTATTTATAAATTATTAAATATATTAGATAGAGTTTTAGAAACCTATAAGTATAATCTTTAAGTATTTCAAGCCGTAATAGCTAATAATTATAAAATAATCTTAATATTTTCTTATAATAAGAAATTAGTAAAAGAATTAGGAGCTATTAATAATAAAGATTCTTTTATTTTCTTATAATACTTTAATTAAGTCTAATTATAATAATAGTAAATATATATCTAAAATAGCTAATTTATTTATAATATAAAGATTAATAATAGGATATTTCTTTATAACTATAAATACTAGTAAGATAAAAGAAGTCGGTTTATAAATTCATTTTATTTAATCTTATTAATATAATTTATTAAAGATATTATTAATAATTTTCTTATATTTCTAATTTAAGGAAAACTTTTTTAATATAATTTTTTTATTCTACTAGTTTTTAATAAGGGAAATTCTTATCTAATTCTCTTCTAGTATATTAATTAAGTTCTTATTAGTTTAATATTCTCGGAATTTAGTAATAATATTATATAAGATATATATTATTTATATATTTTTATTATAAATATATATAATTTCTAGTATATTCTAGGGCTTATTAATACTAAACTTATATTATTTATTATATTAAAGTTTTTCTAAATTTATATTAGTTTCTTATAGAATTACTAGATCTGTTTTCTCTTAGTTATTTAGGGCTTTAAAAAATACTTAGTCTTTAATATTTATTAATTAGTTCAGGTTTATATTTATTAAGATTATTTTTATAATATTCGTATTATTAATAATATTAATAAAGTTAGTATAATTCAGAATTATATTCTTTATACCTATATAGCTTTCTTAAAAGAAGTATATTTTATTTTCCGGAACTAGTATATACTAGACTAGAACTATTACTTTTAATTTTAGGGAAATAATAACTTTTCTGGCTATAAGAATATAATATATTATCTTAGAAATATAATAGAAAACTATAATATTTATAACTAGATTATTATATATCTTTATAATAATTATAGAATTCTAGTAATTAATAATTAAGAATATTTATTAAAGGAACTTATTACTAAGAAATAGGCCCGGTTCTAATTATTTTATAACTTATATTATAATAAAGATCTTACTAAAGTATTTCTGGCTACTTATTATATTAAATATATATATAAGAAAAATTACTTATTTTATAAATATAATTTTATTTGGAATTTCTTTAAAAAATATAGATTAGAAAATATTATAGGAAATTTCTTTATAATTTTCTAGCTATTTCTGGCCTATAATAAGGCATATATATCTCGTATTAATATAAGTTAATTTTATTAGCTTTCCGGATCCGAATTATATATATAAGAAACCTTATTTGTTTTATATTTGACTTTATAAGAAATTACTTTAATAATCTTTATTATAACGGGTTCTATAAGTTCAGAAGTTATTATAGTATTAGTATTAGTATTAATATAAATATATTTAAATATCTAGAAATAGAATAAGAAAATATTATTATACTTTTTATAAATATAAGACTTAATATTATTAGAAATAGCTAAATAGAACTTGTTTTATAAAAATTATATATTATTTACTAGAAAGTCTAGAAAAATAAACTTCTTTATAATAATATATTTATTATTTTCTAACTTCTTTTTATATTTATTTTTATAATCTTCTAATATATTAATATAATTAGATATTAGATTAGTTTTCTTATTTTAATAATATTAATAAAACTATTACTTATTATATTCTTATTTAAAGTATTCTTTTTTAAAGCAAGTCTTATTCTTTTTATTTTCTTTATATATTATAATAAGAAAATATCTGGGTTTTAGTAATAGAAGAAGTCTTATATTTTATTTATAATTAATACTATTTCTTTATTAAAACTAGTATGGCTATTACTATAGCCGGGATTAGTAAGAGCGAAATCCGGAAGTAGTACTCTAATAATTACTATTTTACGAATATCTGGGATTTATATCTCTAGTATTAAAATATAAGACTAGTTAAGTTAAGGTATTATAAAAACGTCTTATTATAATTATATCTTACTATACTTTCTACTTATTAGCTAAGTTCTTAAGCTATTCTAATACTAATATTTTCTTATCTAAAGTAAAAATATATAATTATTACTTTAGATTAAAATTATTATATATATAAAAAAGCTATTAGTATAGTTTATTTATTTTTATTTCTGCGGCTTTTATATATCTTATAATTATTATTATATATCCGCGAATATTATAATCTTTCTTTATATCTTTTATAATATTTTTTTTATTTTAGAGTTTTTTTATTACTTTAAATATAGAGTCTTTAAAGTAATTTATTAAATACTTTACTTATAAAATAACTTCCTCTAATATAAATTAAAAGACAAGTTTTATTATTTCCTTAAATTTCTTTATATATTATCTTTAAGCTATTTTATATAAGTAAATATATAAGTTTATATATATAATATTTTTATATTTTTCTTATATATTAAATTAAAAAACATTAATAAAAAGATATATATTTCTCTAGATTATAGTCTTTTTTTAATATTTGTAATCTTTTATATTTATAGAATTATTAGATTTAAAAAAACTAATATCTTTTGGATTTTATCTTAAAAAAATTCTGCTTATATTAATTATATTATATCTATTACTAAAGCTCTAATTCCTATTATTAAAACTATTGCTTTCTTTATTACTTCTATTATTTACTCTAGTTCTATTACTATTAAATAACTAATATTTCTAGTATTTATTATATTTATCTAATATTTATATAATAAATATAGCTATTTTAGTAGCTATTTCTGGGAAAAGAAAATACTTTTATATTAGAACTATACTAGCTATATTACTACTATTATTATTTATTCTAGAAATCTTTTTAGTCTTATTACTATTTGGTTTAGAAAGTTAGTAGCTATTTAATTAAGTTTCTATACTAGTTTTAGTATAATAATAATAATTTTTAATACTTCTTCTGGTTTTAGCTATATCTTTATTTTATAATAGGAAGTATTTATTTATAAGAAAGGCAAATTTCTTAATAATAATATTAAATATAAATCTATTAATAGCCTATATACTTAATAAAACTAGATAAGAAGGTTATTATATAATTATGAGTTTATTAACCGAGGCCAACTAGCTATAATAATTATTTTATATTATATTCGAGACTATAATAAGATATTATAAAACTAGATAATTAATAATATTATTAATAGTTTGTATTTTCTCTATAAATTAATAGCCGGTTATTTAAAACTAATTAAATTAATAAGCGAGATTAATAAAGTCTTATAAAAAAGTTAAATTCATTATTAAATATAGCTTATATTTTTTAGAATTATTAAATTATAAATAGAAATACTACTAAAATAAAGAAGTTCCTAGATTATATTATAATATATATAAATTTAATAATTATTACTACTTATTATATAAGAGAAATAAGTTAAGTAAAATATAAAAAATAATTAATTACTATTTAAGGAAAGTATTACTTCTAAGGTATTACTTATATTATATTATACTAATATAACCTTTATTATTTATAATATAATAATTATTAAAGCTTTAGTTCCTATTATTAAATAACTAGTATTTCTAGTATTTATTATATTTATCTAATATTTATATAATAAGTATAATTATTTTAATAGCTATTTTTAAAAAAAGAAAATATTCTTATATTAGAATTATACTAATTATATTATTACTATTATTATTTATTCTAGAAATCTCTTTAGTTCTATTACTATTTAATTTAAAAGATTAGTAGCTATTTAGTTAAGATTTTATACTAGTTTTAGTATAGTAATTATTATTTTTAATATTTCTTCTAGGTTTAGTTATTTTATTATTCTATAATAAGAAGTATTTATTTATAAAAAAAGCTAATTTCTTAATAGTAATATTAAATATGAATCTATTAATAGCCTATATACTTGGTAGAACTAGATAAGAAAGCTATTATATAGATATGAGTTTATTAATTAAGGTTAATTAGCTATAGTAATTATTTTATATTATATTCGAGACTATAATAAGATATTATAAGACCAGGTAATTAATAATATTATTAATAATTTGTATTCTCTCTGCAAATTAATAGCCGGTCGCTCGAAATTAATTAAATTAATAAGCGAGGTTAATAAAGTTATATAGAAAGATTAAACTCGTTATTAAGTATGGCTTGTATCTTTTAGGGTTATTGAATTATGGGCGGAAATGCTACCAAAATAAAGAGATTCCCAGGTCATATCGTAATATATACGAATCCGACGATTACTACCACTTATTATATAAGAGGAGTAAGTTAAGTGAAGTGTGAAAGATGATCAATTGCTATGTAAGGGGAGCGCTACTTCTAAGGTATTGCTTACGTCATGTTACGCTAACGTGACCTTCATCATCCACGACGTAACAACTTTTCACGAGGTCCCGAGACTGAGCTCTGGCTGTATTCTTCATTGGAAAGAGGCGGGGCAACAAAAAACGAGTCGAAATATGAAGAGCAGATCATTGGCGTTCTCAAACGGGCAGCGGAAATAGAAAAAAAGCTTTTCAGGTCACCGCCAAACTCCAGGAGTCGTGCTAACTGGAAATTTGCATGAGAAAGTACTTGATATTATTCGGGTAAGGGGACTTGTCAAGGATTACACGGAGCCCTACTTAAATTTTTTATTCAGGTCAGAGCCACTGACCACAAGTGTAGGTGCTGGGTGGGAATTATTCTCCTATTCCCGACCAACTCCGGAGATAATCTTCATGTAGCAATTGCTAATCCCCCCATTTCGTAGCCCAATCTGCTCTCGGTTTCGGAAAGGCTAGAGTGGTCGACTGTGGAAAGCCAAGCGGATATTGCTCTTGTTCTGTCGAGGATTGATGTTCCTCGAAAAGAGTGTGAAACACCCTGTCTCTGTTCGAACAGACGACTGACTTGTGCCAGGAGAACCATTGTCCTGCTACCAAGCGCAGCCATTCGAATTGGTGGTGAACTTATTGCCTGGGGATTTTTAGGTAACATGTGATTAACATGCCTCAGCCCTGTCTAATCGACGGTCTAGGCACTCACAAGCCTGCATTGCGAGGTGAGGGTCTACCACCTACTCTTCAATCACCGTCCTCATTGTCGACAGGAAAGTCACCGTTGCAGAGGCTTTGAAGTTGTTCCAGGAAAGAACCACGGACTTTGGCCAGGAACAGTTTCACCGTGCTGATGCGGGGACGAGAAATCTGCAGAGTCAAGGTGTCAGGCATAAGAGCCTTGGAGGTATCCAGGCGTGTAGGTTGGGAGACACCTGTTTTATGCTTTCATCAGATTCATTATGATTTTCTACCGGACGATCTTTCGACCCCCCTAAACCGGTCCTTTATAAGCATTTGCTGTCTTCCATGTTACTCAGGGTCGGTATATTGGTATGATATGATCCTGGTGCTCAAATTCGAAACGTCAAATTAACCTTCAGCACAGGGCATGGGTATCAATCGATTTCGCGTGGAAAGACACAAGGTTGACAGAAGCGAGTGAGTAAGAATTTTAGACTTCTATGCATTTCCTACCCATGGAACACTATTGCCTTGCGCCTTCAATGACCGGATGATCTACACATACATTCACTGTCTCCGAACGCCACGCTTGAAGCTCCCCTCGCGAAGCAGCGGGAGCCTAGCCCAACCCGCGGCCCAGAATAAATGGGGACCAGCAAAGCTAATATTTGAATACAATACATTTAAAAACCCCTAGGATAGCAGATTGCGTAAGGATGGGCTTGCACTAGCTCCTCCATTGACTCGACCGTCAGGTGGTCGAGGTCCTGTACCATGAGAGTTCCCAACGTCACGGCTGGGCGGGCGAGAATCACGTAGCACCGGAGGACTCCCCTGGGATGGCCCAAATGATGTGCGAGGATGCATAGGTGTATTTGAATGAGAAAGGGGATGCTCGGGGGCCCGCGGCGGCGGACCTCCATTGGCCAAGTTCTGAGGTGGCGGCCGAGTAGATACATACGACCCAGAGGTTCCATTTTGAAGATGGATGGCTGAGGAACCAATACCTCGATGAGGCGAAGGTGGATAGCCGTTTGGGACTTGAGCGAAGTGGCTATTCTGGTGCGGGGAATGTGGCAAACCCTGGACGGGCTGCCGCATTTGAGACTGTCCGTTCATCTGCTGAGAAACACCACCACTGATACGTGGAGAGTGGGCACCATTGAGTTGGTGAACCATTCCACCTTGAGGTGCGGGCGATCGCCTGGACCAATTGTATCCGTTCGTCGGGTATGCCTGGGGAGGTGGCCAGGCGAAAGGGCTCGGGAGTTGTTGAACCATTTCCGGATCCGGGGCGGGGATGTTGATTGGCGCAGGAGGTACTCTGACGGCTAGCGGAGGGGACTCCCGAGGAGGTGCTGGCGGAGGCGGTGTTGGCTCCTTTCGAATCTTCTTCCAG
The DNA here is from genome assembly GCF_002865645.1 of Hyaloscypha bicolor E. Lineage (NCBI taxonomy): Eukaryota > Fungi > Ascomycota > Leotiomycetes > Helotiales > Hyaloscyphaceae > Hyaloscypha > Hyaloscypha bicolor. The sequence continues at coordinate 4,386,417 of NW_020194684.1, read as the reverse complement.
TGACATTTATGACACTGCAACTCGGTTGGTCCCGTAACAGGTTCGAGGGCATTGCCATTTTGGGTCAACGCAGCAGCTGCAAGTGCCGCATGGCCCCCACCAACCTCATCGGTGGAATGTTGATTATCATGGCCATTCGTTAGTGGCAGCTCATTTGTATGATGGTCACCATTGGTGATCGTAATATCGTTAGATGAACTGGTCGTGGGTTGATCCGGGATATCTTGAGGGAATGGCCACCACTTTGGGCTGACCCCAACTTGACATGTGACGCAAATCTTCTCGCGATCAGCTTTTGTTACTGATGATGATTCGCCGCCCCCTTCCTCGACTTTGATGTGAGAGATTGAACCTCGCCCAGTGACGTTTCCGTTAACGCCTGATGTCGTTGAAGTCCGGCGATTCGCTGGAGTGGGAACTACCACAGGGTTAACCTTGGTAGATTGATTGACCAGGGTTGCTTTTCGAACGGTCCCAGTCAAGGTGAGGTCGGCCTGCTTGAAGTTCTGGACATAGAGCTGCAATGCATTGAGCCCCGAAGAAGCATCAACAATGTCATGCATCCGATGCACAATTGTTTTCGTTGGCACATGTTCCTTGCACCAAATCGCGGCGGTCATGGTGCCAACCTCCCCATCAATATTGACAATACTAAATTGGTCTCGGCGAGATCCTTTCACAGGCGCAATGTCGAAGCCGAGGATATACCCGGCTTGGTGTGCACACGCAACGTGAACTGGAAATATGAGCATGTACCCGAGCAACTTGAGGAGCAATGCTTACCTGGAGCTTTACACGAATGACAACCGACGCAGGCTCCGTTTTTCTGTTTGCATACTTTGCAGACCTCGTCGTACCTAGCAGAGGCAATCGAAGGGATGCCTTCTGACGGCTCCAGGGCTTTCGCGTTGCCAAATTTAACCTCCGGCGTAAAAACCGCGCAAGTGACATGGACCCAATTATTATTAGCTGTCCGTTTCAACGGCTCTCGAGGATTGACGGGTTTGTTCATCTCTTCTTGCTTCTTACGGTAGAAGTCTGCCACTTTTTGAGCAGCTTCGCGGTCAATTCGATCACGCTCGCGCTCCTTCTCTGTCTTCTTTTTATGGGAGACTTTTGGCGGCTCGACAAAATCATGTTCCGTGTGTTCAACAGGGCAGAGGATGCATTTGTATTGCTGGATGTATATCAGTATTGAGTTGAGAGTGCCGAAAGACTTGCTTACTATTGAAACCTGCGGATTCTTATCGTTGAAGCACATGTCGCACACCCACTTGCTAGGACTTCGGCTTTCACCTACGACTCCGTAGCAATTTCGATGTACAGTCATCCGACACTCTTTGCATGACAAGTGTTGATCGCCCATAGGATCCATTTCTCCACATATCGCACATGGCAGCATCTTTGGTTTAGGTAGTTCTGGTGCAGGTGGCGGCCCGGCAGGTTTTTCGGACACCGCCTTCTTTTTCTGTCCAGAAGTGGTAACACCCCCTGAGTCCACTGCGGGATCCGCGGAATCTCTGTCGAATGAGCTCTTGATCTTCTTTTTGGGCGGTTCGGCTCCTGTAGCTAGATTAGGGAGCGGCGCGGGGCTTCCATCTGCAGATACAAGTGCAGTCGGTGCAAGATTTGCTGTGATGTCCACAATGTCATTGGCAGCGACAAGCTCTTTGAGAAGTTCCTCGTCAATCTTTCTCTTCCATGCTCGGCCTCCGGCTTGCGCAACTTTCTTGGCAACTTCATCGATATCTTCCCATTGGATTGCGTAACGGCGCCAAAGTTCTGCGCATCTTCGGCACAGCGCTACCATCAACTGAGGACCTTTATCTTTGCCCGTTGTTTTGGCAGCCGGGTTTTCTGGTATCATGGTTCCAGCGGGGGTATTTGGCGCTCGTCGCCACTGCCTTGAGTTTCTCGTGCTGCAGAATTTGCACTGAAAGCCTCTCTTCTTCTCAAATGCTTTATCGTTATCAAAGGCCGAGTCATCATACTCGTCAGCGACGTCGTCTTGCAGTTTGCCTGCAGATGCTTCTGCTCTCTTCGCTTCTTTCTTACCCTTTCGCCCAGAATAATTACCCCACACCTGCTTCCCACGTTCGGTCTTTTTCCAGGTATAGTAAAAGCGAACAATGTTTGCAGGGCTGACGGTTTTGACGTGCTTTTTGATGCTGTGCCATTCAGATCCGTATTTTGCAACGCCGTCCTCGAATTTCTTGACCTCCGGGCCACTTAGATCGGGTTCCTTGAAGATCCTTTTGTCTGCTTTAGACAATTCATCTAGTGATTTTTCCGCATCATAACCATTCGAGAGCAGAACTTGAAGGGCAACATCTAAGAGATTGGTAGACAAATCGGGCAAACCTAGCGGCCTCGCCAGTTTCGCGGCTCGACCAATGTAATCATAAACCAGTTGCTCCCGGGCAGCTTCCTCAACGAATTCGGACGAATCAGTATCGCCATTCTTCATCGGAATTTGGTCCGCTTCCGGAAGGTTGTACAGCAGCCTCGCGGTGTTGTTTGGGTCGTCGTTATCGTAGTCTTCCCCTCTATGGACGTAGCCGAGGGGTTCATCCATCACCCACTTCGGACGCTTCTCTCGCGCAATCTTCTCCGCTTCCAAAGCAGCAATTGTATCCTTCGACAGTTGTGCTACCTTTTTGTGACCACCGCCTTTCATGTACTTTCTTTTGATTTCCGCGGGCTTGATATACTCAACTGGCCTCCCGGGCCAAAGGGGGACGTTGGCTTGATGCCGTGGGCCCAACCGAGAACTTGCCCTGGGGTATATTCTATCATCATAGTCTAAGGCATCTTCAACTTTGCAGTGGATGCCGAGGTATCGAAACAGCCACAAGCTTGCTTGATGAATTTGTTCAGCTGTGCCTGGATGAAAAGACATATCTGTTTCGCTCGAGATCGTAGGACTGGTTCGGCCAGTGTCGAAAGCATCACCAACATTTTCAGGAGAGTTTCCCTCTTCATCAACATACTCTTCCTCTTCCGCATACATGGTCGGATCCGTGACATTTGGGGTGTTTCGGGCCTCGAGCTTTTTCTCCTGAGCTTTGCTACAAGGCCCACATGCCCAAGCAAAACCACGGGATGGCTTCTTCAACAGTGGTGGATTAACACAGCTCATGTGGTACGTGCTCTGGCATACAGCGCAGTCTACAGAGTCATTGCTTTGACAGCATTAGCTGGCGCGAGAACTCAAAGGTATAGATGTCGAGGGGGGGACAAACCTCGCACAATATTTATTACACCTCTTGCAGGACTTGACAGCACTTGTCAACTCCTTCCCTCGTCCTGGCTCGACGACGATGTACTTCCATCTCTCATCAAGGACCTTTTTAACTTCAACGGGGACATTGATAACCTGACTGGTTGGAATAACATCGTAGAATCGATGGATGTAACGATCATACAGCTTCTCGTACCAAAAGCAGTCTTTCGTTTTTCTCAATTCGTCCAATTTGTCTACTTCACTCTTGTGCTTGATCTGACACTTTCCACGAAGGGCTGTAAGTGGACTAATATCAGAGTGCATGGAAGCAAATACTTGGCGTGTATCATTGACTTTGCGGCCAATGTCTTTAGGGCGATAGTACCAGTTGAGTCGTAGGGCATCAATAGGCTGGCTGCTATCATTGGAAACGTGGAGAAATTCCATAATTCGTCCAAGATAGTATGGCTCACCAGGAGGCTCGCAGACAAGATATACGTGATCTACAATATCGTCAGCGTTTACAAACTCACAAAAATCCCAGGAGTAACAAACCGTTGACCTCTAGAACGGTGCCATCGTCGGCTACAAGTCTCTTCCCGCTCAGGCGTCCAGCACAACCTTCAAAGCTCAGCATATTCGAGTCTCGGAAGCCAGCAACAACTTGAGCAGCCATACTGGCCCTGCGAGTCACGGCTTGAGGCGTGGCAAGGTTTTGTGCTGGAGCTTGCGGCTGTGGTTGAAACGTGGTTGGTTGACTTGTTGCCTTCCGCTTTTTGGAATAATGGGAAGAGCCGGTCGCAGCGGGATTGGCAGAGAAGGTAGAAGTCCCTGGAATTGGCTCCTTATAATGACTTTGTATCGTGGGAGTATGCTCTGTCTCCGGCACTGGATTTTTTCGAACCAGGTTTGTCGGTCTCGCAGTGTCAACAGCATGGCCAGCGTCGCCTACCCGTGCGGCTTTCCGCATGTTTGCATCTTTGGAATATGGAGCCTCAAATTCTGCATCGATTTCCTTATCCTCAGCGTAGTTTGGTCGAGATGTGCCCGTCCTATTGCGCGACCGGGTACCGTAAGGAACCACAGCACCTGTGCCGCTAGGGGCGGTTTCTTTGTCGGATAGATTCGAAGAGGTAGAATTAGATGCCGTCATGGGTTGTGATTCTGCTGCGCGCATGTTTGACTTGGGCGTGGTCGTGTCTGCTAACCCGGCCGATTCGAAAACAGCGGAAGGGGGGTGGGGAATGACACCAGGAGCTTCGCCGGAGGACATCGATTCCTGCGCGGCATTCTCGTCGCCATCCTCATGCGATGAGGGGCTGGCGGTTGAGGCCGCAGCACTCGGACGACCAGAGGCATCTTTGGTCATGGCGACTGCGTTGCAAGCAGAGGTCCCACGGCGCCGCTACGGATGGGGATGGAATGGAAGCGCTTCTCGCAGATAACTGGGCGAGAAGCGCTGTTGTACGAGGCTGTCGAACGATTGGCAAGCACAGCTTTGACCCATCAGAGTGAAATAATGAACGGAGACGATGGGGAAGTGGTGGGTGGGGAATTTCCGAGGGCAGGCGCGCCGAGATGCTTCGAATTGCTCGTTTTGAGTTGGCCAATGATACCCGGTGAGACGAGAGACGAGGCTATAGATTCCACCGTTTCAGTACTCGGACGAGATGTGAGTCGAGCCAGACTGTGTCGAGAGTCGGGTGCAGAAGGGTGGGGAGACAAACGCCTGCCCAAGAGGAGGCCGCAGAGTTGGGCGGCGGGGAAGGCAGTTTGAGGGGATGGAATGGGATGGGATGTGTTCGGGAGAAAGCTAAGGTATGGTTTGGAGGTTACCTCAGGTCTTTTGTGATATGAGGCGCTAATAAAGGAAAGGCGGCCACGGCGGCCTACCGGGCCCTGGACAGGTGCAAACACCACTCGGCTTTTTCACACAACATCACCTCGCTTCGTACAGTCCCTCATGCCTCGTAGGAGGCCCACAACACACGGTGTTCATCTCTCACGTCCATCGCTCATTCGCCGAAGTTCTTGCCACGGCATTCATACCAGGCGAGCTCCTACTACTGACTGACCACTGACAGCCCATACCTTCTCCTCAGGTCTCGTGACTTGGGGCCCAGGCCCCCTCCCCCCCAGAGCTGTGTTGTGGGCGGGATTCGGAATTGAATGTATTGTCCTTTACAAGCCCTCTAATCCCTGACTGGGCGACGAGCGCGGGAGTGAGATCCCGCAATATTCCAACATTTCGTCGGCTCCCCCAAAATGCCCTCCTATCTCGAATTTCTCGCTCTTAGGAATTGAAGTCAATCAAGGCCCCAAGTTTGAAGTCAGACTGCCGCGGGCCACAGAAAGTCGTCTTTGTCGTTTTCACAAGCATTCTTTCCAACCACTTCGTCACGCCAAGATGAAAGGGACTGTCCCCTTGAGAACTCATTGATAAGTTGGACGGCGATTGTCCTTGGGCTTCGTGGTTGATTATATTCGATGATTCTTTGGGACGCACACGAAGCTTGCAATGGCACAACCATAAATATGCATGGTTTGATGTCTGTAAAAGCCGCGATTTAGTGTCATGCGGAGTTGAGTATTAACAGGCGGCTTGGGGATGGATAGTGTGGAACCATGAGATGCAAGCTGCCTCCGAATGCAAGCTTTTCCTCGCAACCGCGTTGCTCTTCGCCCGATGGGACCTGAAGAAGCCTCACCATGAGCCCTCGATTTCTAGCCTTGGCATATATAGGAACAACTGGCTCGGGTCTGTCTCGAAGAGAAGTACGCCGAATCGTCACGAATTGCCCCACCGTCCGCGAGAGAACTGACAAATGGCCTCTAACGTGGAGAATCTACATATGTGCGACGAAACTGAGAGGAGGAAGACGTTCCGTCTCATTGCGCTAGAGCGTTAAGGAAATTTTTCTAAGGTTCTAGCGCACTATTGTCATCGTCGAAGCTGCTCGGAGTGAAAGTGGCAAGTGAGTTCACTTTCGCCCTCAGATCTGTCCGTCAAAACAAGAGGAACGAACCTGCTCAGTTGAACGTGCCCGGATTCGCGGCAGGAGACTGAATGGTGTGCGACTTGTGTGCATTGTCAAGCCGTTTGTTATACCGCGCTTCGAATACCGCAAGTTGGTTGAGGTCGGGCAAAATGAAGTTCAGTCCGGCGCTAGTGCACGGCTGAGGCGATAAAACATCCTATCTTCACGTGACCGGGCCACTGGTCACGTTTTAAGGATTTCCCTGCGTGGACTTGCCTACATTAACACTGCGTCCTCTGCTATGTTGTCCTACGTTCAGACTACCCCTAAGCGGTTGGCTCGCAGTGCACCCTGAAAAGAGCGGATCACGTGAGGAACACCAAAACTTTCGTACCAGTACTATTTGACGCCACAGCAAGCGAGCTTGCGAGCCAGGGTGTGGCTAATTGACCTTGCAATTACTCGAGTAATTCTAGCTACTCGTCTACATAACACTTCTACATAACACTGAGTTATAATCTACATAACACTCTTACATAACACTGAGTTATAATCCGTAGATTCATACACTGTCACGCGGAGGCCTGTGCGGGAACACCAAATCCACGCTTGACCTCTTTACCCTCCTCGCTCCTTCCGCTTTACTTTAGTTCACGATGTCTCAATTTAAACCAACCCGAATTAAATCAATTATACTGCCCCGGGTGTCGCTGCCCTCGGTCAATCTTTCAGTTCCCTCTAAAGGACGGCCGGCGGACCGCAATGTGTGCTTCTTGCCTTGAGCGATAGGCCTTGCGCTATGCAAGTATTCAAGAAGAACGAGAGAGAGAGAACGAGGGCAGGAGGGAGAAGGAGAGCAGGCTACGGGTAAGACAACGGACCTATTTATAGGCAAATAGTAGGCCTGTTTACGGGTAGGCTAACTCTTCTAGGGCCGTAAACCCGTTGCTCAAGCTGCTTGCAACTCTGCGATCTTAGCCGCTTCCTTACCTGCGAGCCCTGCCGGCGCCAGAATGCTAAATCGAATCAGCGTCGATCTCGAGCTCAGAATCCAAACCCTCCTCCTACCCACGCCGTTCTCGCGAATCATATCCAGTGCCGGCAGCAGGCTACTGGGAAGAAGGAGAGGGGGTTTACCGGGTACCGGGCAATTACGGTCGATGATTATACTCGGGAGCTAACCCAAGAGAAGGGGCAGGAGCTACAAGACTGGCAGTAGCGGGGTGAGGATAGGGAGGCAAAGAGGAGGGTTTAGGAGGTAGAGAGGAAGGAGCGAGTAAGGTAGTTACGGGGACGAGATTTCCCAGAAGAGGGGGAGTAAAGGGAGGTAGAAAGGGGAAGGAGGAAGATGAAGAGGAATGGAGAGAGGTGTACAGAGTTGGCAGAGAGGGAAGATCAGGAGAGGAGGGAGAGGCAAGAGAGGAGGGAGAGGCAAGAGAGGAGGGAGAGGCAAGAGAGGGAGCGGCAAGCTAAAGGACAGGCTTGCGGACCAGTGGAGAGGCAAGTAGAGGAGATGTATATAGACGATTATTACGAATTTAACGATGATTATTAGTTTTGATTCCAGGGTAAGTGAGGCTTAAGAGGCCTGCAAGAGGGAAGGGAGTGCCCTGCGAGTACGAGTGAGGCTTGAGAGGGCTTAACGGATAGGGGAGTGAGCTTTACAGGCTCGTAAGATTGCTAGGGGGTCTTACGGGCGGGAGAGAGAGAGAGCTTCGCGGGCCCGCAAGAGGGAAGGGAAAGCTCTACGGGTAGGAGTGAGGTGTGGGAGGGCTCGCAAGAGGAAAGGGAGACCTTAGAGAGCCCCTAAGAATTCGAGTTCCCGCACACTTACACGTCACATTAGAGCGAGCTTGCGAGCGCAGTGTGGCTATATTTAATAAGGAGAAGGTTTTATAAGTAAGAGAGAGAGCTTAATAAGTAAAAGTAAGGCTTAGAAGGGCCTATAAAAAGAGAGAGTTTTTGCGAGCATAATTAATAGCTATAGTAGTTCGGAAAGACAGGTAAAGAGCTTTGCAGGCAAGAGTGAGGGCTGGAATGGCCTATAAAGAGAGATAGAGAGCTTTGCAAGTAGGAGTGAGCATTGAAACGGCTTATAAAGGAGAGAGCTTTACAAGTATAATTAGGGGCCTTATAGGCATAACTAGGGGGTGCGGCATTTTGGAAAGAGAGAGAAAGAGCTCTATAAGTAAGACTATGGTTTAGAAGAGCTTATAAGAGATAATAGAGAGCTCTATACCCAAAGTAGAGGTCACGTGATTAACATCGAGGTCTCGGCCGCTCCGCTAAAATCATCGCTGGCGACCCTACGCAAGCTCCTGGGCCAGCGCTGATTTTGCCGTGACCTCGTCTCGCATACACACTCTCACCAACGCACTTGCTCTTGCTCCACCACATTTTTCACTGTCCGGATTTGCTCGGATTGCTGTGAAGTAGTTCAGCAACATAATAGTCGGCGTTGCAGCTTGTCACGTTTTTGTCGAACGCGGGAAAGTATGATCAACAAGCAATCAGGGGTCTACCACACGACTTCAGTCGATGTCGCCAAATCAAACCGTACAACACTCTTCCTTGCTGGCCTCAAAAGAACGTACGGGGATTTTCGGGAGAAGCAGAGACAAGGCGATGCGCCCCGTCTTGTTGACATCACAAATACGACTGGATTCCATCATCCCACCGTACATCAAGACAACGGCCTCGCACCTCTCGAAGCAGGCAAAGTGCAAGATGTTGTTGATCGTGACTTATCAATTTACTCTCAACGGCGGGGCCTTGCTTTGACGCCCACCATAACATCCAATCCTCTCCTCGACCTATCTCATCCCGCTTACGGATTACCGAAGCAGCTCGTCGACAATTTCGCATCTGTTGGCATCAAATCTATCTATCCATGGCAATCTGAATGTCTGTTGAAGAGCGGGGCGCTGGGCGGAGAGAATAACCTTGTTTATACGGCCCCAACAGGCGGTGGGAAATCACTCATCGCTGACGTCTTGATGCTGAAAAAGGTGATTGACACCCCAGGGGAGAAAGCAATGCTCGTTCTGCCTTACGTGGCACTGGTTCAAGAGAAGATGCGATGGCTCAGGAAGGTTGTGGAAGGCATCACCAAGACACCGGCTTCTCCATTCCTGGGCGAGCGACGACCATCTGCTTGGCGAAAGCGTGGAGACGAAGACTCTGTCAGAGTTGCAGGCTTCTTTGGCGGAAGCAAAACAAAGGCAACTTGGGATGACATGGATATTGCGGTCTGTACAATTGAAAAGGTACGTTGGTTAGATAGCACTGAGAGTTTACTAATTACAAACAGGCCAATTCTCTTGTGAACGCAGCCATCGGTGATCTCTCTATCGGAAGACTCGGAGTGGTTGTAATAGATGAATTGCACATGATCGATGACGAAAGTCGAGGTTACATCCTAGAATTGATGTCCACGAAGCTCCTTAGCCTCGAACAAAAAGTGCAGATCATTGGTGAGTCCAGTCAAGGAATATTTCCTTGTAGATCCCGTCAACAAATTTGGTCCCTAGGACTATCAGTTAGATTCCACCATCCCCCAGATTACAGCACAATCAGAAGATAGGCTAACTAAAAGATACTCATAGGGATGAGCGCTACTCTGAATGTGAGTCGGTGAGGTTTAGACTTGTTTTTTTCTTTTTTTGCAATCGCTGAGCCAGAACAGAACGCGGAACTTTTGGCAAAGTGGCTAGATAATGCCAAATTCTATATTTCGAGATATCGGCCTGTGCCCGTCGAAGAGCACCTCGTCTTCGACAACGCTGCCTACCCGGCATCATCTTCGACCATATTTTACAAAACAGCGACACAACTCAATACACAGAGCGAGAACGCCTCCCAATTAAAGCCCGAGCCGGCTCGGTTAATAACCCAATCCCTAAGCAAAGAGCTAAATAACCCCATAATCAATGCTGTGGTAGCCCTTTCGAACGAGACAGCAAGAGCAGGGTACGGAGCCTTGGTCTTTTGCAGCAGCCGTGTAGGCTGTGAGAAGGATGCGATGCTCATTAGTCAAGTGCTGCCAAGTGCCGGAGAAGTGGATTTTTCCACCGCGGAGAAACGGCGAGACTTGTTGAGTGACTTGAGCACGACAACGGGATTAGATCCTATCTTGGAAAAAACCATTCCGGTCGGCGTTGCATTTCATCGTGAGTCTGATCAAGAGCAAGCTAAATTTTGTTCTCATCGATTTCGCAGATGCTGGTTTGACCACAGAAGAAAGGGACGCGATCGCAACTGCGTACGATCAAGGAGTCATAAAAGTCATTGTGGCAACGTGCAGCCTAGCAGCAGGCATAAACTTACCCGCAAGGCGCGTAATCCTTCATGGAGCCCGCATGGGTGCCGATTTAGTAGGCCCTTCAATGTTGTAAGTGCCCTGAGAGCTACCAGCAATGACCTACTAAATGATTAGGCGGCAGATGAGAGGAAGGGCAGGGCGGAAGGGGAAAGATGAGATCGGTGAAACTTATCTTTGCTGTCAGAAAAGCGACCTTGAAGCGGTCGCGGAACTGATGGAAGCTGATATTCCCAACGTGGAGAGTTGTCTTCTGCCTGGGAAAAGAGGTATAAAAAGGTAACTATCAAGTCAGTAGTCCGTGATCGCCGAAAGAAATTGCTGACATGGACTGGCAGAGCATTGCTCGAAGTTATAGCTACAAAGCTTGCCATGAGTAACGATTCGATTGATGATTATATCAGGAAAACACTGCTCTTTCATTCGATTGATCGTAACGAGCTAGCAGAAATGGTTTTGTCAACCGTGCAAGAACTTAAGGAGACCCGCCTCATCGAGGAATCTAACGGGTCGGAATATTCGGCAACTTCCCTCGGTCAGGCCATCGTAGCATCGTCTCTGACACCTGAAGATGGTTTGTTTGTGCACAGGGAACTGCGGAAAGCTATGCAGGCTTTCGTTATGGACGGAGAAATGCACGTCCTCTATTCTTTTACGCCCGTGCAAGCAGCGCATGGGAATATTAATTGGCAGATCTTCCGTAAGGAGGTAGACCGTCTTGATGAGAGCAATTTGAGAGTCCTGGAATTTGTGGGTCTCAAACCTCTCGTTCTCAATAAAATGTAAGCAGCCTGGATGAGCTCTCGTCCTGAGAAGCTAATAATTTTCGCAGGGCGCAAGGCGGATCCATGAAAGAGTCAACAGTCCAAGAAGTAGAGATTGCACGAATATATAGGCGCTTTTACGCCGCGTTGCAGCTCCGAGATCTCTGTAATGAGATGCCAGTCCACGCCGTTGCTCGAAAATATGACATTCCTAGGGGAATGGTCCAGAACCTTGCACAGACATGTCACGGTTTTGCTGCTGGCATGATCAAGTTCTGTGAACGAATGAATTGGGGGGCTCTTGTGGCTGTACTCGACCATTTTTCTGATCGGCTGAGGGCTGGTGAGTTCTAAATGCTTCTCCTGTGGCGAGATCGTCTCCGGATTGGAGCTAAACACCAACAGGTGCCAAATCGGATCTACTTGCGTTGGCCAAGATCACATACATCAAGAGTCGAACAGCTAGAATATTCTGGGAGAACGGTTTCAAAAGTGTAGCTGCTGTGGTCAGTCCTTTTCTCTTGACGTCTTGCTAGTTTCGTTTCCTGCGAACATTGATTTCAAATGCGACCTGTACTTTTCAAAGCGATACTAATGAGAAATCCCGGAATCTAGGCAGCAGCCGATGTCAAGGACATAATGCCAGTTCTATTACTCGTAAGCGCTCCTTCATCCGACCGGACTATGATACTGATGAAGGGTTTAGGCACAACCGAAGAAACCAAGACTTAGCCCTCAAGACGAAGCGGAATATTTAAATAAGCTGAGGGGAAAGGCCGATATCATATCAAAATCGGCCAATCATTTATGGGGTAAGCTGTGTCAGTGTGCGTAGGAACCTAAGCTGACGATCATCAGAAAAGGAGATGCAGGCACAGCTTGACGAAGAGGAGTGAACGTGTTAAATGGATTCAACGTATCCTAAACTTTCTTCATTGCCTTGGTATGAGTTACCCCTCAAAGGGCTTAGTTCACGTGTTAAGCGCAGAGGAAGACACTTTACCGCACTCGATGAGAGGGCCATATCATGTGCTAGAAAATGAACCATTCTCCGCATTCTCTCAGTTCAATCGAATTCCCCATGAAACTGTGTTTCTTGGTCTGCTGGTGTCACCAAGTAGTTGAGACATTGGCTAATAGTGGTTGTTCGAGGTAGTAATAGGACTTCCACTTGGTCGGAATGCTAACGAAATCGGAGAGGAGAGGAAACCACAGACCTTCTTCCACTTTTGTTCCAAAAGCAAAGAAACGGTTGAAGTCGGGGATGATACCAGCAATGCAGAATTTGCTCGGCTTTTATGCAGTCTTGACTGGATCGTGGATTAGGGGGCTCAGGACAAGCTGGGACGAGATCAAAAGCCTGGAGAAAACAGAATCACGACACAACGTCCATTCACAATGTGCAAGGTACTGGCAAGCCTCAATTTGATTCAATGCAATGCAAAGAATGCTAATTCATCCATTTACACAGCGATGCTATCATAAAATCGAGCACTTAGCCGGCAAACCGCAAGGTCCTTCTTTGTCCTTCGCCTCCGGCTCCCCGCTCGTGCCATTTGTATTTGTTTTCGGTTTTTGTTGGGTATTTTGTTCTTTCTTTGCTACTGCCGCCGTTTCCGACTTCGTTCCACTGGCTGAGGAGCCATCTAGTCAGAATGAGACCTTCAGGATGTGCTTGCCGAAGGTCTCGCCCTGGATAGTAGCGAGCTCGAGCTCGAGGGCGGAAGGCGAGCGGGATCCGTCAGCGCCCTGGGAGGTTAGTTGGTTTGTGCAGCGCTTTTTGAGGATTACTTACAGCGAAGGTTCCGGCGCCCCATGGAGAACCACCACGGACTTCAGAAACATTGGTGAGTTGGGGGAAGGTCTTGGCATATCCAAGGGGAACGTAGATGACTGGAACGGATGTTAGTGTATGATTTCGTGCTAAAAGCATATTTCCAAAACGACCAACGGCCGTTGATAGGAATGCCACTTACTTCCGTGGTGTGCCATGGTAGACATAGCGGCAATGACCGTGCTCTCTTGTCCACCACCCGGGGTACCGGTCGAGACGAAGACACCGGCGTATTTGCCATAATATCCACCGGATCCCCATTGGCCGCCAGTGGTATCCCAGAACGCCTTCCATTGAGCTGGGAAGTTACCATAACGGGTGGGAATGCCAATGAGGAACGCATCGTAGCTCTCGAGGGTCTTGGCATCGATGATTGGGATATCGGCGGACTTGGGAGGAGCGTACATCTGAAGAGGAGAATGATTAGTGAGAATTAGACCGAGAGGGACAATTCGCACCTTGGTCAGGACTTCTTGAGGGAGAGTCTCGGCGACCTGATAGAGATCGGCCTCGATGCCGGCCTTCTTGAGACCTTCCTTCTCAGCTTCGGCAAGCTTCTGGATGTGTCCACTTGAGGCAAGACTGTTAGCACCTGTAGTTCTGGAATGTAGCGATCAACAGTCTAAGATAATTCCTGAACAATGGGGGGCATCAAAGGTATGCAAACGGTTCCAATATATCCGCGGCCGCTTCTTATGGAAGACTTGGGGGTGCTTACTACATGGAGTACTAGAATACAAGTTAGCATATATAACCATTTGTGATGTGTGAAAATGTCTCTCATTCATCAACACGTAGCACAAAGCTCAAGGCGACAAGGACAGCGCTGTGAAAGGTAGGGAAGCGTTCTGCGATGATGTGGCACTGCATGCATTGCATTGCATTGCAAAACTCGCCGGGGGATGGATGGCGGAGTAATGTGCTTGTTGACTTACAAAAACGATGGCGACTTTGGGAGCCATTTTGGGGGATTGCGGGTCTAACTGGGGTGTGAGGTGAGGCTGGGGGGAGAGATTTGCTTGGAGAAGGGCAAATGCAGTAAAGAATTCAAGACGATGTGGGAGCGTCTAGGTCTGAGGAGGGAGAGGGAAGGGGGAAGGGGGAGGGAGCAGAAGTTCGTCTTTTATAGTTGCGAGCCTGTGAGGGAGACCCGCCAGAAGCGGGGGGAGTGGGGGGGTTTTGGATTTGGGAGCAAGCGAGCAATTGACCAATCACAGAAGGGCATGGCAGGGGGCAAGGCAGGCCGCGGCCGGCTGGCGGATGCGGGGCTGGCGATGCTTCGGGTATAGCGCGCTGGCTGACATTGCTTTAATCAGCACGCGGCTTCACCTGTTGCACATCATCACCAAAGCATCAGTCAGTCAGCCATCAACCATTCAGCCATCAGCCATTCAGCCATCAGCCATTCAGCCATGCAGCCCATGCCCTGCGACGAGACAGATTGACGAGCAGTTCGGGCCCCCTGCACGGCACTACAGTGCAGTTTACCAAAGCAGGCCCACCCATTGCACAGTAATGAATTGTAATCGCTCCGTCGCCCGTCGCCCTGGCGAGGCTGGCCTGCACGGTACCCCCGCCGGTCCTGGCTGGAGGCTCGTGGTTCGTGGCTGCGGCGGCGGCACTTCTTCCATGACGTGACGCGCGAGAGCGCCAGCTCCGTACGGAGTACTCCCTGGTGTCCGGTATTACTATTGTTTCGTTCGGCGGGCCAGGTACGGTGCGGCTAATTTACATGTACTGTACAGTTACAGGTACAGTCCCAAGCCCCAGCTGCCTGCAGACCTTGCAATACTGTACGGAGTACTGCACTGCACTGTACTGTTCTGACGGTACCGTGTGAAACTGGCCGCCTCCACGGCAGTGGCCCCCGGAGGTCCAGCGGAGCGTCACCCGAGCCTGTGTTCCTCGACTGCATCTCCCATCTCACAAAGACGCTCCGCTGGCCCTCCGGGGGCCACTGCCGTGGAGGCGGTCAGAACGGACAATGGGCAATGGGCAATGGCCAGTGCCTGTGGGCGGGAATCACAGGGCAAGGCAAGGAAGGCATGCTGGCTTCCTTGCCTGCTTGCCTGCTTGACAAGCATGATGGCACCGAGGATGGGCCTGCGCCGGCGAGGACAAGCGCCATGGGGCCTCAGGCACAGGGTATGTAGTCATATACCAGTCACTTCTTTATATTATCGTACGTTTGGACCACCCTTAAGCGGTTGGCTCTCGGGGCTCCTGGAAAAAAAACTGGTCACGTGAGGAACACCAGAATCGCCCCCTTCTAGGGAATCGCGCATCGGAACGCGATTACGTCTAAATCCTTAGAGCTTAGCTTAGGATTATAGAGAGAATACTCGAGTACCTTTCTCTATATTTTAGTAGTTCTGAGATACGAGGGGCTTTTATTATAATTTTTTAAAGCTCGGGGGAAAATCTGAAGCTAGCGGTTCCGTAGAAAGCGCTAAGAAAAGAAACCCTGACCTTATATTACTCTTCTCTCTTTCTTCTCTTTATTACTATGGATCCTCCCCGCTTTTGTACTTCCTATAGGCAAAACCGGCCTGGTTCTGACTTTATTACAGAGCGGGCTAAGCCATATAAAACTTACTTTCACTATCGAGTTTGTATCCTTCCCCTTTTCTGGCTTAATTAACTAGTTAATAGGCCCGAAATACTACTAATTATACCTAGCGGCGCCCTGCCTTACAAGAACTCGATCCGAATGCCCTCCCTACCTCCCGGCGATAATAACGGTCGATTACGGACGTCTCTATAGACGAGCTAGCCCTATAGCGCCAGTAACGGATCCGTTAACCGTCCGTTACGGCCCTAGTTCATATTATAAAGAACCCTCCTGCCGACCTACCTACTATATGGCCTCCTGCCTTCCTCTCCTGCTTCCGGCCAGCTCCCGCACATATGACTAGTCCGCTTACGGGTTACTATATAGCTTATAGAGCTCTTTATTTTGGCTATATGGATAATTGCTTTGAGGCCTATTATAAGAAGGGTAATGTAATAGCGGGATTAATGCAATGGTCGAAGGCTCAAAGTTCAAAGAATCTCATGTATTGGAAAATACTAAGCTATGGAACAAAGTAGGGAGGATGCCTCGACCTTTAGTATTATTCCGTCCAAGCAATTCTGGCTTAGCTTCGTTTTGTGCCTGTTTCTGATATCCTGTCCTTAGCAGATCATGCCCTTACACCAGCCGTCATATTACCCCCCCCCCCAAAGAGAAGTCTAAATGCCCTTATTTAGGGGATTATTCAGCCGCAGTATAGAAAAGAAAAAAGAGGAAATAACGGCCATTGACCCCATTCCGTCTAATCCCCATAGCTTACTTATAATCGAAGCGTGGTCTTGACTCTGCCAGAATAACCCAGTTCCTAGTACGTTCCGGCCAGTCCTTAGTATCCGTCGCTCGCATTATGCCTATACCCATATTAATAATATGGTTTGGGAGTACCATATAGGCCATAGCCGATATTGGGACTATTATTATCGGGCGGTCTTCGAATAGGAGTAGCAGATCGAGTCCATCCGTTAATACAGGCTTCGATATAGTAGCTTGCTTGCCTTTCTTCTTAGTTAGAGTGGCGGTATTTGGCTTGATTATACCGTTTTTAAGCTACTTAATTAACTTCTGGGCCTTCTCGAGCTTAATATATACGTTCTCAAGTTATCCCTCTATAGTAGAGACTTATATATTAAGGGCGGCCACTTGAGCTACTTTATTATCAAATCCCCGGGCCTTAAGCTATATGATTTTAATTTTATAGGAGCTTCTAAGGGGTTTTCCGACTTCTTAAATAGTATTATTTACTAATTCATTAATGTCTATAAGGTATTACTTCTTTAATTCGGCCTTTAGGATTATTTGCCAGCTCTTGGTTTTAGACTAGTACTTTATATAATAACTACTACTTAGTACCGTACGTCTTCTAGTTATAACAGGCGTCTTAATACTAGTTTGGCCACCTTTATTATAGTCAGAATCTCCTTCGTTACTAGAAGTCTTTCTGTCCTTAGTCTTTTTGTTATTAGAATCCTCGCTATTATCCGATACCTTATGCTTCTTAGACGAGCTAGCCTTACTCTTTTTTGCCTTCTTGGCATTTGGCTCTATAAGATTAATTAGATAGCTCTCATTAGTACCGTTTATTCCGCCTATTTAGCTATTAAACTTATTATTACTAGTAATCAAAACCTCTATTTCGTTATTATTAGAACATTCTGCCAAGATATTCTCTATAGTAATTTCAGGTATATTCTTAAGAATAGTACGGGCCGTATTTTATATATTAACCTATTCTTGGGTAAGGGAATTACCATTTTCGTTTATAAAAGTAGTTTGGCTAGTAGTTATATTAATAATAGTAGTAGCTACTAAACTTGAGATATTACTACTACTACTTAAGTTATTTAGGATCTGGCAAGTAGCCTTACTTGGTCCGGCTATAGATAATATATTACCGGGATTTCTTGTCTATTTTACCTTTATTAATAGTTTTATTAAGGTAGTAGTAGTAATATAAATAATTAAGGTTATAAAGATTAAAATAATTAGGAAGGTTTCCCTCGATTTTTAATAATATTTCGAACTAATATAGGCGAGTATTTACCTTTAGTTTAGCTTTAAGAATTTACTTTTTTTTATAATTTACCTAGATAGTAAAATATAGTCTAGTATAGTAAAGAAAGGTATTTTGCCCAGATTTCTGAAAAAGAGAGTAGGTACTAATATAGTAGAATAAAGGAAATATACTAGGGTTTAGATAAAACCCGGGAAATGTCTAGGTTTTTCTTTTTCTCTTCTAGTTATAGAGGCCTTATTATTAAGATTTATTATTATCTAGATAGTCTTTATTAAACTTATTTTCTTTAGTATACCAAATTTATTTATTTAGCTAAATAGGAGGTCCTGCTTTACCAGGATTCTGCTTATAGAATTTATATAGTTTAAGTATTAAGTTCTTGAAATTTAATATAAAATACTATTTATTATCTATATTCTATTTCTTCTATTTAATCTTATAATAAAGCTTATTATAAAGTATCTTAGAAAAGAGGATCTTTTTAACTTCCTATTTGAGTTTACTATTAACTTTAATAAAACCAGGCTTTTTATTAGTCTGGCCAGGTAATAAATTAGTAGGATTCTTATAAAGTCTATTTATATAGAAAATTAGCCAAATCCTATATAATAAGGAAAGATCTAATTAATATAAATAACTAACTATTTTATTAATCTTAAATAGTTTAATAAGGAAGTAGTCTAATTTATTAGATAAATAGTTTATTTTCTATATCTTTTTAATTATATAGACTATATTTTCTAAACTAAAGTCTAGTTCTTACTATTTCTTATTAGCTTACTTAGCTTAATATTCCTGAGCTATTACTATATATTCTCGGATATAATTAATAATAGTATTAATTTTCTTAGCCTACTATTATACTTTCTCCTAATTAAGTTTCTTTCTTAGTATTTTGAACTCTATTATTAGTAATATCTAGTTAAAGTTTAACCTGGGTTTATATTTGTAATTAATTATTAAGGGAAATAAGCTAGTTAATTTATATGAGTAGGTAGTACCTATAGTATTAAATACCAGAAGTAAATTTGCCTAATTATTCTGGAAATAATTAATAAAAAGGCAAAGTCAGGTATTAATAATCTAGTTAATAATTTCTATTTATTTATTAGTTTAGGTATATTCTATAGTTAAGAGCTTTAGCTTAGTTCTAGTTAATCTTAATAGTTTATTTATAAAGTCTAAAATAAATTAGGATTCTTAGTTACTTATAATAGTAAGGGAAGATTCTCGGAATTACTAAATATAATAGTAAAACAGGCCAGTAGTAATCCTAGCTATAGTATTCTTAGTTATTAGTAGGCTTATATATTATTTAAATAATTAATTAACTATAATAAATATATTATTATATTCTTTATTTATAAAGCTAGAAATATAGAAGTTTATAGACAAATTATCTTATATTCTTAGAAGAACTAGTAATAGATATAATAGGCCTAGTATTTTATCTCTTAACTTATAAGACTTTTAATATTTATAGTAGTTTATTATAAAGTAATTAATATTTATAAAAAAAGTAAGCTATTAGTAAAGTTTCTAAATTAGGATTTTTGTTTTATTTTAACCGGGATATATAGTAGTTATTATACTATAGATTTATTATAGGAGCCTAGTTTATAGATTATTATATTTATCTAGTATAATAAGTCTTTTATTATAAAATATATAGCTATTTAATATTTTCTATAGATTTATATTCTTCCGGGCTTTCCTATATTTATTTTTTAGGGCTAGGTTTATCTAATTAGCTTATAGAACTTCGACTATAATAAATAGCTTATCTATTTCTTATATCTTAGTAAAAGTATAAGCCATATCTATTATCTTAGTAAAAGCGAGAATTAGGTCTAATAAAATAACTTATCTAGTTCTTTTGGCTTTCTTAGCCTGCTTCTGGGTTAATATAAGCTTATTCTTTTAGGATAAGATATTAGTAATAGTATTATCTTTACCTGGCTAATAGATAATCTAATAATAGAATTATAATAGGAAACCTATCTATTAGATTTATTATTTATTTAAGAGCCTCTTAGTACCGAAATATTTAAAAGCTTTATAATTAGTAATAATTAGAAAATTAGGTAAGCTAATTAGTTCTATTTACTATTTCCGGAATCCTTAAATAATAGTAAGAAGTTTCTTATTATAAATCTTATAGTAGCTTTTAGCTCTTTAAAGAGCTTTAAAATAAAATAAGACCAGGTACTATTATTCGTTTTCTGGGCTTTTTTAAAAGAGTATACCTATAGTAGCTAGATCCGAATAGTCGGTTTCTAGACAGGTTTCCTTATTATATTTAAAATAAAGAAATATAAAAGCAGAAAGAAATAGATTTTTAAGCTAATTAAAGGCATCTAGTAAGGTTTTATTAAGTATAAACTTTAGTAAAGTATTTTTTTTAGTTAGATAGTTTAGGGGGCAAGAGATATATTTATAAGTTTAGATAAACCTATAATAGAAATTATAGAAGCCCAAAAATAACTATATTTTTCTTTTTATTATAGGTTAGTACTAGTTTCGGATAATAAAGGTTTTAGTAGGATTTACTTATATACCTTAATCCAAGATAATAAATCCTAAGAATATTATTCTAGAGACTTTAAATTTATATTTATAAATATTAACTTATAATCCGGTATCCTAAAGCTTTTATAAAACTATTCTAATATATTATTAATACTTCTTCTTATTCTTAAAGAAAATTAGTATATTATTAATATAGGCCAAATAAAAGTTATCTAAATAGTTTATTAGAATAATATTAATATATTACTAAAAAGTTACTAGACTATTATAAAGTCCAAATAATAGAACTACTAGTTTAAATAATTTATATCTTATTCTAAAAGCTACCTATATTATAAAAGCTAGTTCTATATAAATTCGATTAAAAGTATATTAAATATCTAATTTAGTAAATACTAATAATTTGGCTAATTAGTTAAAAGTCTTAATAATAAGTAATAGGAAATAGTAATTCTTTTTTATTATAGTATTTAGCTATTAATAGTTAATATAAAATCGTAGGCTATTATCTTTCTTTTTAATAAATAAAACTAGTAATAAAAAAGAGAATTCGAATAGCTTAATAAAATCCTTTTTTAGGTTCTTAATAAGATACTCTCTTATTTTTTCGAGTTTACTAGAGCTTATCTTATAGAAATAGGCCGTTTTTATTAAGGGATCTGGTCTATTAAAGCAGAGCTTATAGTTAAAGAATTAAGACTAGGGAAGCTTATCTACTACTTTCTTGGAAAATACCCTAGCCATATTATATAGCTATATAGGAAAAGATATCCGGAGCTTTTAAAGTTCTTTAGGATTAAAAAATAGTATATTACTAAGAATATTGGGTTTATTTATATCTAGAGAATATATTAGGTTACTAGTTTAAATATAATACCCGGTAGGCTATAATATTAGTTATCTAATTACTATAGGTAATAATAAATATCTCTTTAGTTTATAATTCTATTTCTTAAATATATAATTAATCTCATTAATAGTAACTAATCTAACTAAGTTACCGAAATCTTTAGTACTTAATTAGAAAGTAGTTACTCTAATAAAATAATAGAAATAGTCTAGTAGCTTAATTATTTCGAGAGTATTAAGGTCTAGTTCTTCCTTTCTTATCTAGTATTTGGCTTTTCTTATAAAAAAGTCTTATAAAGAAATAAGAAATATATTCTTTTACTTCTCGGGTCTAGTTTTACTAGTTTCTTTTAAGATCCTAGTTAGAATATCTTCAGAGTAGTTATTTTTTTAATATTTCTTATTAAAATATCGGATTTTCTAAATAAGGTCTAGCTAATTTATCTTGTAGTTCTCTAGCTAATAGAATTAATTCTATTAATAGTTTAATAGAATATTATATTTTACTAGCTATTTCCTTCTCAGGATTATATTATAAGAGCTAAAGTTAATAGTAAGTAGGTATTATCGAGTTTGGAAGTATTAATTAATAGCTAGATTTATAGTAACTAGATATTAAATAGCTTTACTAGGTTATTTATTAAAACCTTATAAAGGGACAGGGGTTTTGAGTTTATATAAAGGTATTTATAATACTTTTATTAAGGGGCAAATATACTTTTAGTTAATTAGAATATATATATTTATTCTAGTATTTACTAAATACTAGAAGGTTATAGTTTTGCCTTTCTAATATATTTAATAATTAATAAAGAACTAGTTTCTACTAATTAGCTAAATAAGATCTATGAGTTCTTAATAAAGTTCTTACTCTAGAAAGACTATT
>NW_020194684.1:3635951-3763789 GCF_002865645.1 Hyaloscypha bicolor E | reverse complement strand
TAATTATATAATATATAATATAAATCGAAAACTCTAAAATTTATTTTCTTATATATCATTTAAAGATAATTAAATAAATTAAATATAATAATTTATTTTCTTTTCTTTTAGCTTTATATATTCGGCTTATATATTTCGGAAATTTTTATATATTGTAATATCAAGCCAAATATATTGATGAAATATCGATGAAATAAATTTAGAATGATTAAAAAAAATTTTAGAAAAGCAATTATATAATTCGATTAATTTCGAGAATAACAAAATATTATTATTAATATTTAATATATCAATTTGCCATATATATATTCTTAATTTATAAATTTTTTAATTCTTAATATTTCATTATATAATTTCTAAAGTTCTTTAAGTCTTATGAAAGTTTAAAAGATTTGTTCTTTTTTATAATTTTTTTCTAATAGTTTTAATTATTTATTTTCTATAAGATTAACTTCTTTAGATTTAATTAAATTTATATTTCTTTATTATCCTTTCATATATCGATAAATATTCAAATGTTTATAATAATATAATATTTATTAAATAATATATTATTTATTTTTCATTATTTTTTTAATTTATTATTATAATAAATATCCTTAAAATTATTTTCATAAATAATCATCGAATTATTATATAATATATAAATATATAAATATATAATATATAATATATAAATATAAAATATTATAAAAAATCAGGGTTTTAATAATAATTATTTAATTATTCTTATTTATAACTTATCTAGTATATTTTATAAATAAGAAATAATAATATATATAGAATACTAATATATAAATCTTTTATTATTTATCTTAAATCTTATATATTACTTTTATAAATTATAGAAAATATAAATTATTTAGGTTTTTATTTATTAATAATTTTCTAGAAATAATACTATTATTTATTAATAGTTTTTCTTTTATAATTTAATTAATTAGATATTTTATATATTAATTATTTTAATCTTATTTTTATTATCTATTATAATATCTATTTGTTTTTAATATATATAAATCTTTTTATATTTTTAAATAATTCTTCTATTATTTCTATTATTTATTTTAATTTTTTTAATTTTTATTTTATAAGATTCAAATTATAAACTTTTTCTTTTACTAAAATACTAGATAATATTAATTACTTTATTATATTTTTAACTTTTTCTTATATATATTTTATAGATAATATAATTAGTATATTATTTATTATTATTTATATTTATTTATATATATATATATATAATACTTTTTTTTATATATAAATTATTAATAATATAGCCTAATTAGTCTAGTTCTTAATAAAAAGAAAAGTATAAAATAATAAAATAGTAAATATAAAAAGAGAAAAAGAAAGAATTAGTAAAGATTATTAAATTAGAAAGATTAGAAGAAATAATATATAAGTTTATTATCTTATTTATTTCTAAAATTATTTGTATTTCTTTATTTTTAAAAGTACTATTTTTAGTTCGAAAGAAATTAGTCCTGTTTTCTTAAAAGAATTTCGTATAATTATATAGCTATTAAATATCTTATTCTAAAATCTCTAGAATATTATAAAAAATATTTTTTTATTTATTATCTTTATATTTATAAAAATCTTTTAATATAATTTAACTTAGAACTAATAT
This sequence comes from Hyaloscypha bicolor E, assembly GCF_002865645.1. Classification (NCBI taxonomy): domain Eukaryota; kingdom Fungi; phylum Ascomycota; class Leotiomycetes; order Helotiales; family Hyaloscyphaceae; genus Hyaloscypha; species Hyaloscypha bicolor. The sequence goes on along the minus strand of NW_020194684.1, from coordinate 3,762,153 downwards.
TTTAAAGCTTAGAAAACGGCTATATTAAGAGATTAAAAAAGGTAAATAGTAATATAGAAAGCTTAAATAGTTATATATAATACTTCTAATAATAGTCTAAGAATTTATAACTAATATAAAAGCTATAGCTATTAAAAATCAAGATATAATATTTACTGAATTTAGAAAAGAAATAGAATTTATTAAAATACTTAATATAATATATTTCAAGCTAATAATTAGTAAATTTTATAAGAAATTATATAAAGAATATATTCTTATTAAACTGGTTTTTAAAATATTTCTATAAGTAATATATTTCTTTAAAAATAATAATTATTAGAATCTTAATTCTTCTATAATTAGTTATAGCTATTATTATTATAAGCTCTCGATTTTCTGGATTTATATTATATATAGTTTTATAATTATAAGAAATATAAATTTAATTACTAGTAATTATTCTAATTTGGAACTTATTTTTATTAAAGTTAGATATATTATAATTCTTTATATTATATCTTCTTTTATATTAATTAAATTCTTGAAAATGCCTCTTAATATCCTCTATAATATATATAGCTAATTATTTTATAAATAAAGGCTTCTCTTATATTAATTTGAGGAATTTGGCTTACTGGACTATTTATATATTAGTTTTATTAAATTAAAACTAATAAATTAGGATCTTTAGAACTCTAAAAAAGGAGCCTTTCTATAGCTATATAAATCTCGTATATATTAGCCCTATAGCCGGAATATTAGAGTATAAGAATATACTTCTTTAGGGTATTATCTTATAGTACGGAGAGCTTTTTATTCTGTCCCCTTTGCAAGTAGCTAGATGAACGCCTATATCGACGAGCTATTAGACGTTTATATAGGGCCCCAAATTACTTTGTAGCCTTCGTACCTCTCAGATAAGGATTATTATCCATTGCATGAGAGGCTTTAGCTATGCGCTCCTCGATTTCATGTGGTTCGGGTGGCATTTTGGTGATTTTGGTGGAGTGATGTGTGGAAGTGGGGTAAAAAATTTGCGTATCGGTGTTCTGTGCGTATTGCTATCCCTCACCTACAAGGCGTGCTAGGCGAATTGTAGGTGGGAACCGCCGAACGATTACAGGGGTTGGAGGCCTCGGTAACGCTGCGTATTCTCTATCGCAGACTAATGGGCATTTTTCTAAAGACGCGTGGAGGCACGACAGCCCTGCATCTGGCCCACTCAGCGAATGAGATGTGACCGAAGACAGACACTGGGCGCTTCCGGGATGCTTCCGACCACCAAGACCTCATATTTGGTCCACTCAGCAAACAAGGTTGACCGAGGGCAGGCGCAGGGCGCGCCATGTGCTCGGTCTTCTAAGCGAGGTGTCAGGTGAGAGTGGGATCATCATGGAAGTCTGGACCTGTCTATTCACTCTTAAATGAACGAAAACTAGATAGTCAAGAAAATAAGTTCCCTCAGGGCGTCTTTTCACATATAACAAAAAAGGAGTGAACAGTGGACTGAGCCCCTAGCTCCAGTGCAAGTGGGACACTAGCAAGCCCCTTTCCAATACCTCTTCAGAGCTGAGAAGCCAAGAACTCCGGGACCTTTAACGCCATAGATAGCTAGGAAAGGAAATCAAACAATCGCGGTATCAAGGTCAATGAGCCCGTCCTCACTCGAAGGAACACGCACCTCTTCCCAGCTGTCATCGCTCACATCCTCGATTTCCGCCTCAGGTTCACTTTCACTCTCCTCCTTCGCCTCAACAACCACTTGGAAGCCTTGGCATATTCTATCTTTCTCTCTTATTGTCTCCATTAGCTGCTCACAGGCGTCCACGAAGGCTTGTTTCTGTCCTGTTGTGTGATCATCCCCTGACATGGCTCGTCCAAGAGTGAGTGACACAGCGAAATATTCCAGTATCTTCGAACAGAGGGACAAAAGTGCAGATTGGTAATCGGATTCAAGTGACAATGCGCCGCCAGATTGTTGGTACAGGTTCTCCATCACGGCGTAGCGCGCTATGGTGGCGACGATGTCTTGAAATTGAGGGAAAGCCTTATTTGTCCAATCAATCGCTTCCGGGGGAATAAAGTTCTTCTCCAGGATGCGTTCGTAAACCTGCGGATGTTAGATATTTTGAAAGAGAGGTGGTAGAGTTGTTAGTGCTTACATGTAGAAAGATACACACACAACTCCATCCGAATGTCGCGACTTGGAGGCCCAATTGCTCGTCGATAGTAGACATAATACGTAGGACATTGGACCTGATCTCTAAGATTTCGTTCAAGTCCTCAGCTTGGTGCCTGTGGTGATGGTTTCTTCTTCCAAGACGTTCGATATCGGACGAAATCTGCTTGCAAATTTTCTCATCGTCAAGGGGGAAGTTGGTCAGGAAACCAAGTTCAGTTGAAAACTCAAAACGCGGGACCTCAAAAGCTGGGAAATTCGAACGTAATGTTGAGGCAAATGACCGCCACCAAAGCTTGCTATCCTGCGATAGTGAAAGAGATAGGCACACGTCTGGGCGAGAGCTTGCGTGCTGTGTTGGTGGAGGTGGGCACACTGAAATTGTTGGTGGCAATCCTGTGAAGGAGTTGATCGCAAGGGGAGGAAGAAGATTTCGTTTTGGCTTATCACCCGATGGAGAAGCCGCAAAGGTTTGATGTGGTCCAGTCCTTGCATATCCAAGTACTCGGCGATATGGGCTCGCACTCATAACTATGCCGTGAAATTCGGAATCTGTTTTTCCAATCATCGAAGACGCCTCATCAGATGGTGCAGAGAGCCTTTCGATGCTTCTTTTAGCCTCCTTCCCTTCCTCTCTTGCTTCTCTCTCTGTCGCCTCCCTCTCCCTCTCCTTTCGGCGTGCGCGAAATCGCGCTGAAGCTCCTGCGTTGCGAGCTCGCTTCTCGTCAAATGATCGTGAGGATGTAATTACATCAACCGGGACATTATACGGCCCTGTGGAAGTGGCAATGGGGTGTAGTTCAGAAGACAGAAGCTGAGTGGCACATTGGGATGGCGAGGAACTGAGTGGCACTCCCATTGGCGGTCCTGGGAGTTTCTCGCCATTTCTGTTAGCTCCACGCTCCATTGCCTCCTTATCTTTCTGTCTTCGGCGTTCACGAAATCTCGCTGAAGCCGAAGCCGCTGGACTCCGGGCACGCCTTTCGACAGGTAGCCGTGATGCACGATGCACATCCGCTGGGATAGTATAGCTTCCTGAAGACGCGCTAAAAGCCGAAACTTGAAGCGGTGCAAGGCCTTTCTCACTTTGAGTTCGGCTTCCTGGCAACGTAGAAATGGGACTCGCGACCGAGCCAAACGCTTGTGCCGCAGAATCTATCGTCTCGTTATTCCTGGGTTGTTCGTTCAACGCGTCCGAATGAACTGCCTCTGGTTTCCGGGCGGGAGATTCATCTTCTAGTGACTGTCTAGCCGCACGACGTCGCAAGATTCGATGAAATTGTTTGGCATTGACGTAGACTGGAGGTTCCTCTTCAGGAGGCGAAATAGTAGTCTGACCATTATATGCTTTTCCATGTCGCTGGTTGCGAGAATAGGGAGCACCTGGAAGTCCGGCATTGATAGGGACACCGAATCCCGATGCATCTTCGTTCTGGTGAAGAAAAGAATCGAAATCGAAGTCTTGAAGTACGTCGAGCTTGGAATCAGGATTCGGTTCAACGGCTCCACGGTTAAAAGTCTGGAACTCGGAGTCTTGAAGAATGGGATTGAATACTGGATAGTCTTGCGAAACCCTCGCTTGGGTGGTTGGGGAATGAGGAGGGAGATTTGGCAGGACGAAAGGCTCTGTCTGCGGAACAGAATGTATTGGAGTTGACGTTGAAGGGGGAATGGTGTCCCTGTTGGCGATAGAATTGTCAAATCGTTTAAAAGTATAGCCAATGAAGGGAAGCGATAATTCTGGTCCATTATTCTCAAGGCAGCAAAAATGGTGTAGTGCTGGTCGTTCATCCGACGACGAATCTGATTTCGCAATTCTCTTTCCTGATACCTCCAAGGTTGGAGGCTGCGGAACGGCCGGTTTCTCCCCAATATTCAAGTCCCATCCTTGAAACCGTCGCCCAGTCCCAGGAGATGGAATAGGATGCTCGTCGGTGGCCGCTGGGAGCTCCACTAAGAGTTCATGGTCGAAAAGTCCTTTTTGGGATGGCACGAGCCGCTCGAGATACACGAGAATTTGGCGGGAACAATTCTCCGAACACTTGCAAAGAGCTTCGAAGCCCGATTCTAGGAGGTCCTCATGTTCAGCGGAATACACATGCAGTCTCATCACAACTTCTCGCATGATGGTCAAACTAATGTCTTGCAGCTTGGCGGAAACTGGGACACATGTAAGTGTTTGAGCAACTTCCAATGAAGAGGAGACTTACCTTTCGATGTGAATCTCTCGATGTAAACCTGCCCATACTTTTTGAAATTTGCAATATGCTTTCCGTCAATCTCTTTGCTGCGATCGTACAATGAATCCTGGAGGTCCTTTGCTGCGACATAAACTTGTCCGCCCTTTTCTGGCATCCGTCTTTCAATTAGACTGTGAAGAATATGAAGGGCCGTGCGAAAAGAATGCGTCACTGCTTGAACTGCTTTGACTTGACGTGCTATATTAATATTCGCCTCTTGCAACGATATTGCGCTCTTGAAGCTCTCTGTTGATGACGAGGACTTGATACTTTTTTGTTCCACTTCCGAAATCGCATTCCTGATGGTTAAAGTTGGGTTATCTTGTTCCGTAGCTTGCGAAGATGCCATTTCTGCTGTCGATGGCAGCACCACAAAGCCCTGAGCGATATTGAATACATGCGAGAGCGTTGGGGTGTTGGACTTAATGCTTCCTGATGCCGCGTGAGCAGAAACTGAGGTCGACATACTTTCAAGCTCGGCGGCACCTCGATACTGATTTGAATTCGATTGAGGTTTCGTGATGCTTCGTGGAGAGATGAATGGTTCTGGTTCTGGGCTTTCACTGTACTTCGGCAGAAACTTTGCTGCTTCAACGGCCTCTTTGGCTTCCTTCAAAGTCTTGATTGTCTCAGGCTGCAACGGTTTGTCCACCAGCCGTTGGATCTTGCTGGAACTCGAGATGTTCCTGGAACCTCATTAGCTGCTCTGGGCAATGGCACTACTCATATACTTACAGCAAAGAAAGTTGCAAATCGACTTGAAGGCTCATCAAAATCGTAGCCAAGGTCCCTTTCAAGTCTCGGAGCTGCCTTATCAACTTTTTGATCTGTTCCTCCTTGTAGACAAACTTCACTCGGAGTCTCCGCGTGCTGTTTCCGTTGCTGCCTAGCTTCGCCAAAATCTTGTCAATCTTGACGTACAGCTCAGCGCAATCTTTGATGATCCTCGCCGTCAGCAGATAGATGTCGTCCGAGTACCACGACTTGGAGTCCTCGAGCAGTCGTGAGAGGATAGTCAAGGACTGCGAAAATGTTTTAAGGTCCTGAGCTAGCACTTGGATGTCTTCCGAGGCTGAGGCCGCAGCAGCCCCCAGTGAATAGAGATTCTTAGATAAGGACAATGCTGTGTTGGCGAGTTGCACGACACTTGCCACGGCACCAATGGCTGTGAGTGGATCCGTATTGGTTGCCGGGCTGTCTGAAAGACGGGCGAACAACCCCTCACTGGCTCAAACTAGGACATTTATCTCAAGGTGGAGATGATCAGGCTCCAAAGACTGGGGATGGTGTGCTTTTGAGAAGGCTCCACCCGCTCAGACACCTAGACTGCATGATCTGCCAGGATCCCAAGCAGGGCGTTTCGGATGCACATCACGTGCTGATAATCTCTTTAGGAGCCAAGCTTGATAGAGGCTGGATAATATTATCCTTTGTGGACTATAGAGTATAGAATAGCAAAAATGAACATCGAATGAGAAGGGTGTCGTCCAGCGAGACCCCTGCTATCACGTGAGCCGGGCATATAGGTCTAGTAACCGAAACAGAAAAGCGAAGGCGGTGAAGATTGGCAGATTGACTGCAAAATAAATTTCGGAAAGCTTCACCAGCAATGTCTTGGGAGGTCTTCGTGACCTCGAATTAAACCAAAAATGGGCAGCAAACGTAAACGCACGGCGCACGATGCTTCTGCGGGCGCACCTGATCCCAAGAAACAACAGAAGAATATCGAAACGACGTCGTCAAAATCATCCTCGAAACCTTCGACCGTACCAACTCCTCTCGATACCTCTGCGTTCGTCGACAACCCGAAAGGCGCAGTTCTGAAAAGAGAAGTTCAACTTTATGATATTCTAAGCAGCGAAGATAGTTCGGAACGACTTAATGCCGCCAATGCCATTGTTGAGGGTTTGCTGGGAGGGAATGGTGTGGCAGAGTCAACGCTGCAGCGACATCTTGAGCGAAGATTGTTTCGCGGACTGGCAAGTGGCAGGAAGGGTGCGAGATTGGGGTTCAGCGTTGTTCTGACAGAACTATTGGCACAGCTGTTGGGCGAGAAGGATCTTGCAGCCCAGAAGTACACGGGCTTGACGTTCGAAAAAGTCCTTGGGTTTCTGGTTGCGAAGACGAAACCAGACGGAGACCTTAGCGGGCAGGAAGAGAAAGACCATTTCCTAGGGTTGTTATTTGGTCTACAAAGTTTTGTGCGAGCGAAGGTCCTGTTTGGAGACGGTGAGGACGACAATCGATGGGACACTATTCTGGGAAAGTTATTGGAGCTCGCAAAGAAGAAACCATGGATTCGAGAGGAATGTGGCTGGGTCATTGTCGAAGCGCTTGCGCAAATGAACCAGAGCCAAGCAGAACATACTTTGGAATCATTACATGATACTGGACTGGCGCAGTCTCCTGAGGGCGTTGGCATTTGGCTCACGGCAAAGAATCACTTTTCAGACATGAAGTTTCCTACTAAGCCCTGGGGTCAAAGCGGAAATCCACTGGAACATCTGAAATCTCTTGCAAAGGCATTGAAGGAGAGCTCGAATGAGGATGAGTCGGACAAGACCAAGCAAGCAAAACAAACTGGCAATTGGAACCCACAGCTCCACTTTGTGTGGAAGGTTGTGTTGGCACAGTATGCAGCTGCAGCGAAAGAGAAGAAGCATGGTATAAAGTCGGAGTTTGAGAACTTCTGGAAAGTGGCTGTAGATGGTCAGGACCCGTTTGGCGAATTGAATTTATAGGCTAATGTGTTCCAGAAAATCTCTTCTCTGCGAGTGCCTCCAGAGAGCGCAAATTCTGGGGATTTTTACTCTTCCAGCATGTTCTCCAAGAATCGGCAACATACGGCAAACTCATCTCGAGTATCTTTAGCCACAATCTTGTGCGCTGTTTGATCAATCACGTTCAGGAGAAGGATCGATTCCTGAATCGTGCGGCAGACAAGTCCTTGAAAATTCTGATTCGGAGTGTGGAGACTGACCCGAAACTTCTTGTTATCATCCTTCCGCGTATTATTGGAGGATATGGAACCTACAATTTCGATAAGATCACGAAGACCAAGACCGTTGAGAAGCTGTTAGGTTTGACGGACGATAAAAATGCAATTGCTGTGATCAAGGCGCTACTGGAACCAGCTTTGTCTGTTGACGGGTAAGTAGTGGTAATCTCAAAGTTGTCAATGCTGACAAAACCAGAGCCGACCCCGAAGTCAACAAGGAAGCAGAAATGCGGCGACAGCTCCTTGGTGACTACTTGCTGAATATGATTCGTAAAGTCAATGTCCTGGACGAATCTAAAGACATCTCTTGGATTGAAGAACAAGCACTGCCATTACTTGCAAAATTCGGATATGGCCAAGAATCCGAATTTCAGCCATCATTGTCTGGCAAGACCCGAACGATTTTTCGCAATCGACTCACGTCAGCCTTCGCTCATCTCCTGGCTGATTTGAAAGGATATTCATTTCCGTGCAATCTACTTCATAGCTTTTCCCCGGATGCCGTGGAAATGGACAATGGCATAGTTGGTGCCAAAGACCAAGCGATTTCCACCTTGGAGAAGATTCTTATGAAGATCGAGAAAGCAAAGCCTGAGAAGAAGGCACCGCTACAGGCATTGACTCTCTTGTACTCTCTGGTCATCTTCCAGCTTTACAATGGTGAGCCTGAAGCAGTAACTATCCTCGAGGAACTGAAACACTGCTACGACAAACTCATCCGCCACAAGGATACCGAGAGTTCTGATGCAGATGCTTCGGAAGTACTAGTAGAGCTTCTGCTCTCATTTATCTCGAAGCCATCAGCATTACTGCGAAAAGTAACGCAACATGTGTTCGGTGCATTTATGACAGAGATGACAGCCGGTGGCTTGAAACTTATGACCGATGTCCTCGAACCTGATGAGAGTTTGAGAGGCCAGCAACAATTATTTGATCAAGAACCAGAGGATGGAGATTTTATGGAGGAAGGCAGTGATGATGAGTTAGATTCAGATGTTAAGGTTGTGGATATGAACGGTGATGAAGGACATCTAAACAGCCACTTGGCCGAGGAAGACTCAGAAGACGGCGATGATGACGGGGAAGCCGAATCAGACAACGAAGGAGAAGATGACGAAGAAGCCAAAAAGCTCGACGAAGCTCTTGCCAAGGCCCTCGGGACTCGCGTTCTCCAACAAGGTGACGAAGAATCAGACAGCGATGCCGACATGACCGACTCCGAAATGATGGCCCTCGACTCCAAGCTTGTGGAAATCTTCTCTCAACGCAAGAAAGTCCCAAACAAGAAACAAGAACAGAAAGACGCAAAGGAAACAGTGGTCAACTTCAAGTCCCGCGTTCTCGACCTCTTGGAGATCTACGTTAAGAAGCAAGCCGCTAATCACTTGGCGTTCAACTTATTGCTTCCGCTGTTGCAGTTGATCCGCATGACGAAAACGAAGCAGCTGGCGGAGAAAGCACACAACATCATCCTCGCTTTCTCCAAAGCCTCCCGAGCAGCCAAGAAGTCTGAGGATGCGCTATCGGTGAACATCTCCGAGCAAACAAAACTCCTGAAAGCCATCCACCTCGAAGCATCGAAAGACCCATCGCATATGTTTGCTAAAGCAGCCAGCAGCGCAAGCCTACTTGTTGCGTCAAGCATGTACAAAGTTGATAAGGGAAGCGTCAAGAAGATTGCGGGTGTGTATCGGGACAGCCAGGTTGCGTGGGTGGCGGGTGAGGTCAAGATGCAGGCTGCGTTCTTTGTGGAGTGGGTCAATTGGTGTCAGAGTCATGCCAACCCATCTAGCTCATGATCCGAAAGGATCGCTGTAGAGAAATAAAATTCATGAATCTTGATACCCATACAAACACCCAACCCCTCAGCGAGACCATGAGAGGAATGTTGTAATTGTCTCACTCCTTACATAGGGCATCAAAAACAGATAATTTAAGAGGGATTTGTTTCAATTCAAATATTGAAAGCCATCGTCTACACATAAATTTAGCGACTGAATTCCCTTAGACTCAGGATTAATTTTCCCTCTCGCTGCTTCCGTTTTAGTCTGCGGACGTGAGCAACTGCTGCTTTAACCTAAGCTGAGGGTGAGCATACCTGAGCTGAGGGTGAGCAGAGCCTGAGCTGAGCCCAAGCAAAGCCTGAGTATCCTGAGCACGTCTGAGTCAGGCCTGCATACTATAATATAGGACCTATTTTGGCCTCCTGCATACTCGGCTATAGTTTCCTTACTGAATTTTTGCCCCGGGAATCGGTTTCTGCTCTATTTCAGGTTCTTACCGGAGTAGATTTTAGATCCCTCTTATTAAAGAGCTTAAATAAGAATTACTAAAGCTCTTATATTATAAGAGTAGTTAAGTAATAATAATAATATATATATATATAAGCAAAATAAATTAAATAGGCTCTTTTTAGCTAAACTCTTAGTTTATTCTAATATAAATTATATAGGATTAAAAGAAATAGTATTTAAGGCAAGAAATTAAATATATAATAAAATACTATTAAATAAATAAAAGAGTTAATATTAGAAAAATAAAATATAAAAAGTATTAATTAATATAATATCTTATATACTAAACTAAATAAATTTCCTCTATTTTCTATAAATACTATTTAAAGTTTTAATTAATATTAGAAAGTCTAAATAAACTTAATTAAAATAGCTAATATAAAGAAATTTTAATATAGTATTAAAATAAAGAAAAGAACTAGTAAATAAATTTTATAAAAAGAAAATAGTTTTAATATTAGTTTAAATTTAATTAATTTAATTTATATTAATATAAATAGTTATTAATATATTATTAGTTTATTATATTCGAGAAGTATTTATTTAAAAAATAATATATCTAATTTCTTATATAAGCTCTATTATAAATTAGTTTATTTAATTAATTCTAAAAACGATTTTAATAGTTTTTAAAAAATAGTCTTTTAATTAATATTATTTTACTATTAATATTTTAGTTTATATTACTAAAAATATATTAATTAGCTCTAAGAAATAATCTATAATAAAAGCCTTATAATTATAAATAATATAATCTTATATATTTATTTCTTAAATTTCTCGTAAAAATAAATATTTCTTTATTTTATAATACTTTTTATTTTAGATTTAATATTAGCTAAAATAGTACTATTAGTAACTTTAATTAAAAGTTTTTAAAAACTATTTTCTTATATATATAAGATATATTTATAATTATATTCGCGATTTTATTTCTCGATATTTTTAATAGAAATACTATAGCTAAATGGGCTATTTTTTAATAGAAGTAAATATTTGAATTAAATATAATATTAGTATTATTAATAATAAAAAACTCATAAGCTTATTTTATTTAGTTTTTATATTAGATAATCTTTTTTAAACTAGTAATAAAAAAAATAAAAATATAGTATTTATTTTAAATTAATATTATTTTAGGTATTATTTAATAAATATAAAATTAAATAATTAAATAAGTTTAATAAAATAACTAGCTAAAAGTATTCTTTTTTAAAATAAATTCTAGTAATAAAATATTATAATATTTTCTTTAATTTATAAATTAAGCTATTTTATTTATATTAGATTAAACTAATAATATCTTTTAATATTAGTAATTATAATATATTAAAAGTAATAGAAATTACTAATATTATAAATTTTATTAATTCTAATTATTAATATAACTATTTTTTTTAGAAGTTATATATATAGTTATAAAATTCAGAAAACGAGATATAAATAATAAAATATAAAATATAAAATATAAAATACAAGATATAATTATATAATTTTATATTTTATAAATTATTCGATTAGTAAACTAGATTTTATTAGGCTTAATAAATTTAGGAATTATATATTAATATTATAATACTATAATTCTTATTTCTAAATATTAATTATTTTATTAATTTAATATATCTATATTTTATATATCTTATATAATAGTATTATATATTACTAGTAAATTAATATTAATTAGTTTATATATATAAATTAGAAAATAGAATTTTTTAAGCTAAAGAAATATCTAATAGCCTATAATAAAATTAATCTAGTTTATATTAAAAGAGGGAATTATTTATTAATTCTATAAAGTATCTAGTAGCCTAAAAAAGAAAATAAATAGCTAGCTTTTATTAAGAACTAATAACTATTTTATTAAAAAAAGAAATTATTTATTAATTTTATAAAAAAGTATCCGGTAGCCTAAAAAAAAACTAACTCTAGTTTTTATTAATTAATAAATAGTTATCTATTTAACTATTTAACTATTTAACTATTTAACTATTTAACTATTTAACTATTTAATTATTTACTATTTTTTAAAACTAATTTCTTTTAGTCCTAAAACTATTTTCTTGGAAATTATCTTTTCTATTTATATAATATTCGAATTTACGAGATCCTTTCTCCGAAATATATATCTTATATATACTTTTAAAGTTCTTTAATTATAACTTTGATTTTATTATTAAATTGAGTTCTTTAAAGCTTTAGAATTTCTCGGAATTATAATATTTCACTTTTTAAATTTCTTATTATAAATGAAATTTTTAAGAGCGAAATATTTATTTCAATATTTATTTTAATACCTTTAATAAGTATCTGAATATTTAGGTATTTGGGTATTTGAATATTTCTATTAAATATCTAGATATCTGAATATCTAAATATCTTTACTAAATATCTAAATATCTGAATATCTAAATATCTAAATATCTAAATATCTAAATATCTAAATATCTAAATATCTAAATATTTAAATATTTAAATATCTAAATATCTAAATACCTTTATTATTAAATTCTTTTTATAAACTTATTACGAATTACCTTATCTTTAAATTCCTTTTAATATAAATTATATATATATATATATATATTAGAAAAGGCTTAGCCTTAAAAATTTAATATAATAGAATTATAAAATAAATATATATAAATAAAAAAGTAAAAAAGTAATATTAATCTAATTATTTATAATAATAAGGAAGTTCTAGACTATTTTAATATTAGACTATTCTAGTATAAGGTAAAGAAATTAACTAATAATAATTACTAGAAATTATTTAAAAATAATTTTAATAATTTTGATTTTAAAGTACTTAATTAATTAGATTAATTATAAGCTATCTTATAATACAGCGGTATTTATATTAAATATAATAATAAAGAACTTATTATTATATAGTTCTTAGCTAATACTATTTAGAAAAAAAATATTTAAATTATAACTAATATTATTATTACTAAACTAAATCTTAATATAGGTCTTATTACTTTCTTATATATATCTTTTAATAATAATATTATAATAAATTAATATATTAAACTAATTATTACTTATATTTCTTTATTATCTATAATTACTTTTACTAGTATTAGATTATAGAAAGCTAGTAATAATAGATTTCTATTACTTTTTTTTTTTAAATAGCTTTCTTATTATAAAGCTAATTAGAGAAATAGTAAAAATATATATTAAAATATAGAAATATAATAGAATTAATAATAGTTTTAATTAAATTTTTTTTTTAATATTTACTAATATATAAAGCTTTTATAAAAGATATTAATAAAAGCTTTCTCTATTATATTAAATAAACTAATATAAAATTACTTTTATAATAACTAGTTCTTTTAATATATATATAAAAATACTTATATAAATATTTATAACTTTTTTAAAAGCTCTAATTTCTAATATTAAAACTTAGATAAATAGAATATTATTATTATAATAATTATAATAGCTTAATATCCCGAAAAGATAATATTTGAATTCATTTAATTATTAATTAATAATTTATATAAATTATAATATAGACTAATACTTGCTTTATAAAATACTAAATTCTTATATAATAAAATTATTATTTCTTATTAAGATATACTAGTATATTAATATATAGTTTCGAATTCTTTTTCTAATTTTGTTTAATTTATTAATAAGTTCTAATTATTTATTATTACTTATAAAAAAAAGTAATAGATTAATACCGAAGTTCTTTTTATTAATTAATAATATTATTTAAGAAAATAATTAAATAATTATTTATTCGAAAATTATTAATCTAATTCTAATTATAATTATAGCTTTTAAAATAGTTATTTAAATAGCTATAAGTTCTATAATTATAATAATTATTCGAATAAATTATATTTTATATATAAAAGATTCGAATACTATTTCTAGAAATATATATTAGAGAAATAAGAAACTAAAAAAACTTGGTTTAGAACCCGAAATCTTTATTAATTTAATAAAAAGTTTAATAATAGTTATTTATAACTAGTAGCTAAAATTAAAAGAGAAAAATATTATAAAAATAACAAAAATAATAATAAAAAGAATTATTTAGGTAATACTTTTAAGGCTTTTCTAATATTAATAAATAAAATAAAGAATTAGTATTTAAATTTCTATTTTATTTTAGTTAAAAGCCTTTTAGCTATTTCTATTATATTAATAACTATAACTAATATTCTTATAAATAATTTTAGTTTTCTTTTCTTTTATATATTAATTAATAAATAAAAATTATATCTTGAAATCTAATAAATTATTAATAGAACTAATAATAAAAAATATTTCTAGATATAATATCTATTACTTTTATAAAATTATAATTAATATTAGAACTTTTAAATTCTTAATTACTAATTCTAATTAATTCTAAGCTTTATAATAAACTAATAATAATATTAAACTTAATAAAACTATTAAAAATTAAATTAATATCTAGTTTAGTATTAAATTCATATTTTCTATTAGATTTATAATAGTAAAAATACTAATTAGGTAAATATAATTCTATATTATATTTATAAAAACTCTATTTTTATTTAGTTTAGCTAATATAAATAAACTAGAAATCTATATTAATGATTTTACTAACTATTTTATTATTTTTATTAGATATTATATATTTATAATATAATATTTTAAATATTTTATTATTATTAATATTTTATATTATTAATAAAAATATTTAATATTAAACCGGCTAATAATTATAAAATATTAGTATCTTATATATTTAGGATATTCTAAAATAATATTAGATTAATATCTATTTAGGCTCTTTTAATTAAATTATAATAGATACTAGAAAGTAATTTATTAATAATAATTTATTTAATTTATAAATATTATAAATACGAGATTAGGGCCGCTTTACTAAAATTAAAACCTGGCGGCCCTATATAAGCTCTAGGGCCAGTTTTAATTTTGCTCTAATCTCGATTCGAAATTAATTAAATAAAGCTCTTTCTTTATTTTTATAAATTATTATATTTCTTAATTATATTTATAAAGCTTTCTTTCTTTTTTTATAGGTTCTTTTAAGCCTTACTTTTATTTATTAAACTCTCTCTCTTATTTAAACCCCCTTATTTTCCTCCTTTCTTTTTAAGTATAGCTATATTATATTTATAAGCTTATACTAATATAATATATAAGTATACGGGAAATTAGTCTTTTTAAGAGCTTTTATTTAAATAATTATTAACTTCTAAAGGCTGTTTTCTATTATCTTTTATAAGATACCTATAGTATTTTCTTATTCTTGCCTCTCTAAGCTCCTACTTACCCGATTTCCTAATACGGGCTTATATATATCTTTAAAGCTTATCTTTAGTAGGCTTATTCTCAAGTCTTAATATTCTTATTTACTTCTTTCTTTAAGTTCCCTATTAATAGTTTGACTTTTGCTTCCGTTTTCGGTATATAGAATATATAAAGAATTATTCAAATTTAGAAAGGGGGCGTTTTTAATTATAACTAGAATAGTATTCTAAAAGAAAGAATTAGTAAATATTTATAGATAGGGTTTCCTACTTACGGGTTGGCTTATCTATAAATTAATTTACTAGTATCTCTTTATCTATAAGTCCCTCCTCTTTATCTATAGATATCTCTTCGTCCGTAAATCCCTTCTAATTATCCGTAGATTCCTCTTTATCTGCGAGTTCTTTCTCTTTATCCGCAAGCCTCTCCTTCCTTTATATCTTCAAATATTAGCTAGCCATAAGCCAGTATTATACTTCCTCTTACTCTTGCTCCTGCTCCTGCTCCTGCTCCTGCTCCCGCTTCTCCCTCTTATACTCGTCCGTAAACTACTATATATTAGCCCTGCTACTTACTATTTGCAAGCTCTTACCGGATTATTCTCTTCCTATTTCTTCTCTTGCTCTATCTCCTACTACTTCTTCTCTTTATTCTACTCCCATTTATTATCTTATAATCGAGCCTGGAACTTCCTCTACTTCCTTTAGACTTCTTCTTCTACTAGTGCCTTCTCCAAGTCTACAGGATTCCATATCCTATACTTTTATACCCGTAGCTTTGCTCTCTTTACCCGTAAGACCCGCCTATTATACCTTTCTTATATAAACTCACTCATAGCTTTATAATATTAGTTATACTTTCGTATAAGGCAGGTTTTATAAGTATAAAGTCAATATCCGTTCTCGTAAAAAGGGAAGCTTATAATTAGGCAAAAGAACTTATATCCGGAGTAGTATAGCCGGTTTAAAGAGAGAGTATCTATTAGGAGCCTATAGAGTATACGAAGCCTGTAAAGCCTGTGGAATTAGCCTATAAACCTTATAAAAGGGAGCCTATAGAACCTATAGAACCTATAAAGTCTATAGAGCTTATAGAGCATATAAAGCCTATAAAATGAAGCCTATAAAGCCTATAAAGTAAAGCCTGAACTATAGAGCGGGCTAAAGTTTTGGTATTTCTATATAGATATATTTATATAATAGTATTAGTTTTCTTCGGAAAATAGCAAAAATATAAAATAAATTAAAATCAAAATTATTTTTATAAAAACTTATAATTTTATTATAATTTTATTAGAATTATAAAATACTATTATAGCTTAATTTAATATATTTATTTTATTATTATAGCTAAAATTAATAGAATTAATAAAAATACTATATTTTAAATAGCTTTTAAGGCTATTAATAATTCTATAGAATTTAATAGTATTATTTTAATTATTTTAATTTATAATACTTTATTATAAATAACTAATTATATTATAATAATTAATAGTATTTAAAAAAGTAATAATAGAAATTTAGAAGCTTTAAGCTAAATATTAAATTATAAATACTTTAAATACTCAAAATAATTCTAGTATTACTAATATTTATAAACTTTCCCTGAATTTAAATATTCTTATATAATATAAAGAAAATACTAATTAATTTAATAATTAGAATAAATTATATAAGTTTATAATAATAAACGGGAAATCTTATATATTAGTTTTATTATATAGTAATACTATCTTTTATTTAACTTTTATAAAGCTCTTTTATATAGGAAATATTAAGGTTATTATTAATAATTCGAAATCTAAATCTATTTCTAAACTTTATAATAAAATTAAAAATAATATAAATATAATTTCTTTTATTATTTCTATTATTTTTATTATTTTATTAAAATATAATAAAGAATACTTTTATAAGAATTCTAATATTATAATATTTCTATAGAATAATAACTAATATAAGTATTTCTATTAAGTTAAAATTACTAGCTTTCTAGAAAAAAATATATTTGAAATTATTTCTAGATTTTAAATATTAAAAAAAAAATTTAATTCCCGATTTATTAATAAAATTAAAAATAAAAATATAAAAAAACAATTTAAAAAGTCGAAGCTAATTATTTAAGCTTATAATAATAATAAGAAATATATAATATTAATATAATTATTAATTATTTAATATATTAGCTAAAGAATTATTTTTATATTATTATTATAATTATAGAAACTATAGAATTATATTTATAAGATATATTATAAGCTTATATCTAATTAATAATCTTATATCTAATTAATAACTTTATATAATTATGATTTCTATATTATTTTATTTTATAAGCTTATTAAATAACTAAATCTAAATAATAATTCCGTTCTAAAAATTATAAAACTATTTATTAATTTACTAGTAATATATAATACTATTATATAGGTATAGAAATACTAGTTATATTAGTTAATAAAATTATTATTATTATTTAGAAGTAAGAATTATAATATTATAATATTAATATATAATTCCTAAATCTGCTAAACCTAAAGAGATCTAGTTTATTAGTCGAGTTATTAATAGGATATAAAGTTATATAACTATATCCTATATCTTATATCTTATTACCTATATTATATTACCTATATCCCGTATCTTATATCCCGTAATTATATATATAACTTCTAGAGAAATAGCTATACTAATATTAGAAACTCTCTAAAAATATAAAAAATAGTATTTCTCTCTAATTATATATAAATTCTCTAATTTGGCCTAGTACTAGATTTCCCAAATACTTTATATATATTTATTATTTCTAAGGTTTTAGTTATATACTAAAAACTATAGCCTTTTATATATAACTTTTCCTCTTATAATATTCTCTTATCCTATATATTTATTTCCTGCCTTATTTATATTTAATCTATTTCTCTGTATCTAATTATATAGTATTTATATTAATTAGGTACTTAAGAGTATTTATTAGCTTTAATTTTATTATAGAATTAGCAGAATTTGATTTTTCCTTAATTTATTTAATTTCTATAAGCTTTTATTATTTATATACTTAGTAAAAATATATTATATTAATTATTAGATACTTTTCTTAAATAGTTCCTAATTTAATAAGGCATTTATTATTATAGGTATAGTATTTAGGGCTTGGAAAGCAAGGTAAAAGATCTCTTATAAAGACGATTTAAAGCTAAGGAAGAGAAAACTAGAATATAGGAGGCTATAAGGGAATATATATATCTTATAGTATACTAGTCTATAAAGGGCTTAGTCTTCTAAATATCTCTAGTATATTCCAAGTATACTTTCTTAATAAGGCAGTTATATTACATATATCTAGGAGGTAATAAGACATAAATAATAAGATATAGGTAATAGAATATAGGCAATTATATTAGCTAATAAGATTAAAAGCTAAATTATAATATTACTTTTTCCTTTAGAATAAGCTTATTCCCGAGCTTTATAAAAGCTATTAATCTATCTAATTTCGTATTATTTTTCTTCCTAAAGTAAACTAGTATCTCGAATATAGATATTATATATAAAAGGCTAGTACCTTTACTATATAACTTAGGAGAGTTTATTATTATTTCTGTATAATTCTAGACAAGTATTATTTTTTATATAATCTAGCTAATATTATAGGTTTTATAAAGGTTCTAGTATATTAATATTATTATTATAGAAACTCTATAAAACCAGGGAGCTATTATTTAGTACTAAAGCTAGATATTATACTAAATCCTTATCCTAACTAATCTAATGAATTCTATACTTTAGCTTATTTCTTACTAGCTTGACTATAATAACCCGCTTAATACTATATTCTTATTTACTATTCTCTAGTATTAATAAGGGCAGTTCCGGGTTTACTTAATCTAGTAAAGAATTCTAGAGATCTTTTTATAGCTTCTCTATATAAAAAACTAGGTATATCTTTATAATTTCCGGTAATTTTAAAAGAAATAAATAGTTATATTATTCTAGAATCTTAAATAGGCCTTTTATTTAATTCTCTAGCTTCTGGCTCGGATAATTGAATTTCTAGTACTTTATAGTAATTCATACTTTATTCCCGACTTTGAAATTAATTAGATAGTAGTATTTATTAGCTTATATTATATATTATTCTTATACTTACTTTATATTACTTTAGGTAAGTTACTATAATTTATATAATTAATTTACTAATATTTTAGCTTTATTTCTATTTAGCTTCTTTTTAGATAAGTTAGCTTTAATAGGGAAGTTCTAGTCCAGAGAAATATAAGGCTTATAGCTCTTTTTAGTTATAAATAGGAACTAGCTAATAGTTTCATATTAAAGAAAGGCTTATTAATAATTAATTATAGTAATCTATTCGTTCTAGTTATCCTAGTAATAGTTAATATATAAATATAATCTCTAATTAAAATACTAATTAATAATTTCTATTTATTTGTCTATTTAGAAGTAATTAGCTATTAAGAGCTTAAGCTTTATACTAATTCTTATATAGAATTTACTTTAAAAATCTAATATAATTATTTCTAGAATACTTACTTAGTATATTATATAAAGTAAAAATAAAAATACTAGCTACTTGGCTATAATTATATCTTATATTAGAATTATAATTAGGTACTTAAATAAGTAATCTATAAATATAGTAATTATATTATAGCCCGATTTGCTTTCTAGATAGCTCTTAAAATCTATAATAATATATTACTAGAAATAATTAGAAACTAAAAAGAAATAAAATAAACCAGGCTTCTTATCTCTAGATATATATAATCTCTTATAAGTATAGTAATTATTATAGTATTAATTAATATCCTTACTTATAAATAGCTAATAATATTATTTTTTTAATAGCTAATAGAGCTTTATATATCCAGGATATCTAGAAAGAGGTTTATTATATACTTTATAAATTAGGGCAGTCCATAAAAATAGTTTAGAAGTTATTTTATTTTCTATAATATAGAGTTTTTTATAATATAAAAGAAGGCTATTTTATAATATCCAGATATTACTTTTGGCTTGGGCTATTATATATAGCTTTTCTAGATCCAGTAATATATAATTATCCTATAGAATCCTATTTACAAGTTATAAACTACTATACTTAGTAGGAGCTTCTAATAATACTTCTATAAAGGCTACTATAATAGAATTTACTAATAAAGCTTCTAAGAAAATACTTTTTTCTAGAGAAATTATATCTCTAATAGGGGTATTCTTCTCCGGAAAATCTTTAGTATATACTTGGTTTTCAGGGCCAAATTCCGGATTAAGTAAGCTAATTTTATAAAGTATTATTATAAGCTATAAGTTATAGATAATCTCTGAATTAATCTTATTTTTAGAGAAAAGTACTTGAGTTTATAGCTTTTTTTTAATTTGGCCCTAAGTATTTATTTTATCTTATTTTTATAATAAAGTATTTACTTATTTATTTAATTTCCCAGAATAATATATAAGCTTGAAATAATAGTAGAATAAGAGCTTAGCTTATCTAGTTTATTAAGAAGAGAGCTTCTTAATAATTATAAAGTATTTTAAGATATAATAATTAGAATAGATCTTAAAAGAAGTATCCTAAAGACTCTCTAGCTTAGCTTTCTATTTCTCTAATACTTATATTATAGCAAGTATTTCCTTATTATATATATTATAATTAAGCTTTACTAGAAGTATAGTTTTAGAAAAATAAGCTATAAGATACTAAAGGCCTATTTCCGGGTCTTATTAAGATAATAGGCTAGTAATTACTTCTTTAGATATATCTATTTCTATTATTATAGGCAGATCTAAATTATAGTATTATAGAACTAGAATAGAAATTATAGCTTTCTTTAGATAAGTAAAAGTCTCTTAATATTACTTAAACTATTTAAAGGAAATATTCTTTTTTATAAGTAAGATAAAAAATCTAGTAATTTATTTATATTCTTTAATAAAGTATTTATAAAAGTTATAGAAGCCGAAAAAGAACTATATATTCTTAATTATCTTTAGGGATTACTAGTTATATATTACCTTAACTTTATTAGAATTTACTTTAATACTAGATATAAAAATAATAAAGCCTAGATACTTTATATATATAACTTTGAATTATAATTTCTTAATATTTACTTAGAGGCTAGTAAGATATAAGTAATCTAGTACTTTTTATATATACTATTTATATTCTACTAGGTTTTCTAAGTAAATAAGAATATTATTAAAATATATTATATAAAAGTTATTTAGATACTTAAAAAGTATATTATTTATATAGTATTAATATATAGCCGGGCTATTTATAAGGCCTTCCCAGAAAATATTATATTTATATACTTTATAGCAGATACGGAATATTATTAGCTCCTAAGAATCCGGATCTATAACTATATAATAGAAAGCTTAATAGATATCTAATTTAGTATAGATCTTAGTTTTAGATAATTAACTTAAAGTTTTATTAATAAGTAAAAGGAAATATTAATTCTTCCGGGCAATATTATTTAGATAATAGAAATTAATATAGAAGTATAAATCTCTATTTGCTTTTTTTATAAAAAGAACTAGTAAAGTAAAAAGAGTTTAACTAGCTTTAATAAAGCCCTTAGCCAGATTATTTTCTAAGAAATACTTGATTTCTAGAAGCTCTTAAATAAATTATTACTAAAGGAATTAATATCTAATACTTTTAGTTCTCTTTAGGCCTTTAATCTAGATCTTATAATTATATAATTTATAGAAAGAAAAGATATTAGATTTTTTCTTAGAAAAAATAGAGATATATTTCTTAAGTTCTAGAAATAATATTCTCTATAGCTACTAAAGCTTTATTTCTCCCGGTTATTAATTCTCCGGGCCAGAAATAGCTTCTTTTTTTCAAGCTTTAAGCTTTTTATTAATCTTATAAATAGAAATTTAACTAATAATATTATTTTCTCTCTTAGCTATATAATTAAATATTATAGATATAAGAATAACTAGGTCTAATATTTGCTCTTTATTAAGGATCTTTTCTTATTTCTTTAGCTTTTACTTAGGTATTATATCTTAATTAGATTATAAAAGCTTCTTTTCTATAGTCTTATATAATTCTCTTTAATTAGTCCGAAAAAAGAAAAACTATTTAAGAATAGAAGATTTCCAGAAATAGCTTATAATAGAATCTCATTAATTAATATCTTTTTAATACTTCTTATTAGATTACTTCTCTAGCTATTACTAAGAAATACTAATAATATAACTAAATCATATAGATTTAGGCTTATTTCTTAGTTATATAAGCCTATATCTTCTATAATTAACTAGAATATTAATATATACTATTTATTTTTTACTAAGGATAATATTATAATTTCTAAAATTCAGGATAATTATAAATATATTAATGCTTTATTTATTAATTAGAAGTAAGACTTCTATATATTTCTTAGTAAACTTAGCTAGCTTTCTATTAAAACTATATATAGTATAGTATAAAGGAAAGAGTTATAGTTCTATTTCTAAGAATTATTTTATAAGCTAAGTAAGCTTTATATTAATAAAAGCATAACTATTAGCTTTAGTATTAATAAAGGAAAAAGACTTAATTCCTAATTTATTTATACTAATAATATAGGGTATTATAAAAGTATTTCCTCTTATTAAATAAGTCAAGTTAATTTCTACTAAATCCATATTATAAGCCCCTAAAATAAAGACTTTTTTTAGAAGTAGTTATTTCCTAGTTTTATACTAGAATTAGAGTTTAAATTCTCTAAATATTTTACTAAAATAATATATTCCGGTAAAATAGGAACTAAGCCTGGCTTAATTCTAGAAAAAGCTACCTTGATTTCCTTATTATATAAAAGCAGATAATATCTAGTATAATAGCCAAACTCGTTATAATTAAAGCACTTAATAGTCAAGAGATCTTTAGTCTTTATAGAATATTACTTATACTTATAAAGAAATATATATTTAATAAGAATAATTAATATAGGCTTCTTGGGCTCTTTCTTAGAAATATACTTTTTAGAAATATATAGGAATATAGTACTAGAAGTAAACTTGATTAGGATAGTTCTTATTTTCTTATATTCCTTAGTCTTTTTATATATAGCCTTAATCTACTAATTATTAATAATATAATACTAAATAAAGCAAGTAGTATTAATAGAAGAATTTTTATAGTATATATATACTAATTTCTAAAGCTTTAGTAAGAGCTTCTTATTTAGTTTATACTTAATATCTTAAAGACTAATACTATCTTTTATAGATAGTTATAAGAAGAAAATATAAAATTCCTGAAATATTTAACTAGAATATATTTAAAGCTTACTAAAGTTATAGTAAGTATTCTATATTTTATTAGAGTTAGAGAATAGCTTTTTTAGGTGAGAATAGAACTCTAAAAGCTAATAGTACTAATTCAAACTATCTTTATTTATATAAGAGTTAGTTAGGGCAAGAGTATTACTAGTAAGTTTACTAGAAATATAAATAATCTTGAGATTCTCTAAGAAATATAAATTAGTATTTCCTTATAGCTTGTTTTTAATTTGAACTAGCTAGTTATTAAAAATAGTATAATCTCTAATAAAGAAGATTAGGTCTAGAAGCTTAGTAATTCTAGTATTTCTAAAGAAAATATAAGATATAAGGGATTCTGAATAGAAATAAGTAAGAAATAGTTCGGAATTCTTTTAAGAAAAATTCGGAGTAATTAAAATAGGTAAAATAAAAGTAGTTAGAGCTACTATAAGCCAATTTACTATAGCCATATAGTATTTGATTTTATTCTCGAGCTTAGTATTATAAAGCTTAGTATTCTCGAGAATAGCTTTATTATAACTATAAGTATTCTTATATAAAATAGCTCTTTAGATATTTTCTTAGTAGCTCTTTATAATAATATTAATATCTGAAAATAAGGTATTAGATTTCTTGGCCTATTTATATAACTCTCTGGTAATAATATAGTTATTAGTCTCTAAGAGCTTTATAATAAAAGTAGAGAGTTCTATTTCTATAGACTTATCTATAAATTCTCTAGAAATATTAACGAGACATTTGGTTCGGGAAGAGCTACTAATGAGATAACCTGAACTAGTAAAAGCTTTACTAGAAGCCTTAGCAGAAGTTAATATAGTTCCTGGTTATATAGTATTTTGGGAAATTAACCTATTATATTTTTCCTTTACTATATCTTTCCCAGTAGTCTTATTACCGGTATATATATAGGGCCTATAAGGTTATAGGATAGGGCTTAAGGGTAATAGTTAGGTTACTAGCCTATATGTGCCTATTACTCTAGGACTTAGTTAAAAAGTAGCCTTTATTCGAGGTTCTTTAATTTTCGGGTTTTCGGGAGAGGAAATTTCTAATATATTACTAGTATATATTTATAAAGATATAAATACCTGATTTCTCTAAGAGTTCTAAAGCTTTTTGCTTTTATTATTCTGGAGTCTATTACTCGTATTTCTGAGGTTCTATTATCTTAGTAATATCTATATTACTAATAGTTCTAAATTAGTTTATTTAAAATCCTCTATAAAATTAAAGGAAATAAGCTTTAAATACTATTATAGGTATAGTATTTAGGGCTTAGAAAGTAAGATAGAAAATCCCTTATAAAGATAATTTAAAACTAAAGAAGAGAAAACTAGAATATAGGAGGCTATAAGAGAATATATATATCCTATAATATACTAGTCTATAAAGGGCTTAGCCTTCTAAATATCTCTAGTATATTCCAAGTATATTTCCTTAGTAAGGCGGCCGCATTATATATATCTAGAAAGTAATAGGATATAAGTAATAGGATATGAGTAATAAGATATAAGTAATTATATTAGCTAATAAGGTCGAAAGCTGAATTATAATATTTATATAATAACTTCGAATTTATATAGATTACTAATAATAGTTCTATTTCTAATACTTTATTAATTATAGATTTAACTAAAGTACTTATATTAAAACCATAAGTTATATTATAGAATTCTGTAGCTAGAATACTTCTAGTAATTCTTTTATATTTAGTAAAGAACTAGTAAATAATATTAGTATATCTAGTTCTATTTACTAGAACTAGAATATATTTAATTTAGAAAAAGAAATCTCTATTATTTATAAATAAAGTATTTATAAAAACGATTAAATATAAGGATTTCTTTACTAGCTTTATAAATTTTAGTTTTCTAGTAATATTCTTAATTTGCTATTAAATATACTTATTAAATATTTTTATATTAATTTCCAAGAATTTAATAGCTTAAGTAGTAATTAATAGGTTATATAAAGCTTCTAATTAATAGACTAATATAATATATACTTCTCTAGTATATTAGATAATATATTAGTTCTTAATAAAAAGATCTTAATAAATAGTACTTCTATTACTTATAATAGTAATATTTTTTATAGAAATAGTTCGGAGGTTTTTATATTAATATTCCTATATAAGAGTAATTCTAGTAATATCTATATAAATAATACCTTTATTAAACTTGAGATTATAGTTAATAATAAGGCATTTATATTTCTTAGCTAAGAACTTAGTTTTATAAAGCTTTAGTTATTCTGCCTTTATAAAATTATTATTAGTTTAAAAGCTAATAATTTTAAAGAATTACTTATTATAAAAAAAGCAAGAATTATAAGTTAACTATTTTATAAAAAGCTCATTAATATAATAGAAATAGTAAGTCTTAAACTAGTAGTTTCTAGCTTCTGGTATACTATATAATAGTTTTATAATTTTTAGAACCGAATTATTATTTAGATTTAGCTTTCTAGTAAGCTTATAAGGTAAGTTAATATAAAAATTATAGTTAAATAAGGTTATTAATTAGATATAAGCTTATAAGATATTATATAAATATAGTTTTATAATATTTATTATTATAGTAATAATACTAAGAATAATTCTCTAGCTAATATATTAAATAATAAATAATTATATTAATATTATATATTTATTATTATTATAAGTCTAGATAACTGGTCTCGATTTCTTAAACTCTCTTTCTATATTCTTATTCTTAATCTTATTAATAAACCGGAAGTTAAAAATATATTTCTTTTTTAGTACCTGAGATCTAAAAATAACCTCAAATATATTATTTTTTAGAAAACTAGTAACTTTAACTTAATAAGAGTTCTTATATAAGTTATTATTCTATAGAAATACTATAATATCTGGGTTCTTATAAGAGTATTCTTTATTATACTTTAGTAAAATAGCAGGAATAGTAAAAGAAATTTTATTTATATTATCTTTAATCTTATTATAAAATTCGAGAATAAATTCAGATTTGGGGCTATTAATAATAACCTTAATATTTCCTATATAAAAGAATATTATAGAAATTAAATAAAAAATATTATTATTATATAATAAAGCTAGTATATAGTTCTTTCCATTAATAGCTACTAGCTTATATAGCCTATCCTAATTACTAGATTAATTAGTATTTCCTTTATATTATATAAAAATATTCGAATTTAAGAAAAGTTTATAAATATTAATAATATTAGAACTATTTCGAGTATTTAGGGCATTCGTAATCTAATATTTAGCTTAAAGCTTCTGAATTTCTACTATTACTTTTTTAAATACTACTAATTACTATAATATAATTAGTAATAAGATATTATATTTAGTTATTTAGGATAAAGTATTATAAACTAAAAAAGTTAGAATAATACTATTAGGTCTAGTAGAATTATTAATAGCCTTAAAAGCTATTTAAAATATAGTATTCTTATTAATTCTATTAATTTCAATTATAATAATAAGATAAATATATTAAATTAGGTTATAGTAGTATTCTATAATTCTAACGGAATTATAAGCTTCTATAGAAATAATTTTAATCTTAGTTCCTATAGTATTTATAAGCTAAGCGAATTCTTTACTAGTAAACTACTTTCTAGTATCTGTTATAATCTAATTAGAAGAGCCTAAATAAATTTTAATTTAATATTATTTTAGGGTATTTCAAGTATATAATATATTAATATTTTAAAGCTATTAGCCGGCTTAATATCTAATATCTTTATTAATAATATAAAATATAAGCTTACTAGAAATATAGAAAATATTAATAATAATAAAGTAATTAAAGCTAATATTATTTCTTAAGTTAAACTTAAATTATTCTAGTAATTATTCGAATTTCTAGTATTACTTATAATACTTTATAAAATACTTAAAAGCTTTTATATTAATATTATAGCCTGCTTATTCTAGTATATTTCGGAGCTTACTAATAAATAAAAAACTAAAATAATAATATAGATATTATAATTTAATTTCTATAAAAAAGCAAGAATTATAAATAAAGAATTCAGAAATAAAGCTTTATAGAATAGTATTTCAAAGCAGGAAAAAGTATTTAAAATATTATATTATAGATATAAAGTATTTAGTAAAAGTAATAAGATAATTAGCAAGATTATTAAAGTAAATTCCTAGCTTATTTATATGAGCTAAGCTAAGTAAAAATAGAATCTTTATAGGTATAATATAGAATTATACTTACCTAATTAGTATTCTTATTATTATAGATATAATAAAGAATATAGATCTAATACTAAACTAAATATTAACTTAATCTTTAGTAGTTTTATTAAGTTTAATACTATTATTAGTTTACTATAAAGCTTGGAATTAGTTAGAACTAGTAGTTAAAAATCTAGAGGCTCTAGTATTAATTATAATTTTATAAAAATAATAAGTATTATATTTTAATATATTATTAATTATAAATATCTAGATATTCTCTATTTATTTAATAGGCTTTAGGGTATAGTTTTTGCCTATTATCTAGTATATAAAAAAAAAGAGAAATAAGGTTATTTATAAAGGTATTAGTTATAGAAATAATAGAAATAGGGGCTATAGGAATAGCTAGAAAGCTCTTAATAGAAATAAAATAGAAATTAAAGTAATATTTCTCTCTTTTATTTATTTTTACTAGTAAGGCTTTAAAAATATTAGTTACTAGTTTATTCTTACTACTTTTATTATTATTTTTTTCTTCGAATTTAGTAATATACTATATATAAGTACTACTAAAGCATTTATTAAAATCATAGGTATTTCGAGATCTAAATTAGTAAATATTTCTACTCTTAAATCGAGTTTTCTTAATCTCTTATTTCTCTAGTATATATTTCTATAAATAGTATTCGGGTTTCTTATATATAAAATATAACTTCGGAATATAATTATTATAATTATAGGGCTTGAAATAGTTATTATAGTTTCTAAAATTATAGCTAGATTTATATTAATAATTTCTAAATAAATAGTAATTTAAAGAATTTTAAAAATAGTATTATTAATTAGTAAAATAAGTTTTAGTAGTAATTTATTACTTCTTCTTATAAGTAGTAATAGATAATTAGAGCTTATTAAAAGAATCCGAAACTATTATAATTCCCAGATATCTAATATCTGAGATACCTTACTAGATATCCGGTATCTGAGATATTTTACTAGATATTAGATACCTTCTAGATATATATAATACAGCTGCCTTACTAGGGAAATATACTTGAAATATACTAGAAATATTTAGAAAGCTAAGCCTCTTCGGAACTAGTATACTATAGGATATATATATTTCCTTATAGCCTCTTATATTCTAGTTTTCCTTTTCTTAGCTTTAAATTATCTTTATAAGAGATTTTCTATTTTGTTTTCTAAGTCCTAAATACTATATTTATAATAGTATTTAAAGCTTACTTCCTTTAATCCTATAAAGAATTTTAAATAAACTAATTTAGAATTATTAGTAATATAGGTACTATTAAGATAATAGAACCTTAGAAATATAAGTAATAAACTCTAGAATAATAAAAGTAAAAAGCTTTAGAATCTTTAGAGAAATCAGGTATTTA
Organism: Hyaloscypha bicolor E; assembly: GCF_002865645.1. Taxonomy (NCBI): domain Eukaryota; kingdom Fungi; phylum Ascomycota; class Leotiomycetes; order Helotiales; family Hyaloscyphaceae; genus Hyaloscypha; species Hyaloscypha bicolor. The sequence goes on along the minus strand of NW_020194684.1, from coordinate 3,733,285 downwards.
TATCTTTATAAATATATACTAATAATATATTAGAAATCCTTTCTAAAAACCCGAAAATTAAAGAATTTTAAATAAAAACTACTCTTTAATTAAGTTCTAGAGTAATAGGCACTTATAGGCTAGTAACCTAATTATTATTCTCAAGCCTTATCTTATAACCTTATAGGCCCTATATATATATTAGTAATAAGACTACTAGAGAAAATATAATAAAGAAAAAGTATAATAAGTTAATTTCTTAGAATATTATATAACTAGAAATTATATTAACTTTTACTAAGGCTTCTAGTAAAGCTCTTACTAGTTTAGGTTATCCCGTTAGTAGCCCTTCTCGAACTAAATATCTTATTAGCATTTCTAGAAAATTTATAAATAAGTTTATAGAAATAGAATTCTTTACTTTTATTATAAAGCTTCTAAAAACTAATAATTATATTATTACTAGAAAGTTATATAAATAGGCTAAGAAATCTAATACCTTATTCTTAGATATTAATATTATTATAAAAAGCTATTAGAAAAATATTTAAAAAGCTATTTTATATAAAAATACCTATAATTATAATAAAGCTATTTTTAAGAATATTAAGCTTTATAATACTAAGCTCGAGAATAATATTAAATATTATATAGCTATAGTAAATTGGCTTATAATAGCTCTAACTACTTCTGCTCTATTTGCTTTAATTACTCCGAATTTCTCTTAAAAGAATTCTAAACTATCTCTTGCTTATTTCTATCTAGGATTCCCTATATCTTATACTTTCTTTAGAAATACTAGAATTACTAAGCTCCTAGATCTAACCTTCTTTACTAGAGATTATATTATCTTTAATAACTAGCTAGTTTAGATTAAAAATAAGCTATAAGGAAATATTAATTTATATTTCTTAGAAAATTTCAAGATTATTTATATTTTTAGTAAACTTACTAGTAATATTCTTGCCCTAACTAATTCTTATATAAATAAAAATAGTCCAAATTAGTACTATTAGCTTTTAGAGTTCTACTTTTATCTAAAGAAGCTATTCTCTAATCCTAATAAGATATAGAATACTTGCTATAATTTTAGTAAACTTTAAATATATTCTAATTAAGTATTTTAGGAATTTTATATTCTTTTCTTATAATTATTTATAGAAAATAATATTAGTCTTTAAAATATTAAGTATAAACTAAATAAGAAGCTCTTACTAAAGCTTTAGAAATTAGTATATATATATTATAATAATTCTTTTATTAATATTACTTGCTTTACTTAGTATTATATTACTAATAATTAATAAATTAAAGCTATATATAAGAAGATTAAGGAATATAAGAAAACAGGAGCTATTCTAGCCAAGTTTACTTCTAGTATTATATTTCCTTATATTTCTAAGAAGTATATTTCTAAAAAGAAGCCTAAGAAGCCTATATCTATTATAATTATTAAGTATATATTCTCTTATAAGTATAAGTAATATCTTATAAAAACTAAGGATCTCTTAATTATTAAATACTTTAATTATAATAAGTTAGCTACTATATTAGATATTATTTAGTTCTATATAATAAGAAAACTAAGGTAGCTTTATTAAGAATTAAGCCGGACTTAGTTCTTATTTTACTAAAATATATTATTTTAGTAAAGTATTTAAAGAATTCAAGCTTTAATTCTAGTATAGAACCAGGAAACAAGTATCTCTAAAGAAAGTTTCTATTTTAAAGACTTATAGTATAAATTTAGTAGAAATTAATTTAACTTATTTAATAAGAGGAAATATTCTTATAATATCTTATATTATTAATATAAATAGATTAGGAATTAAGTTTTCTTTCTTTATTAATACTAGAACTAATAGTTATATTTTTATTAATATAAAGCTTATTTAGCTTATAAAGTAATTCTTAGAAATAGAACTATAACTCTTTCTCTTATCCTATATTATATATAGTTTTAATAGAAAGCTAGCTAAGTTTACTAAAAAATATATTAAAGTCTTATTTCTAATTAATAAATAAAATATTAATATATCTATAATTATTCTAAATCTTAGAGATTATAATATTATTCTTAGTAGAAAATAAGTAATATATATTAATATTCTAGTTAATTATAAAAGATATAGGCTTATATAGCTAAAAAAAAAAAATAAGCCTAAATCTATATAATTTGGTTATATTATTAGTATTTTATAATAATAGCTAGAGAAGTAATTTAATAAGAAATATTAAAAGAATACTAATTAATAAGATTCTATTATAAGCTATTTCTAAAAACTTTTTATTCTAAAGTAATTTTTCTTTTTTTAAATTAATTAGAGAGAATTATATAAAACTATAAAAAAGGAGCTTTTATAGCCTAATTAAGATATAATATTCAAGTAAAAGCCAAAGAAATAAGAAGAGATTTTTAATAAAAAGCAAATATTAGATCTAGTTATTCTTATTTTTATAATATTTAATTATATAGCTAAAAAAGAAAATAATATTATTAGTTAAATCTTTATTTATAAGATTAATAAGAAGCTTAAAGCTCAGAAAAAAGAAGCTATTCCTGGTTTAAAGAATTAATAACCGGGAGAAATAAAGCTTTAGTAATTATAGAAAATATTACTTCCAGAACTTAAGAAATATATCTCTATTTTCTCTAAAAAGAAATCTAATATTCTTTCTTTCTATAGATTATATAATTATAAGATCTAGATTAAAGGCCTAAAAGAAACCGAGAGTATTAGATATTAATTCTTCTAGTAATAGTTTATTTAAAAGCTTCTAGAAATTAAGTATTTCTTAGAAAATAATCTGGCTAAAGGTTTTATTAAAGCTAGTTAGGCTCTTTTTACTTTACTAGTTCTTTTTATAAAGAAAGCTAATAAAGGTTTATGCTTCTATATTAATTTCTGTTATCTAAATAATATTACCCGGAAGAATTAATATTTTTTTTTACTTATTAATAAAACTTTAAGTTAATTATTTAAGGCTAAGATTTATATTAAATTAGATATTTACTAAGCTTTCTATTATATAGCTATAGACCCGAATTCTTAAAAGCTAATAATATTTTATACCTAATATAGAATATATAAATATAATATTTTCTAGAAAGGCCTTATAAATAGCCCGGCTATATATTAATATTATATAAATAATATATTCTTTAAATATCTAGATAACTTTTATATAATATATCTTAATAATATCCTTATTTATTTAAAAAATCTAGTAAAGTATAAATAGTATATATAAAAGATATTAGATTATTTATATCTTATTAGCCTCTAAATAAATATTAAGAAATCGGAATTTAAAATTATATATATAAAATACTTGAGCTTTATTATTTCTATATCTAGTATTAAAGTAGATTTTAATAAAGTTAAAGTAATATATAACTAGTAATTTCCAAAAATAATTAAAAATATATAGTTCTTTTTTGGCTTCTATAACTTTTATAAATACTTTATTAAAGAATATAAACGAATTACTAGATTTCTTATCTTATTTATAAAAAAGGAAATTTCTTTTAAGTAATCCGAATAATATTAAGAGGCTTTTATTTATCTAAAAAAAAGCTATAATTTCTATTCTAGTTCTATAATACTATAATTTAGATCTACTTATAATAATAGAAATAAATATATTTAAAGAAATAATAACTAGTCTATTCTCTTAATAAGATTCAGAAATAGGCCTTTAGTATCCTATAGCTTATTTTTCCAAAATTATATTTCTAATAAAGCTTAATTATAATATATATAATAAGAAAATACTTATTATAGTATAAGTACTAGAGAAATAAAAAGCTAAGCTAGAGGGCCTTTAGAATACTTTTTTTAAGATCTATTCTAATTACTATATCTTAGAATACTTTATAATTACTAAGAAGCTTTCTTCTTAATAAGCTAAATAAGCTAAGCTCTTATCTTATTATTATTTTAAACTTATATATTATTCTGGAAAATTAAATAAGTAAGTAAATACTTTATTATAAAAATAAAATAAAATAAATACTTAGGACCAGATTAAGAAAAAGCTATAAACCCAAATACTTTTCTCTAAAAATAAGATTAATTCGGAGATTATTTATAACTTATAGCTTATAATAATACTTTATAAAATTGGCTTACTTAATCCGGAATTTGGCTCTAAAAACCAAGTATATACTAAAGACTTTCCGGAAGAAAATACTTTTATTAGAAATATAATTTCCCTAGAAAAAGATATTTTCTTAGAAGCTTTATTAGTAAACTTTATTATAGTAGCCTCTATAAAGTATTATTAGAAGCTTCTACTAAATATAGTAGTTTATAACTTGTAAATAGGATCCTATAAAATAATTATATATTACCGGATCTAGAAAAGCTATATATAATTGCCTAAGCTAAAAGTAATATCTGAATATTATAAGACAGCTTCCTTTTATATTATAGAAAACTCTATATTATAAAGAATAAAATAATTCCCGGATTACTTTTATAAATTACTCTAATTTATAAAATATATAATAAATTTCTTTTTAGATATCCTGGATATATAAAGCTTTATTAGCTATTAAAGAAGTAATATTACTAGCTATTTATAAATAAGGATATTAATTAATACTATAATAATTACTATATTTATAGGAAATTATATATATCTAGAAATAAGAAGCCTGGTTTATTTTATTTCTTTTTAGTTCCTAATTATTTCTAGTAATATATTATTATAGATTTTAAGAGCTATCTAGAAAGCAAATCAGGCTATAATATAATTACTATATTTATAGATTACTTATTTAAGTACCTAATTATAATTCTAGTATAAGATATAATTATAGCCAAGTAGCTAATATCTTTATTCTTACTTTATATAATATATTAAGTAGGTATTTCAGAAATAATTATATTAGATTAGAGACCCTAATTTATATTTGATTTTTAGAGCAAATTCTATATAAGAATTAGTATAAAGCTTAAGCTTTTTATAGCTAATTACTTCTAAATAAATAAATAAATAGAGATTATTAATTAGTACTTTAATTAGAGATTATATTTATATATTAATTATTATTAGGATAACTAGAATAAATAAGTTATTATAATTAATTATTAATAAGCCTCTTTTTAGTATAAAACTATTAGCTAGTTCTTATTTATAATTAAAAAGGGCTATAAGCCTTGTATTTCTTTAGACTAGAACTTTCTTATTAAAGCTAACTTACCTAAAAAGAAGCTAAATAGAAATAAAGCTAAAGTATTAATAAATTAATTATATAAATTATAGTAACTTGCCTAAGGCTATATAAAACAAGTATAGGAATAATATATAATATAAGCTAATAAGTATTACTATCTAATTAATTTTAAAGTCGGAAATAAAGTATGAATTACTATAAAGTACTAGAAATCTAATTATTTGAGCCAGAAGCTAGAGAACTAAATAGAGGGCCTATTTAAGATTCTAGAATAGTATAGTTACTTATTCTTTCTAAAACTACCGGAAACTATAAAGATATATCTAGTTTTCTATATATAGAAGCTATAAAAAGACTCCCAGAATTCTTTGCCAGGTTAAGTAAACCCGGAACTACCCTTATTAATACTAGAGAATAGTAAATAAGAATATGGCATTAAACGGGTTATTATAGTTAAGCTAGTAAGAAATAGGCTAAAGTATAGAATTTAGTAAGTTAGTTAGAATAAAGATCTAGTATAATATCTAGCTTTAGTACTAAGTAATAGCCCCCTGGTTTTATAGAGTTTCTATAATAATAATATTAATATACTAGGACCTTTATTAAACCTATAATACTAGCTAAACTATATAAAAAATAATATATATCTAGAATTATATAGAAATAATAATAAATCCTTCTAGGTTATATAGTAAAGGCACTAGTCTTTTATATATAACTTCTATATCCGAGATACTAGTTTTACTTTAGAAAGAAGTATAATATAAAATTGGATAGATTAATGGCTTTTATAAAGCTCGGGGACGAGCTTATTATAAAGAGGAAAGTAATATTATAATTTCCAGATACCCGGTATCTGAGATATCTTACCAGATACCAGATGCCTTCTAGATATATGTAATACGGCCGCCTTACTAGAGAAATATACTTAGAATATACTAGAGATATTTAGAAAACTAAGCCCCTTCGGGACTAGTATACTATAAGGTATATATATTCCCTTATAGCCTCCTATATTCTAGTTTTTCTTTCCTTAGCTTTAAATTATCTTTATAAGAGACCTTCTATCTTGCTTTCCAAGCCCTAAATACTATACCTATAATAGAAACTATATATTAGTATACTAATAAGCCTTAATAGAAAGTAATAATCTTATTATATAGGAATTTAGTACTTTATAAGGCAAGAGTAAAGCTATACTATAATTTATATAAGTTATTAATTAGTATTTAAATAAGTTTAAATATTATTTTTTTAAGATTCTTTATTATTATAATTACTAAAATAATAGTATTTTATTTATCTAAATTTTAATAATAGAAACCGGGGCCTTTAAAGAAGCTATAAATATTTATATAGGCCTCTTTATATATATAATTCGAAAGCTAGTTATTATAAAAGTAATCTTATATTAGTTTCTTTAATATAGTAGGAAAAGCTCTTACTAGTATCTTTTCTAGAAGTTCTATATATTAGTAAATATTAAGAAAAATAATAAGTTTATAATTAAAACTATTATTAGTTCCGTTATACTTTTATATTTTAGAATATATTTTTATTCTTTCCCTAATAAGCTTCTTAGTAGAAATAATAGGTACTAATTAATAATAATTCGGGTTTAGTAATAATACTAGTAGTAATAAAAATAGAAGTAGTAAATAGCCTTAATTTAGAAAAGATAAATAAATAGCTTGATTTCTTAATTAAGATTATCTAGTTCTTTTATATCTAGTTCTATTTAGAATAAAATAAACTAATATAATAGGTCTCTAAAAAGAATCTATTCTAATTAGATTATTATTAATAATATTAGCTTTGTTTTATATACTTTTTATTTCTTTTTAGGTAAGATTAATAAATAATTATATAATAGTAAGGTTTTTATAATTTTATTTAATATAAATATTATTATAGTAAAGTTAAACTCGAAGATTTTATATAAGTATATAGTTAATTAGACTATATATTATAGTATTAAAGTTTTTGAAGTTATTCTGGAATAGATCCTATAAATTATTATTACTTTTCTTATATAAGATATACTAATATATCTTAGTAATTATATATTCCTGAAGTTTAGTCTTTATTATAATTACCAGATTAATACTATTCTCTTATTTCTTAATTAGTTCCTTTCCCTTATTAGTATCTATACTAAACCGAGTTCAGGTTCTCTCTAATATATATATATATAGTTTATAGCAGGAGAAGTTCAAAGGTAAGGTAGTTTATAGTAGGTTCGTAAAAAGGGTTTAGTAGTAAAGGTATTCAGATACCTGGTTCAGATACCTGGTTCAAATACCAGATACCTAGTTTAGATATCTAGTTAAAATGCCAGATACCTAGTTTAGATACCTGGTTAAGATACCAGATACCTAGTTATTGAGATGCCAGATACCTGGTAGTTGAGATACCAGATATCTGGTTATTGAGATACCAGATGCCTAGTAGTTAAGATACCAGATGCCTAGTGGGATATTAAAGTAAATATTTCGCCCTTAAATATTTCATTCGTAACGAGAAATTTAGGAAATAAAATATTACGATTCCGGGAGGGTCTAAAGCTCAAAGAACTTAATTTAATAGTAAAATCGAAATAGTAGTTAAAGAGCTTTAAGGGTATATATAAGATATATATTCCGGAAAGAGAATTCTATAAATACGGGTATTATATAAATAGAAAAGATAATTTCTAAGAAGATAGTCTTAGGGCTAAAAGAAATTGGTTTTAAAGAATAATAGAAGTTAAATAGATAAATAGTTAAATAGCTAACTGCTTACTAATTAGTAAGAGCTAGATATCTTCTCTATAGGCTATTAAATGCTTTTATAAAATTAATAAGTAGTTCCCTTCTTTAATATAGAATAAACTAGATTTATCTTAGGCTACTAAATACTTTTAGAACTAATCTAAAATCTTCTCTAATCTATATATATAAACTAATTAGTATTAGTTTACTAGTAATATATAATATTATTATATAAGTATAGAAATACTAGTTATATTAGTTAGTAAAGTTATTATTATTATTTAGAAGTAAGAATTATAGTATTATAGTATTAATATATAATTCCTAAATCTGCTAAGCCTAAAGAAATCTAGTTTACTAGTTAAGTTATTAATAGAATATAAGGTTATATAACTATATCTCGTATCTTATATCCTATTACTTATATTCTATTACTTATATCTCATATCTCGTATTCCGTAATTATATATATAATTCCCAGAGAAATAGCTATACTAATACTATTATATAATATATTAGAGGCTAGAAATTACTAGTTTAAGATTTATTATTTCTATTATATTAATAAGCTTTTTATAAAGTAATTAATTTATAACTTTTTTTTTTTTATAATAAATAACTATTCGGAATTATTAGCCTTTAAACCAATAATATTTTATTTATTAGAAATAATAATTTTATAAAAGTAAAATAATTAAAGTTTTAAGAAACTGAATTCTTAGCTAAAAAATATAAATATTTTATTTTTAATTATGATTTCAAGTTTAATAAAGGTATTATTTATATAGAAACTACTAGAATTACTTTTATATAAGAATATTAATATAAAAACCTTAAAATTATATTAATTAAAAATATTATTATTATAAGTAATAGAAATATTATATATTAAGATCTTTTTATTAAAAATTAATATATTAGAAAAATATATTAGAAAAATATATATTATATTAGTCTATTAACTAAAAGCTTTATATAATTTATTAATTATTATTTAAGCTATTAAATCCTTAGAAACTAATATTAAAGTATTTAATGAATATATTTAATAATAAATTAAGAATATTATTAAAAAACTAAAATTCATAAAATTAATAAAAAAGTTCTTATATTTAATTATTTTTACAAATATTTTATTTATAAATAATTAAAATCTCTTTTTTTAAATTAAATGTATTTTAGTTCTAATAAATAGAATTAGATATACTAATATTATTTACTAGTTCTCTATTAAATATAAAAGAGTTACTAGAAGTATTCTAGTTTTAGAATTATATAATATAGCTTATAGTTTTAATATAGGCACTTCTATTAAATTAATAATTAATAAAATATTAGAAATAGAACTTCTATTAATTATTTATATAAATTTAAAATTATTATATAAATACCTTATTAAATTAAATACTATTTAAGAGAAATATATAATAATTAATATAATATACTTTTATTAGATATATAAATAATAAGAAATTATAAAAATTAAATAAATTAAGAAAGAATTAAATTCTATTAATTTTATAATAAAATTAAAATTATTAAATACTTTTAAATATCTAATTAATATAAATATAATATAATTAAATATAAAGAAATAAATTAAATATAAATAGAATAAGAAATAAATATATAAAATAAAGAAAAATAAATATATAAAATAAGAAAATATTATAAAAGGAAAAGTTATATATAAAAGGCTATAGTCTTTAATATATAACTAAAACCTTAAAAATAATATAGATATATAAAACGTTTAGGAAGTCTAATACCAGGCCAGATTAGGAAATTAGTATATAATTAGAGAGATATATTATTTTTTGCGTTTTTTTAAAAAGTTTCTAGTATTAATATAACTATTTCTTTAAAAGTTATATATATAATTACGGGATTCGAAAAACGAATTATAAATAATAAAATATAATTATATAATTTTATATTTTATAAATAACTTAATTAATAAACTCGATTCTATTAGATTTAATAAATTTAGAAATTATATATTAATATTATAATACTATAATTCTTATTTCTAAATATTAATTACTTTACTAATTTAATATATTAATATTTTATATATATTATATAATAGTATTATATATTACTAATAAACTAATACTAATATTTAAATAATTCTTTTCCTAATATTAGAATTAATATTCTATTTTATTTTTTTTATAAAATAATAATAATATACTTTTTCTAATTAAAAAAATTATTATTTATTATTATTTAATATTAATTTCTTTAAAAATAAAAAAAGCTTTATATTAAATAAAAATATAATTAAATAAAAATATAATTAAATAAAAATATAATTAAATAAAAATATAATTAAATAAAAATATAATTAAATAAAAATATTATTTTATTTAATAAGCCTATATTTACTAGTTTATATATATAAGATATTTTATATATAAATAAAAATCTAAATTTTTCTAAAGTTAAAGTTTTAATTTTATAAAATATAATTTAGTTATTTTTTTATTTTTTTATAAATTATAAATTATAAATTATTATAATTAATAGAAATTATAAACTCTTAAAGTAAAAGTCGTAACTTTTAGTTTTTAAGGCCTAAAAGCGTTTTTATAAAGTCTAAAAATACTTAAAAAAAAATACCCTATATATATAAACTAATAAATATAGGCTTATAAGTAATTAAAGAATATAAAAAAGTTTATTTTTAATAAATTATTAAATAATAAAATAATTCTTAAATATTTTTATTTTACTAATAAAAAATTATATTATATTAATTTTTTTATATATATTTATATTTAAATCTAAACTATAATTCTTTAATATTCTTTAATAGTTTAATTTTAATATTTTATATATAATTTCTTATAATTCCTTAAACTAAAACTAATATAATATTAGAAAAAGAAGCTATACTTAAATATAGTTATTAATAAATAATATTTAATAATAGATTAGATTTCGAGATTAAGATTTTATTATAAATTATAAAAGAAATATATTATAATTAAATACTTAATTTTCTTTTAGTAATATGTTTTTTATTTATAAAATATTTAGATAAGCTTATATATAATTAAGATTTTTAATATAATAATATAAACTTATTTTATTTTATTAATATTTCTTATATATAAATTTTATATTATAAATAAACTTATTAATAAAACTAAATAAATTCTTATTTTTAAAACTATTTATAAAAGTATTATAATAGTAATTAAAGTTTATAAAAAGCCTAGAATTAAGAAATCTATTAATATATAAAAAAATAATTTAAAAATTTAAAGTATTTAAATTATATAAATAAAATAATAAAATATATTTTATTATTTAGTTTATATTTTAATAAATATTTATTATTAAACTTATAAATTATAATATTCGAAACTTATATTTTAAATAAAACTTTTCTAAATTTATTAACTAATAGAAAATATTATAATTATTAGAAAATATAAAATATTAAAAATAAATAAATATTAATAATAATATAAAATATCTTTATATAAATTGTATTATTTATTTTAATATTAAAGCCGAAAATATTTTCTTTAATAAAAGATATTAAACTAAAATTTATAACTTTAGATATTTTATTTAATATATTATTAAACTAATATCTTTTAATAAAGAAATATTAACTTATATATTATTAGAATTTATTTTTAGTAATAATTAATAATATCTTATTAATATTTACAAATTTAAACTTATTATAGGATTTATTCTTAATATATAATAGCTATAATTAGTTAGTAATTAGAAAATTATAGATATTTATTATAAGCTAGATTTTATTATAAAGATATTTAAATAATTTAATAAAGTTAAAAAAAGTAAAAAGAAAATATTAAATAAATAATTTAAATAAATGAATTATATTTTTAAATCTAATTAAGAATTTATATATATTATTATAAATTAAGGCTTTTATTAGGGAATTTGTTTTTTTAAATAAAAGAAGTCTTTTATTTTTATTTTTTTTAGGAAACAAGTATTATAAATATATATAATAATACTTTTATAATTATTTTTATAATACTTTTATTTTATTTATATATTTATAATTATTATATTTTTAATACTAAATTATATATTTATTATTATATACTTTTAAAATTATATTAATAGCTTGAGCTATTACTTATTTATATAAAAAGAAAAAGCTTATTTATTTTTAACCTAAACTATTTTAATTATATAATAATTTTATCTTTTTAGAATTATAATTAAAATAAGATAATTTAAATTAAAATATTAAATAATATAAGCTTTCTAATTATTTTTTTTTCTAATTATTTTATAGCTTTTTTCTTTTATTATAAATTTAAATTCTAATATATTTTATTTATATAATATTAATATATATAATAATTGAATTATAGAAAACTTATTTAAATAGCTTTAATTTATTTATTAAAACTAAATATAAATCTATAGTATTTACTTTTATATAATAATTCTTTTTTAATTATATTAAAAAAATTAAAAAATATATTTAAACTTCTTATATACTTTTTTTATATTATTATTAAAACAAATATTTAATTAATATATTATATTATATTATATTATATAGTTTTCTCTAATATTTATTTATTTTATATATTAAACTATAAAAAGATATATATAAATAAAAGAACTAATTTAGTTTTTATTAAATAAATAATTTAGAAAGTTCTTTTATATTAAAGTTTAATAAATTATAATTAGAAAAAATTTAAAAAAATATAAGGTTTTATTTTAAGCCTAATTAAATTAACTAAATACTAAAAAGATAATTTATATATAAAAATATAATTAGAAATTATAAAATTCTAATTATAAAGCTTAGACTTTCTAAATTATATAATATAAAGCTATTTTAAAATAAATAATTTATAATACTAGAATTAGTTATATATAAAATTAAAATAAATCTATTATTTTTATATTAAAAGTTAGTTATAAAACCTTTAAGCTTTATTTATTATTTCTATTTTTATTTAAAAGAATTATTATTAGTTTACTAATAATATATAATATTATTATATAATATTATAAAATATCTAATATATTAAATTAGTAAAATTATTATATTTTAGAGATAAAAATTATAAAAGATTTAAATAATATATACTTTGGTATTTATATGCTTTCTGTTTTATTAGAATCTTTAAAATAATATAATATCGAATATAATATTACTAGATAAGTAATTTAAATCTTGGTTTTTAAAAAATAATTACTAATATATTTTATTTTAATTCGAGATAATACTAGCTCAAATAATACCTTATTAAAGGCTTTTATAAAGCATTATAATAAGGAAGGCATTAAATTTCAAGGAGGTATTCCTTGTTACGGGTACGGCATTCAGGGCTTGGAAAGCAAGGTAGAAGGCCCCTTACGAAGACGATTCAAAGCTAAGGAAGGGAAAACTAGAATACAGGAGGCTGCGAGCTTAAGTGCACCCACAATGCACTAGCCCCTAAGGGGCCTAGCGTCCTAAATATCTCCATGCGCATTCCCATGCTAGCTGTCAGGTGACTGTATCAGGTGACCAGAACGTCAGAACCTGAACTGTGATATTCCTTATATAGCTTATATATTAAACTTAGTAATTTAAGATATTTTAAAAGCTCTTATTAAAAATAATTATAATACTTCTTATTCTACTAATTTATACGAGCAAGAAATAGAAGAACTTGAAAATAGAGAAGAAGATAAAGAAAGAAAATAAGTAATAAGTAAATTTCCTATATAATTTATAAGAGATTTATTAATAATTATAGATTTATTAATTTAAAGAAAGGTTAGAAAGACTATTATAGGTCTTAAATATAACCAAGAAAACGGGCGGCTATTAGAAGCTTAAATTAAAGCTTTTAATATAGAAAATACTCGATTTCCTTAACTTAGTAAATAATTAATTTTTTTAATTTTTAATTATTAATTAATACTAATTATTTATAGATTAAAAAATATAGTAGTCTTTGGTTTATTATATATTAAAGAACTTTATATATATATATATATAAAGCTATTAAAGTAGTTATTAATAGTTCTAATTTAAAGACTTTTAAAAATAAAAGTCTAGTTTTAACTAATATTGAAATTACTTATTTAAATAATATTTTAAATATAATTTCAATATTTATTAAAGCTATAACTAAATTACAAGCCGAAAATTACCTTATTATATATTATATTATATCTGAGGTATATAAAATATATAATAAACTTAAAAATTTTAAAAAAGAAATTTAAAGTAAGTTTTTTCCTAAATTCTTCTTATATTATTAATAATATTATACTAATTTTTAATAAGATAAAGCATTTACAGATACTATTAATAAGGGTATAGCTAAGCTTCGAAAATATTATCCTAAAACAAGCGTTTTAGATAATAAAAGTAAAGCTTTATATTTAGTTCTTATTCTTGATTCTCGAATTAAACAAGAAGAATTAACTAGTATTGGCTTATCTAGTAATATATCTTTAGATATATATAATAGATTAAAGACTAATTATAATATATAAGTGATTTCTTTTATTATCTTTTAATTAATTAATAACTAATTTTTTAATTTATATATAAATACAATTATAATATATCTCAAGCTAGATCTGATTCCGACTCTAACGATTTAGATATATATATTACTAATTTGTCTTCTAATATAGAAGACGAATTAATAACTTATTTAGAAGAAAAGAGAGAAAATAAAAAAGTAAGTAAAATTCACTTATATTATATTAAATATCTGCCCGATATTCTCTTAATATTTTTTAATATATTAGTACTAATTTATATATAGACTAAGCCTTTAGATTATTGGAAGTCTAATGCCGCTAGATTTCCCGTTTTAGCTTTAATAGCTAGGAAATATTTAAGAATCCCGGCTTCTTTGACTTCTAGTAAGAGATTCTTCTCTCAGGGTGCTCTTATTATAACTAAATTACGAAATAGACTTAATAAGAGTACTTTTGAGATAATAGGTTGTTTAAAAAGCTGGGGGTTATTTAAAGATGAATTAGAAGAGGCTAAAAAGGAGGATAAAAGAGAAGGAATAAAGGAGAAAAATCAAGATTTGGAAGAGAATAATTAGTTTGTTATTATAGAAAATTAGTATTTAATTAGGTTTATATAAGTTTTATCTAAGCTTAACTAGGGCTGCTTAATAGGTACCTTATTTACTTAATAATTATTAAGTAAACTGTAGTTTTCTAAGGTCACGTGATGTCACGTGATCTAGTAATCACCAGTATTCATGAATATATATTCTACTCTACTCTACTCTAATTTTTTATTATTATTTTTTGAATTACGCTACTCATATTCTATTCAAGATATTCATGAATATTCATGAATACCTTGAATACCTTGAATATTTTTTTGACACACTGTATTAGCCTGTATTCTTAGCTCTTTAAAGGCATAAAATAGCTAAGCTAATACATTATCTATAGTACTAATCCGCTACTATATGATTTCAAACCCCCTCCGTCAGCTTTTCCACGGCTACGAGTCTGCCTCACCTTTTATGCTATTATTATGGCTCCGCTATAACGCCTGGGGTAGCAGGAAGGATAGTATTTATGCTATTTAAACATGGATCGGTGATCGAATTCAGTTATTCGTACCGACGCATGAACGAAAACATTTGCAATAGTGGCCCTAACGTGGACTCCGTGGCCGTATCGCAGCTAGTAAAAGGATGTCACTACGATCTCGGCAGGTGCTAATAACCTCCCCATACTCCGACGCATGAACGGAGGTGGAAAGAATATGAGGCGCTCCGTATTCTATTCGAGTATCCCGGAAGTGGCCGTTCAGTCCCAACGTCTTTCGGAACACTAAGTATTGACGACTACAGCCTCGAAAGAATAATCTTCCTTTTTAATAAAATGGGCCAGATCAGAACTGCGACTCGATCTCAAGCAATGGATACCCTCGAAGCAATGAACTTTGGCATGTTGGAATGGCTATTGGACGGCAAGCTTAGCATCAGAAATATGCTGAAGTTGCCTGAGAAAGAGTTTCAGAGGAAGAAGGGTGATCTTGTGGATTTTCTCGATTGGAAGCTTGATAATCCCAAGAAGAAGTACTTCACCGTTAGTGGCAGGCGATTGAAGAAGGAGCGCCCTGGGAAGTGGATATTTGGCAATTAACGAGCTGCTGAGTTACTCCAACTTCTGCTTTGCGGTGGAGCATCTCCAGGTGTAAAATAGTTGAGGAAGGTCAGCAATAAGAATCTCGATGCAGCAAGGTGTGTAAAGAAGAGGTTGACTTGTCTTCTCTGCAGTCGTGCTCTTACTTTCTCCACGAGTGATATCAAACCTGTTCCCCGCTTCTAGCAGCATGTCTATCACGCACGGGATATTGTTTATATTCTCGCCAAAGGTTCCTTCATTCATACTCCCGAGGCTGGGGATAAGGAATTATCGAATAATTTCGTAACCCCATGTCTAGTATTTGCTTTTCTTTCGGTGTATGTTTTGGTAACCTAGAGGAGTTTCTCAAAGATGTTCTTAATTTCCATTAGTGTTTTCATTGGACAGGGGAGAGGCATTTGTAATGGGCGCTTGACGTTAAGGGCGGGAAGTGGAGGCTGTGCCAAGCCACGAGGCGCTGCGCAACCAACAACCAACATACCTACCATAAGCAAATCTGCCTTGGCTACAAGCTTGAAACAATATCCCACGCGGTTTATTAGTTCGTAGGACTTCGGTTTTAAGTCCCTTGCCCAGCTTCTGCGGCGTTTGTAATTAGCGAGAAGGCAACTCGACATGAGTTCCAAGTCTCCAATGCAGCCACCCTCGAAAGACGGGTAGTCGAGTGGGGGGTTTTATTTCAATCTTAAAGCAATCGAGCTCCTCTGATAAGGAGATATCCATCATATATGGAGCACTTCAAGAGGCTGGCGGTTGGATCTACGTATCTTTTCTCGTACCGGTATGTCTTGATCCCTAATTTTTCGAACCTTGCTGCTAACTAGTTTCGCGGAAATTCAAATCCAAACAGCACGTATTATAGCACTTATAATGAGGCTGCTCAATACAAAAACGTTCCAGCTGGAGGAGGTCCCATCCAAACCACAAAAGTATGCTATCTTGTCGCACACATGGGAAGAGAACCAAGAAGTAGCCTTCGAGGAAATGGGGACACCAACAGCAAATAACAAGAGAGGACTCCGAAAGATCGAAAATTTCTGCAAACAGGCCGCAATTGATAATTACAACTTCGTGTGGGTGGACACATGCTGCATCGACAAGCGAAGCAGCTCAGAGCTCTCGGAGGCCATAAATTCGATGTATGAGTGGTACAAACATGCGGACAGGTGTTATGCATATCTGAGTGATGTGAAGGATAGGGATCCTACGCGACGAGAATCTCAACTCAGAGTTAGCAACTGGTTTACGAGAGGGTGGACCCTCCAAGAACTCGTTGCCCCGAAGCACGTCGACTTCTTCGGCGAGGATGATAAAGGGGACTGGTTCTTTTTGGGAACAAAGGACGATCTACGGAATGTTGTATCAAATATCACGAAGATCGATGCCAACATTCTCAAATGCAGCGAAGGGATCTTCAAGGCAAGCATTGCACAAAGGATGTCATGGGCATCGGGAAGGAAGACTACGAGGCCAGAAGACATTGCGTATTGTCTTCTTGGTATCTTCAACGTCAATATGCCTCTCTTATATGGGGAAGGCGAAAAAGCATTCACACGGCTTCAGGAGAAGTTACTCGATGTATCGAGCGACCACACTATCCTTGCATGGTCTTTTGCTGGAGACGGGCATGTACAAAGACAACTTCCTCGCACTACTGAAACCTTACTCGCACCTTCGGTGGAAGCATTTAGAGATTGCGCCAACATCGTTCGAAGTCGGGAAGTTTCCTCTTCCTCACACTGGATGGCAAACATCGGTCTCAGTATCACGCTGCCCACTGTCGTAGACCGTAGCACCGGATCTAGAGAATACTACGGGTTTCTGGACTGCTATCGAAGAAGCTCCGACCAGCCCAATGATGATTTAGAACGGATATGCCTTGCTCTGAGATATATTGGTCACTCACAATTCTATCGGGTTGCGACAGCAGAGAGGACAATCTGGGAGCGGCACTATTCGGCTCGAATGACACCGATGTATATTGCGCGAAACCGCCCAGATCCTCTGCTCTACTCGATGTCTAGATCTACAATTACCTCCGAGACTCCGTCCACAGACTCGATGCCCTCTCGCCCTAGCAAAATAGGTGGCGTGAGTTGGGCTCTGCGTGCGCTCCATGGCCTTTGGCCATGGGACATTTGGATCAAACGAGAACTTTCTAACCACGAGAATGCCCCTCTATTACCCAGCTCCGTTGGCAATGTCCTTCAAGACCAATCAGACTTTAGGCATGACCGATGGAGTCAAAGGCTGAGGAAGGTCGTCCAAGGTTGCGCAAGGTGGCCTTTGAGAACCTTTCGGAAAGTTCAAACCTTCCTGATCCGCAACGGCACCAAACTTCTTATTATCTTCGTTCCCTTGGGGCTCTTAGCTGGTTCACTCCCTTCGGATCCGACACTTGTGCTCGTACTTAATTTCTTGGGTATCATGGCACTTGCACCCTTGTTGGCATTTGCTACCAAGAAACTGTCGTCAAACGTATGTTTTACTCTTGGCCAGCTAATAAATGCAGTACTCGGAAATGCTATGGAGATGATTGTAAGCTTCAAACCATTTTGTGGTTCTTTGGTTTACGCTAACAGAGCGTTTTATTTTACAGATTTGCATTGCGGCATTGAGAATTGGGCAAGTGGATATCATACAGTGGAGCATAGTGGGGAGCATAACCTCATATATCTTGCTTGTAAGCCTAACCACTGCCCGACTAAACTGTTCTATTATTGATTGAGCTTTAGGTCCTTAGATGCTGTTTCGGTGTGAGCGGCATGCTTCAATTAGAGCAGACTCTCAACTTTACAGCTGCCTCGACGATGCTTTCATTGATGGCTGTGGCATTAGCATCCTTGATTCTTCCCGCAACTTTGTACACGGTCTTACAAAAGTCTGCGGCGGATACCGCGGATGCTATTCTCGGGTTATCTCGCGGTGTCGCCATCATCCTTCTCGTTCTCTTCTGCATTTACCAGTATTTCCAACAAAAGTCGCCAACCAATTTTTTCGATGTTGAACAGCCCGAAGAGCAAGGTGAGCTACAATCAGCAAAAATGATGGACCTCAAGTATTTTGTCGCTATGATTGCTTTTATATTCCTCATCACAATCCTCATCGGAATGATGTCGGTTTGTGCCGACAACCTTGTCGGCTCTATCGACTCCGTTCTGCAAAGGACTCGGATCACTCAAGGATTTATTGGTTTTGTTTTTCTTCCCATGGTCGGCAGCACAGCAGCACCATCCAAAGCTGTTATTACTGCCTACAATAATAGACTCGATCGGGCGATCGACGTTGTGATCACCAATGTCATGCAAATCACGTTGTTCGTCATGCCATCGGTGGTACTGCTGGGATGGGCTATCGATCAGCCTATGCAGTTGGAATTCGGGTTTCTGGAGACATTGTGCTTCTTTTTGGGTGTATTTGTGGTCAGCCTCCTAGTTCACGATAGGAAGATCAACTACTTAGGAGGCGCCGTTTGCATTGCGATGTGAGTTTTGGAATTCTTTTCTCTGCTATAGTGAGGGATGTATCATTTGACTAATTCTTGCCAAACAGATATTTCATGATTGCTCTGACAATGTACTTCTATCCGGATGACCAGAATGTCTGGCCTGGCGACCAGAATCGAGACTGATCTCGATGTGTATCCTATGAAGTATCATATGAATCAAGCTTCAAGCTGCAATATCAAGCTGAAAATAATCGCACCCCAATTCTGCGCTTTGGTGAAAATGCCAATCTGGGAAAGGACCAAGAAGACGGACGCCCAAAAATTCTGGAAGTATCGACAACACCATTTCTCGCATCAACCAGGTCTACAACCCTCCTTCCAAGACCAGCTCTTATTATGCCTCAGGAACTCATGGGTAAGGACCGGCGTCGCCGTGTAATGGCTTCTCCCCATCGTCCAACCTGAAGACCAGAAAATGTCCGTTTCTCCTCAAAGCGCTCCCTCTGAGGCGTTTGGGACAGCGCTATAGCTAAATCAAGTAAAAGTCTTGGTAGACGTATTGTCCTTCTTTTTCTGTCTCGATGATCTCGCCATCCATAATTCCGTGCACATCACTATCAAAACTAAGTATGTTTATTGACTTAGGGATCTCTGGCGGACTTACCAATCCCCAATCAACTTATAGAAGTTGTCGCCACAAGAGCGAAGTATAAAAGCAACATAGCTGCCGAGAAGGACGCAAAGGAGATCCCCAGGCTTGGTTATTTGTGGCCCCACACCCATTCTACCAGCGGAGGTTATCATGAATCTTCTTCCGCTTAGCATACCTGTCTCCTCACCAATGACGGTCGTAATTCGTGACTCGATCTCCGGGGTAGCTGGGGGTAAATATTCAAGGGCTCCCTGTATTCTTCGCGGCGGGTCCAGCTCAAAGATTTGATCTTCCCTAAACTCAAAAGTTTCCATGCCACATAAAATTGTTGACCAAAAGTTCAATTGCTGTATAGAGCCCATGGAATTAATATCGTTCGAGATTCCAGCAACGTCTTTCCAATCGCTTATGACAGTCCGAAAAGCTCCAGCCCCGGCAGATTCGTCGGTCTCATGTGCAAGAAGTTGGCCCACTCGTCCCACCACGTCAACCTGAATTCCCTGCACCACCAAGACGGCACTTTTGTTGTTTATACGCACTGAAGGAGTTGCATGCCATGGTATATGACCAGAAGGTGAGTATGCTTTGGCATCTTTGGCTATATTATAGAAAATAAAAGATTTATAAGCTTTTATTAGATTAAATTATCTTATTAATAACCCTATATAATTCGAATGCCTTATTAATATTTTTAGAGGCTTTTATTTAGAAATAATACAAGGATTTTTAAAAGCTCGGGAATAAGTTTATTTTAAAGAGAAAAGTAATATTATAATTCAGGTTTTAATATTCTAGTTATTTAATATAATTATTTAATAAGTAATATAGAAATATATATAGGAAATTTAGAATACTAAGTCTTATATAAGCTAGTATATTACAAGTATATTTATATTCTTATAACTTTCTATATTCTAGCTCTCTTTCTTTTAATTTTAAATTATTTTTATAAAAAATCTTCTATTTTACTTTTTAAGCCTTAAATGCCGTATTTATAATAACTTAATTAAATTATAAAAAATAATAAATAAATTATATATTTTTAAGTAAAATATTAATTCTTCTTATATATAAAACTTATAATTAAAACTAGCCAAATATTAATAAATTCTTTACTTATTATAATATTCTTATTTTATATAATATAAGAAATAAATAGATTAGATTAGATTAATAGCTATTAATCAAATTTATTTATAATACCTTAATTAATATATATATAACTATAATATATAATAAGCTAACTTTTTTAAATAAGGATCTAGCTCTAGTATTATCTTGCTTCTAAGAAAAAAAGCCTGCTAAGTATAATAGTACTAGCTAGGGGCTAAAGAGAAATAGCTATTATATAACTAGTTTTACCTAGCTAGCCGGCGTTTTATTAGTTTTAGCTAATACTTCCCTTCTTTTATTCCCTTTCCTTCTCTCTCTTTCCTTTTTCTCTTTAGCTTAGTATTTTTAATATATAAGATTCTTAGATCTTTAAGCCCTGGCTATTATCTTAACCCTATTATTATATTATACTAAGCTTACTTAATTTGGCCTATAGAGGTAATATAATACTACTAGTAAAGGACCTGTACTTATTCTTAGAAAGTAAAGGCAAAATACCGCTTCTAATATTTAATAATTCTCCCGAACTTAAAGAAGGAAAATATATCCTCTAAAACCCGGTTAATCTCGAAGTTTAGCCTTTAACTAGAATAGATAATATTCCGATAGTCGGTTCTTTACTAATTTAAAAAAAAAGACTTCTATTTTCTATAATCTAGTTAATCTCGGAATTCGGCCCTTAACTAGAGCAGATAATACCCTTATCCTCTATAATTTAGTTAACCTCGGAATCTAGCCCTTAACTAGAGCAGATAGCATATTTTTCTTAATATTAATAAGAGTAAAAGAACTAGTATTCTCTCTTAAGAATTAGTAATTCTCTGATTTAAAACAAGAGATATACTAATCGGTTTCGGGTTCCTGATTTAAAACGGAAGAAACCCGGTAATTAGTTCCAGTTTACTAATTTAAAATAGAAGCAATTATTTTATATTTGCTCTTTCTTTATTTGCCTCTTCCTTATTCGCCTCTTCTTTATTTGCCCCTCCCTTATTCGCCTCTCGTATAGCCGCCCCTTATATAATATTACTTCTCTAATTCGAATAATTCTGCCCTAGAGGCTTATATATAGTATTCTCCTGCTAGTAAGTTATCCTGTTCTAATAACGGAAAAACGGAAGAGTCTGGCTCTATAGATAATTTGGGTTCTACTAATAGTTCTGTAGATAATTCTGGCTCTATAGACGGTTCTATAGACGATTTCCTAGACGAGCTCGGCTCTCTGGACGGCTTCCTGGACAAGTTTAGTTCTCTAGACGGTTTCCTAAACAGGCTTGGTTCTGCAGACAGTTCTGGGAACGATTTGGACTCTATAGATGATTTAGGCTCTATAGACGGTTCTATAGACGGTTCTATGGACGATTTTGGGTCTGAGGCTAGTTCTAGAGCCTTAGGTAAAAATAGAGGTAACTATTAGTTAGATAGTAACTATTAAAAGCTGGCCGTTTTAGGGATTTTATTAAAACCCTATTTCCTTTATATATCTGAATAAGGGTATTCAGATTTGGTTTCCGGGGGAATAATATAATAGTACTGGCTAGGGGCCAAAGGAGAGTGGCTATTATATAACTGGTTTTACCTAGCTAGCCGGCGTTTCATTGGTTTTAGCTAATACTTCTCTTCTTTTATTCCCTTTCCTTCTCTCTCTCTCCTTCTTCTCTTTAGCTTAGTATTTTTAATATATGAGATTCTTGGATCTTTGAGCCCTGGCTATTGCCTCGATCCCGCTATTATACTAAGGTAATACTAAAGCAAGAACCTTATTTAATTAAGCTAGTTTATTATTTAATATAATTATATATATATATTAAATAAAGTATTCATAATTAATTATTCTAATCTAATCAAAAAATTTAAGTATTATATTAATTATATTCTAATTAACTTATTTATAAATATTTGTAATTAATTAATTAATATAATTGATTTTTTTCGTATACTAATTCTATGCTATATAATTGACTTATATAGTAACTTAACCTCTCTTTCACATATACCGACTTCGTCTATACCTTGCAATAGCTAGCAGATCGCTCTTCGTCTTTTATACCCCACCCCCTCACTCCTGTTCCAGTAATGGCAACGGACACCACTTCGGCGAACTGACGGATTTGAATGTTATTAGTATTAATGCTATTGATTCCATTCGGACGCTACCACGCGCTAGCTCGGTTTCTCTAAAGCGTCGACAATAATACAGGTCTAAAGGTCGGTATATACGATGCGGCTTTCATAATCACTGGGTTAATAATTGCTCTCTACGCCCATTTTACCTAGCGCAAGGGACAAAACCAAAGACGGGCCGGGTGACAATAGATGCTTTAGATGACGACGCATACGATAATGACGATGCATGGTTAGAGGGCTTGGGTTCTTCATTGACCTCAAGGAACATGAAAGGAGTAGATAGACTGGATTGGTGCAAGTACCTTTGACGCTCGGGGCAAGCTCTTTTCCAAAGGGGGGTTGGATGTGACGGTTCTGCCAGGAGACGGCTGCAACGCTGGTTGTCACGTGTTCTCGCACCAGTGTTTCCAGTGTTAGATATAGGGGCAGCTTAATTCTTGCCTCCTCTTGCTTCTGTAACTATTGTTCTAAGAATGAGAGTACTGCCTTGATATTGTTAGTCTTGAGTGCCTCGTCACATATAGCTGACCAGTCGTCTTTCGTCCCCTCTTCTGAGTCTTCTCTTCTTCTCTCCTTACCTTTAGATCCTCCTATAAAGGGTATTCTCCTATAAAATCCAGATATAACGTCGCATTCTGACTTATCGGTGCCTATGTCTTGTACGGGTCGTCACACTGGCTATCCAACACGGGACCGGGGTGGCGTCATGCATCCTCAATTCGGCGATTATCGTGATGTCGAGACAGATCGGCAAGTATTAGCTTCACCAAATAAGGATCATTGTTCAGTTGCTCTAAGTCTTCGCTACGTCACTTTGAGGTACTCGCCTTTGAATTTGGACATGTGGTTGTTGAGTAATTATGCGCTGGCTGTCTGAAATCGAGTTTTGGAACTAGTTTCACTTGCCGCTGTAGCCCCGGGCTGTAATTGGTCGGTTCACAGACCGCCCTTAGTTTCGCCGGCTGCCTACAAAATTCCGGTAAGCAGGCTCGTTTCGCCTTGACCTCACGACATCCTCATTCACGATCAAGAGCTCGGCAGCTCAACCATGCGGCTCATAAATGTTCAAACCTTCGAGGTCAGAGAGTCCTATGGGCTTGACAAGGCACCTTACGCCATTCTCTCCCACACCTGGGGCGTCGAGGAGGTCAGCTTTCAAGACTTCCAAAGGGGCGGCGCGACGCATTTACTTGGCTTCCGCAAGATCCAGTCCGCATGCCGACGGGCTCTCCGTGATGGCCTGGAGTGGGTATGGATCGACACATGCTGCATCGACAAAACTAGCAGCGCCGAGTTGAGCGAAGCCATTAACTCGATGTACCATTGGTACTCGCAAGCTTCGTTGTGTTACGCATACCTCGGCGATGTTATCGCTCCTAATAATGACGGCGGCGGCTTGCATGATCACATTCAGAGCACTCGCTGGTTTACTCGGGGCTGGACTCTTCAAGAGTTGATCGCGCCCCCTCAAGTTATTTTCTTTGATGCAAATTGGACGCCCATCGGAACGAAGACTGGCCTGGCCCACTTGATCTCCAAGGTGACCCATATTCCGTTGTCCTGCCTATTAGGTTCTGCCCGACCCTCTGAGTTTAGTGTGGCTGCTAGAATGTCATGGGCGTCATTGCGGCAATGTACACGTGGAGAGGATATTGCATATTGTCTTATGGGCTTGTTTGGGGTCAACATGCCCCTCCTGTACGGGGAAGGAGGCTCGAAAGCGTTCAGCCGCTTACAGTTGGAGATATTACAGACCACCGATGATCAATCGCTTCTTGCTTGGGCCACACGAGACACCATACAGCATCATGGGATGTTGACGAGCGTGCTTGCCAAATCACCTGCTGACTTCTACGGCTTTGGAGACATCCAGGTCGTATCTCCGGATATCAGGAGACCTACTGCCATGACGAACATTGGTCTCCACATTTCTCTTCCTTTGAAGCTAATAACTCCCGACGATTCATTACTTCCGGGTATCCCCGAAGGAACAAACGTCTTTCAAGCTTCCTTAAATTGCGGGAAAGATACCCAACATCTCGTGATGATCTACCTCATTTCGGAGCCTCAGAAGAAATCTTCGAATTTCTACTACCGTTGCAATCTCCCTTTACCACAGTATGGGCCAAAAATTGACGCAGAGATAAAAGACATATATATTATGAATCGGTTGGAAGAATCACTCATCCAGCGTAACCCTCTAAGCTTCGAACGGCTACAGGCACGCGGCTTGGAGTGTTTCTCAGGCGCGGGGGTAGTTCCAGAAATAAATCAGCTGGAATTAAGTCCAAGGACTTACAAGACTCCCTTACCGAAACATGAGAGTGGAAATCCGATCGTTTTCGAGAGCCCGACAACAAGCCAGGCTATCACCTACCTCGAAATGGAACTCTACAGACGTCAAGTAAGGAACATTAGTGGCAGAACCTTTATCCCAGAAGGTACAATAGAGCAAATCCTAGATGAGGCCATTATTGGTCAGACGCTGCGAGTCTTTCTAACTTCACCTCTGATTCGAAGCCAAAATTCAGACGAGTTGCAGTCCCGCAAGAAAATTTTCGTCATTCTGCTGCTCGCAGATCTGCTCAAATTCATTGAACCGGTTCTTTATAGAATTGGGGTCGTTGACTCTCTACTTCCCATGCCAGATCCGCAGCTCCTTTCTGGCAAATTGCCCCGTTCCATTCAAAAGGAAGAAGAGAAGGAGCATTGGGAGAAATGGAAAACTGTCTCAGAGGTGTTTGGCCGGCCAAGCTACGTCGAAAGGTTCTTCTTTGCGCAATGGCGCGTTCTAGCACCTTTCATTCGCGGCAGGGACAAAGTGCTGCACTATTTGTTCACTCCTAACCACATCTTGCCTTTCCTACCCAGCGAGTCTCAGACAAGTGGTCTATCGGAGATAGACTCCGATTTCTTAGAAGAGCAATTGAGATACGGTTCATTTAGCGAGGTGAGACGAGTAAAAATCCACCCAGATCATTATGACTTTGGGGATTATGGAGTAAGTCTTGATGTTCGCGAACTAAATGGCGTCCGCTTATTACTACCCAGATCAGCAATCCAAACCATTTATTTGCCATCAAGCAGCTCCGGGCAGTCGACCACACGAGCTTTCAATTGGAAACGAAGGCTTTGGCTCATTTCCGTCGGCCGCACCCCCCTCAAATCATCCAACTTCTAGCGACATACGAGGTTGGAAACGATTTGCAGGAAGGCTCTCCGTCAACTTATCACTTGATATTTCCATGGGCAGATGGAGATCTTCGATCTTTTTGGAGTGCCGAGAAAAGATATGTTGGCGACCCGAGCATTATTCCGTGGCTCTCAGAACAGTGTTATCAACTCGCCACAGCCGTAGCAGCTATCCACGAGGGCTATTCGACCTCTAGTGAAGATTATCCAGGGGAGCCTCAACACGTATTTGGAAGGCATGGGGATATAAAACCGACAAATATCCTATGGTTTCCACCTCTCCAGAAGGACAAGGAGGCGAACTTGGGTCAGCTAATTCTTGGGGATTTCGGGCTGGCGGCCTTCCACCGAAGGGACTCACGATCGAATTTGACCTCCACTAATATCCCCCGGTCAATGACTTATTCAGCCCCCGAGTTTGTCACGAGAGAGAAAGTTTCACGAGCCACAGACATATGGGCGCTAGGGTGCATCTTCCTAGAATTCATCACTTGGTATCTTGAAGGTGCGCATGCTGTCAACGAAGAATTTCCCGAGTTTCGTGCTACCGCGGATGTTTTTGGAATTAGGTCCGACACGTTCTTTGAGGTTATTGGCTCTTTGGATGACCCAGGGGATGGACACATTTCGAGGGTTAAGCCTGAAGTAAGCGCCTGGTGTCTGCGCCTGTCCAGGAATCACAATTGCAGCCTGTATATCCGAGACTTCTTGGCTCTCATCGAGCGGATGCTAGACGTGGAGCCAAAATCACGAATCACCGGCACTGATGTGGCGGAGAGGCTACTTGTATTCCGTCGCCGTGCGCAATGGATGCCCGGTACTATCAAGGAAGGTTTTAAGTAGTTGAAACATCGTCGGGCGATGCATTTTCTCAGTCAATGCAAGCTAAGGGAGCCAGCAACAATAGCCACAGTGCGTCGTCGCGGTTGTTTCTCAGGACATTTTTAGCTTATGGAGTCCTTTGGGCCGCCATAATCGATTTTGAGCAAGGTACTGTAATTCTCACGAGTAGATAGATATGAAGACAGGGCTCCTGAGCCGCTATATTTCAAGTAGTCATCACTGGACCTTTGACACGGCATTCTCGGTTAGATTGTCATATTTTTACATTCGGAGCCGGATTGGAATAGAGTCACTGGTACATTTCCATGCATTGGAGCTTGAATCCCAGAAACGTTTTCATAAATTACATTGATGCCTCGATACGTTCGTGGTAACATTCCCTCATGTTTTACTCGCATAATATAAACCTAACGCCTACCCATTCAATGCAACGAGGTATCCTTTGTTGGGAATTCTTACGGCTCTCAAATGAAGTGAGGAGAAGGTGCAGTAGCAAGGGGCTAGTTTCCAGTAAGATAAACTTCGCGTCTCTTACTCCCGGAGAGAGAATTTTTATTCCTTTCCGAGTTCCCATCGATTACGTAGGCTCACTTCTCTCTCCACCTTTTCATAATACTTGATAGGCTGGACGCTGTGGACCTTCGGACCGGCTGTTGGAACTTAGGTTCTGAGTCTCTACTTGTTTCTGCGACGTCTTCCTGCTCAGCTACAGATGCCGTCGTCGTCGTTGGCGGCGCGGGTTGATTTTCATGGATCGTGTTGAGGTTCGGCGCCTGGCCGCCATCTCTGTTCCTAGCCTCAGCAGCTGCCAGGTCTTTGGCGCGCTTGCGGAATGTATGCGCCAGATCTCTGATCTCCTCCAATTGTTTCTATCAGTTTAGTAAGCTTAGCAAGATCATATTTAATCGGCAAACATACCGGGCTAAGTCCTTCCTTTGTCGTGATGATGTATTGGTCGAACTTGTTCTATGGAACGTGAGATGAGCCACGATCGTTCCCACGAGCAAATCAGGTCTACCTACATCAACTGTAAATTTGCCTGGCCCCAATTCCTCGTTGAGATACTTCATCAGTCTCCTCGGGTTGATATATCTCATCAAAATCACCTGCTGCTCGCAAGATCCTTCCATCCTCAAAATGCGTGGCGATGCGGGTTTGAGTTGGGGTTCGGAAGCTTTGGCGAATAAAGGGTGTCTGAAATTGGTTGCTCTAAGGTGAAACGGGTGGTAAATCCTCTGACTGAAGTGAGTGCGGCGACACCAGGTAAACTTTGACGTTGGGGTTTGCCACAGGAATAGGAATCGCCGTTTAAAAGCAAAGGCATCAGAGGGCCGCCTCAGGCGATTTTATCTATGCGTGACGTGGTTATCCTCAGCACACGTGATTTCGGGCTGCGCTGTTTTAACACAGCCTCCATGGGTAGGAGTCATAGGTGATGTTGGCTGAGACCCGAATGTTAGTGATCAGGCCCCTGTCACCACCGCCTGATCATTGGCTTGGCTACTCTATCCCGTGACCAATCGAGGTTATCGTGCGGCACCCATTCGTCGTTGCTTTTCAGCTCTTGAAGACCCCTGCTTCCCGCCCTCCTAATGGAGACACTTCCAGCGGGCTACGTCCGGTTTCTGTACGGTTCGGCACGGAGGGCGTCCTTACCTGAGCGGCCGGCGTCGTTTGGCGAAATGATGAAAGCCTGGCCTTGCTGCACTTCAGCGCCCCTCCAACCCTTTCGACTGAAGACAACGTTACAAAAGGGGCCGACCCCCAGAACCCGCTAAGCTTGGGTTTTCTCCGGACGTACTTCGTACGGCTGAAATGCCGTGGACCCTGCCTCATCAGAATGGATTGGGTACCCAATTCCGACCTCTTCGTAGCCCCTAATCGCATTGATGAATTTGATTGCGAGTTGGATGTTAAAAATGCAGGACAGTGTTGCAAGGTCGTTCAGAGCTACAGCGTGGTGAACGCTGTAAGATTGAGTCTCGCCATGGTTGCCAAGTCTAAATGCTTACGAAACTATAGGCCGGCCAAGGCACGATTGTTAATAACGAGATCATGCTTTTGGATGTACAGGATTGGAACGATTGGTTCACGGTAGGTCCTCCACTGCTCCTTTTTAAATGCTTCCGTCATGCAATCGTTGCTTCACATACGTTATGGTCTAAGCATCGTCATGTACTAGTCTCAGGTATTCGTCCCAGACGACGCGACATTAACATTAGCAAGTATTCCACAAAATGGATTTTGTATCCTGTAAGCCTCCTTCCTAGATCCTTTAAACTTTGCCGGCGTTGTATATTTACGCAAAATTCTTGCTGTAGTTTCATCCCAAGAGCTGCGGACGCGGAACTCACCGAGTCTACGATAGCATCTGGATTCACAGATCTTCCTATGAGTAAGGACCACTGGGAGAAGGTCGCAAACGCATTTCACTTACCCGGACACTTTACAAAGGTCGCCACAAGACGGTTGACATCCATAATCACGATATATCGCACCTGCGAGTTCTCACAAGTTAGGGAGAAGCTCTGGATGCACACGTTCACGATCAATCCGAAGAGCCATCAGGCATTCGCTGTGGCTGCCACACACTTCGAGTCATGCCAGTTTACTTTTTCGATCATGGTTGGTTGCACTGACGACCAGATTAACAACGTCAAACGGCTGGTTGCAGGTTGGCAAGACGCGAGCGGACATCCGCTCCTGATGCTAGGGATATGCGCCGAGCTCGAACTTAACCGCCTGGAAAATCTAATAGGCAAGCAAAGGCGCGCCTACGAGAATTTGATTTGAAAAGATCGAAGATGACGCAGTCAGTATTGGTCACGATCGATTTAGTTGGGAGCTCATAAAAGAAGTTCGGTCGATTCGAGATGAGAGCAAGACAGTCGAAGAAGAAACCGAAACGACGAAACTTCAGCTGTCCAAAGCTATTTTGCCGGGAATTGCGACACTTTTGGCCCAATATACCAATGATGGTACCTCGAGAGGAGGTGAGAATCTTGATGCTAGACCTCCTGCTGCCGCTACGCCTGCTGCCACCACACCTGCTGCTACTACCGCTACTCCAACTCCTATTGCCATTAGACAAAATCGCGAAACATTTGTTGAAATTACAAATCTTTTCTCGGAACGATTTAATGATATCTTGTCCAGATTTGACGGTCTGAGCGCAAAATGCAGGATATATGTAGAGGGAATATCATTTACTACAGATATAGTAAGTTTTACCTCATGGAATATAGCTTGAACCACAGCTAGTCGATTGGAAAGATTGTTGATAATGCTTCAGATCAGAAGCGAACTAGCGAGACAAGAAGCCAATATAAGCACGCAAAACACAAAATTTGGGGCTGCAATCTCCTTTGTAGCTTTGGTTTTTCTCCCCGCGACGGCCATTGCTGTAAGACTTTTCTTTTACGAGTCTCCTCAGAAGGACGGCTGCTGACAAGCAACACTAGACCATATTTGCTATGCCTATATTTGGATGGACTAACGACTGGATTGATCTGTCCTTCCATCCCATCAAACAGGATAATACTTCGTCCTCTAATTCAGGTTCCAACAATGCCCCCAAGCTGCCCGTGGTTTCTGGATACTTATGGGTCTATCTCATCATAGCAGTCGTTATCACTTTGGTCACCTTGGGGATTTTTCTTTGCTGCATTCGTGACATAATATGGCCTAAAAGCCCGGGCGGCGGAACTCGAAATGCTGGCAAAGCTCCGGCAGCAAACCCACTAACACCTATAACCACGACCACGATCACGCAACCAATCCAAACGCTGGTTTCCTCTACAACTATTCGATCACAAGCTAGCTCGACCGCTACAAGGAGCACCGGTGGTGGTGGTCATACAGGACATCAGACAGCAGTCCGACGGCGCATTATCCCGCCTGGACTTTCGGCTTCCACTTCCAACCTCGCAAACCCCCGCCAAGTTGTTGACGCGATGCCAGCCCGTGCTTCAACATTTGGAGTATCTAGCACTGTGCGACCTGCAGACGGTATGAGCGAATTCCGGAGAGAAAATGCAGCTCACGCCGAGGATTCTCTTCCATCTGGCATTGTCTAGTTTTATTTATTACAATACCGGCTGTGGTCAGGGCCGAACCCAGTTTTTGGGCTATTCTCTCGGTATCAGGTGATACTTTTTAATAACCTCTCAAAAGGTCTGTTTAGGAGATCGGTACCTACTCCTCGGGAGAACATCCGCCAGGGCTTTTATTAGAGGAGTTTATCGGCCTTATATCAAATTAGACATGACTTAAATCTTCTGTATTAACTCTTGATTCAATAAGTGTTTTTCAGGTATTAAAATTCCATTATCTTTCTTGAATCTCTTGATCTACTAAGTTGCCTCAAGAATTTATTTGCTTGGAATATTTCAATTAGATTACACTGCCCGTAATCTATATGGTTTCTGTGGCACACACCAAGAGCTGCCCATCGCCATTATCCTCATTAGAGTCTATGTTACTGCACCAAATAAGGACTAGCCTTTGCAGCTTAGTTAAGTTTCAAATATTTGCCATTTAAATCGCGTCCAAGAAATACCCACTTCCCCTGTCATCCATCGAGGTAGGACGGACAAGCCCCATCTTTCCCAAGCTGCACGACACCAGCAAAGGTCACGGACTGAGTGCCGTGGCCAATGTAATGGCGGTGATTTAGATCGCGCAGTCAGAAGCAACTGCGTCGAAGGGTTATTACGAGGCTTTTCCACATTCTAGGGATGAAATAAACCGACTTCATAATTCCTGTTCGAAGTATATAAACTTTAATATTTTGTATTTATAAGTATTAGTAATTATAACCCCTAATATAAGCTAGTACTTAGAAATAATTTTATATATACTAATTAGAATTAGTTATATAATATTAGACTTAATAGCTTTAATAAAAAGTAATATAATAATTAATATTTAATATTTCTAATAATAATAAAAACGAAATATATATATAAGAAAATAAAAATACTTATGTATTATTAAAATAACTAGCTTTTTTAAAGCTCTTATTACTAGAATTTAACTCGCTAATTCTTAATACTTTTTTATTAAAAATAAAGTAATAATTTATTTAAATATAAATTAAAAAATATTATTATATAATAAAATATAAAGTTTAATTAAAGATTATAATATATATCTAAATAATATTAATATAAATATATATCTCGTTTTCAAATAATAATAGCTTATTATATTTATAATATTTATAATATAATTACTTCGAAATTAAAAAGTTATAATATTATAAATAAGCTTTTCTTATAAATAATAAAATATATTAATAAATAAGGTTTTAACTTTCAAATTAAAATAAAATCATATTTAAAACTTAAAACTTATTTATTATTTAAGTATAAATTTAAAAAATATATAATTATTATTAGAATATATATAAATTATAATATATATATAATTTAAAGGCATATAATAAATCTCGGATATTACGGGTATTAATTAAGGAAATTAATAGCCCTTTAATATTATAATTATATATTATATTATAGATAGTGTATTAAATGATTTAGCTTGATTTAATTATTGCCTCTGAATCAAATCAAATCAAGTCAAAATCTACTTAATCAAATCATAATTAACTATAGTTAATTATAGTTGATTATTTAGTCACGTGACCGTGCACGTACGCTCGGAGATTAGAAAAGCGAAATAAGGCTAAAATAAGGCTTAGGCTAGCCTGTATCCGGTATTGCTTAAGGTGCTCCTTACTAAATCGGGTATCGTGCCGCTTGGCAAGCGAAGCGGTACTAGCCGAAAGCGCTAAAACCTCCTCGATTTTCTCGTAATTTCTCGCTACTTTATAAATCTTATTATTATAAATAAAATAGTTAAAAATAGGCCCTTCTATAAATGGGCGCTTTAATATTAGGGGGTTATATCTAATTAGACGCTTATTAAAGAATCTTCTAGATTCTAGAGGTTTTATATATAAATAAGTGATTTTCCTCAAGTTATTTCCTTTCTTCTTATTTTATATATAAATATCTCAATAACTATAGCTCCAATTAAGAAGCTTTTGACTATAAACTTACTTATTTTTACTCGATATATTCGAAAATGTCTCAATAATCTTTAATTAATCTTAATATCCCTCAAAGTAGGGAGGAATAAAAAAAGCAGAAAATAAGAATAAAAAAGATAAAGAAGAGGTTTCTAAGGAGGATAACTAGTTTTTTATACCAGATTTAGACTAGCTTTATACTCTTATATATATATTATAAGCTTTGTTTATATCTTATTAATATAGCTGTTAGTTATTTAATAATTATTTAAGTTACTTGAGAAATTCAAGTTTTCTTAGTATTACGTAATAATTATAGTTAATTATAATTAATTATAATTATAATTAAATCAAATCAAGTCAAAATCTATTAAATCAAATTATAATTAACTAGCCTTGATTTTTTTTAATATACTAATTATAGATAATAAATAATAAAGGTTATATTAGTATAATATAACATAAGTAATATCTTAGAAGTAGTACTTTCCTTATATAGTAATTAATTATTTTTTATACTTTACTTAATTCATTCCTCTTATATAATAAGTAGTAGTAATTATCGGATTCGTATATATTACGATATAACCTGGGAACCTCTTTATTTTAGTAGTGTTTCCGCCTATAATCCAATAACCCTAAAAAGTACGAGCCGTATTTAATAACGAGTTCGACCTTCCTATAGGACTTTATTAACCTCGCTTATTAATTTAATTAGTTTCGAGTAACCGGCTATTAATTTATAGAGAGAATACAAACTATTAATAATATTATTAATTGCCTGGTTCTATAATATCTTGCTATAGTCCCGAATATAATATAAAATAGTTACTATAACTAGTTAGCCTTAATTAATGAACTCGTAACTATATAATAACTTTCTTACCTAGCCCCACTGAGTATATTGGCTATTAATAGATCCGTATTTAATACTGCTATTAAGAAATTCGCTCTCTTTATAGACAAATACTTCCTGCCGCAGAATAAAGATATAGCTAAAACCGGAAGAAGTATTAAAAATAATAATTACTATACCGAAACTAGTACAGAGCCTTAATTAAGCCGCTAATCTTTGGAACCGAATAGTAATAGGACTAAAGAGATTCCTAGAATAAATAATAATGGCAGTAATACGGCTAGTATAGCCCTAGTATAAGAGTACCTTCTTTCCCCAGAAATGGCTACTAAAATAGCCGTATTTATTATATAAGTACTAGATAAACGTAATAGATACTAGAGATGCCAGTCACTTGGCAGTAATAGAGCTAGAGCGAATAATAGAAATAATAGAGAAAATAATAATTTTAATAATAGGAACCAGAGCTTTGGTAATAAATATAATATAATTAATATAAGCGGGATTTCCTTGAGATAGAATTCAGAAGATATTAGTTTTTTTAAACCTAATAATTCCGTAAATATAGAAGATTATAAATATTAAGAAAAGGCTATTATCTAAAGAAATATATATCTTTTTATTAATATCTTTTAATTTAATATATAAAAAGAATATAACAGTATTATATATATAAACTTATATACTTACCTATATAGAATAGCTTAGAGATAATATATAGAGAAAATTAAAGAAATAATAAAACTTGCCTTTTAATTTATACTAGAAAAAGTTATATTATAGGCAAAGCATTTAGTAAACCGCTTTAAAGACTTTATACCTAAAGTAATAAAAAAGCTCTAAGACGAAAAATATACTATAGAAGATATAAAGAAAGATTATAATATTTGCAGATATATAATAATAATTATAAGATATATAAAAGCTATAGAAATAGATAAGCTATATTAATAGCTCTCTTATATATATAATAATCTTGACCCGGAGCTATAACTATATATCTCTGCCCTAGATAAGAAAATACTAGTATTAGAATAGCTTAAGAACTTGGCTAATAAGTAGGAAGTATAATAAGATATAATTATAATAAGATATTCTTATAATATCTTAACTTAATTAGTCTTATATTTTAATACTAGAGATATAAATCCCAGATATCCGTAAAATAGTAACTATTAGAGTATTACTTCCGGATTTCGCCCTTACTAATCCCGGCTATAATAATAGCCATACCAGTTTTAATAAAGAAATAGTACTAATTATAAGTAGAATATAAGATTTCTCTTATTACTAAAACCCAGATATCTCCTTACTATAATATATAAAAAAGATAAAAAGAATAAGACTTGCTTTAATAAAGGATATTCTAAGTAAGAATATAATAGGTAATAGTTTTATTAATATTACTAAAATAAGAAAGCTAATCTAGTATCTAATTATATTAATATACGAGAAGATTATAAAAATAAGTATAAAAAGAAATTAGAAAATAATAAATATATTACTATAGAAAAGTTTATTTTCTCAGACTTCCCGGTAAATAATATATAATTTCTATAAGACAAATTTTACTTAGCTATCTCTAATAATATTAAGTCTTATATTTATAGAAAATATAATAATATTTTCTTATTCTATTCTTAAATATTTAAATATATTTATACTAATACTTATAATAAAATAGAAGCCGGAACTATAATAACTTCTAAAGCTATAGAGCCTATTATAATAAAGGTTATTAAAGTAATCTCTTATAAAGTCAGATATAAAATAGATAAGATTTCTTATATATATATAAAAATATATATATAATTTGGACTAGGGAAGCCTATAAAATTAATTTATATTAATACGGGATATATATGCCCCGTTATAAGCCGGAAATAACTAGAAGGCTATAAAAAAGTTTTATATAATATTTCCTAATTTATATTCTTTAAAGAAATCCTAAATAAAGTTATATTTATAAAGCAAGTAATCTTTCTTATATATATATTCGGTATAGTAAGTAGCTAGAGATATTTAGGCAAGATTTTTATTATAATATAGGTTATAGACTAACTAGAACCGGGCCTATTTCTCGGTAATAAATTTCTTTAATAGATATCCTTAATTATTAATTACTAGAACTCTATAATTATAGTAAATATATATAATAACCTTATTATAAATATTATAGTTCTTTATTATATTCCCAAAATAATATATTATATTCTTATAGCTAGAAAAATTATTATTTCCCTGAAATTAAGAGTAATAATTCTAGTCTAGTATATACTAGTTCCCGAAAACGGAATATATTTCTTCTAAAGAAGCTATATAAATATAAAAGATATAATTCTGAATTATACTAACTTTATTAGTATAATTAATAATATAGATATTATAATAATAATCTTAGTAAATATAAATCTGGGCTAATTAATAAATATTAAGAACTAAGCCTTTTTTAGAGCCCTGAGTAATTAAGAAGAAACAGAGCTAATAATTCTATAAGAAACTAACCCGAACTTAGAAGAGCCTTAGTAAAATAAGTAATACAAGTTTAGTATTAATAAGCTATAAGATATATTAGAGATTATATATAAGAATAGTATATATATTTATAATAGAAATATATAGATAATATATATTTTATATAATATTATTACTAAATTCCGGGAATATTAGACTAATAGAGGCCTAATTAATATATTAGAGAAGAACTATATAAGGATTTCCCTTATTAAAGGCTAGTAAAATAAGAAAATTATATTAAAAAAGTTTTTCTTAAGTTATAAATATAAGAAAATTATTAATAATGTTTTTAACAAATTATACTAATAAGATTAAATAAAATGGGTTTATAGACTAATTTTCTTTACTTTACTAATATTTATTATTATAAAGAAATATTCTATTATTAACTTCCGTATTATAAATAAATTAGCTATCCCGAATATATACTTATTATTATTATAATTAGATTTAATTAAAGTATTATAAGAAAAGAGGGTAATTTCTATTATTAATAACTCCTAATTCTTTTACTAATTTCTTATTATAAGAAAGTATTAAGATTATTTTATAATTATTAGCTATTATGGCTTGAAATACTTAAAAGTTATATTTATAGGTTTCTAAAACTTTATCTAATATATTTAATAATTTATAGATAAGTAGCTATATAACTATACTAGCTTTACTAAAAACTTTATTAATAATATTATTATTTTTTTAGATATAATAAAATAGTACCTCTAATATCTTTATATTATTCTCGAGCTATTTACTAAATTATAATTATTCCTATTAGTAAAAAAGTTCTTTATAAGATACCTGTCTGTGAAATTATTAGGCTATTTAGTAAATATATTTGAAATAGTAATAATATAGAAGCGAGTTTTAGTATTTAAGGAACTTACTTTTCCTATTATATTACAAGCCCTGAAATAGTATATTGGAATAACCGGATAGTTATAAGTATATTTTCTAAGCTATACTTATATAATTAAACTAATATAAAAGCAAAAAACTTAATTACTAGAAGCTAGACGGAAAATCGGTACTATAGGAAAAAAGCAAAAAGGCTATTATATTAGAATGAAATATAAGCTCATAATCCAGGAACTTATAGTATTCGAAAAGCTATAAAATATATTTATAGTTCCTAGATTTCTAGTTTATTTCTTACCTAATAAAATCCTTTTATTTAATTTAGATATATTATAGAAATAAGGGTTTTCTATTATGGCTTTTTATTTAATACCCGGATTAGTACTAGTAGATATTATTAAGAAGCTATTAGTATTATATATTTAGCTAATTTTTTTAATAAATGAGGTATTAAGTATAATAGAGAAATAATATTATATAACGGAATTAGAAATTATATATCTAGTATAAACTTATTATAAGCTCCGATTTATAATCTAATCTAGTACGAACCTAGTAATTATTCTTACTAATTATAGGACTATAAGAGAAATTTATAATTAAATAAGCTTAAATATTTCTAATATAATAAAAGCTAATATAAGATTAGTTTATATTTCGGTATATTTTAGTTAGTTTAACTTAAATATCCGTTATTATTCGGGATACTTAAATATTATACCAGATATACTATTATATCTTAATATTACTAAGAAGGCTAATATCTCAAATAATAATAAGCTTAAATATATTATATTTACTACCGAAATAGTAATTAACCCGGAATTTAAATAAAAGCTTATTACTAGCCTCTGGGAGAATTCGAAATTCGCAAGAGCCTTAGAGATACTAGATATAAAAAAGAATAATATATTAGAAAAACTATTAAAAGTTAATATTTTTTTCTAAATAAAAGAAGGCTTTCTTTATTATATTATTAGTAACTAATTCCGACTTTATATACCTAAAGAAATAGTAAAAGATATCTTATATCTAGCCTATAATAAGTTCTATTTCGGTATGAAATAAACCTTATATAAGCTAGACAAGTTCTGTATTCTATAATTAATAAAATACCTTAAAGATTATATTATATATTATCTAGCTTGTTTTCTTAATAGAATATTAAGATAATGTCCCTATAGAGAACTATAGCTAATTCGGATACTCCTGATTCCGTACTATATTATAATAATAAACTTTATCCTAGTACTTCCCGTTATCCTAGTTATTAGTTTTTAGAAAATTAATGGTTTTAATATCTTTAATTATATAATAATATAATTATATAAAGCTAGTAAGAAAACGTTATTAATACTAGGGAATAATAAGTACGGAATAGAGAAATAGGCTACTATCTTTATAATAATATAATTACTTTATAACTAGGGAATTCCTAAGGGCTTAATATTAGACTATAATAGGAAATTTATCTCTAATTTCTAGAAACATACTTTTATAATACTAGATATAAAACTACTTATATTAATTACTTAATATCCCTAGATAGATAGGATTTCGGAATAAAAGAATTAAACTATTAAGATTAGCTTTTAATATTAGATTATAATATATCCGTTCCTAGAATAGTTAAGTTTTATAATCCTGTTCTAAGCCGGATTAAATAATATATATATAGTAGCTATTTAGATATCTTTAAATAAGTTCGTTAGGGGCTTTAAACTAGTAATAAATCTAATATTACTTATGGCCGAGACCTAATAGGAACTACCCGAGATTATTTGCAAGCTATATTAACGGGATACTAAAATTACTATTAACTTCGCAAATAATATAACTAGGAAGTACTATAATACGAAATATAAGCTAATTATAATAGATATTAGTAACTAGGTATTCTTAAGACTTTATTAAGGATACTATCTTTCTAGTAACCCGAATAGGAAACTATTAGAATAAAGAATAGGACCGTTTTATATCCTCTATTAAGTAGGAAAGCTTATATATGAATTGGAATTACTAATTAGCTAGAAAATTTATCCCGTTATCTCGGTAGTATACTTATAACTAGTACTAAAGGGCCCTAACCTATTTAGTAGAGAACCCGTTAAGGGTATATAACCTATAAAAAGCATTAAAAGAGATAATGAAGACTGGAAAAGCTAGGAGCTAAAACATATAGTTAATAAGAGATATACTTATTATAGTAGCAAGGAGAATCTGGAATATCTCGTTAAGTACCTGGGTTAGGGTAATGAACATAACTAGTAGTTTCCCGTCGAGCTATTAGGAAACGCGAAAGAACTAGTCCAGGAGTACGAGACTAGACTAGTAATAAAGCCAGTCCCTCGTTATTATGGTTATACCAGAAAATAATAATAATAGTAAGATATATATTATTATTAAATATTCTTTTCCTTGCAAATACTATATAATATTACTATTCTTATTACGAGATAACTAGGCCCAATTCGGTAATCTGTTATAACCCCTTGCGAAAACAAGGCCATTTATATGAGTAATTTTTACTATTTACTAACTTACCTTATATATTGCAACTCACGAGCATATCCTAATACTCTTTCCTTCTATTATTAAACTAGAACCCTATATAATTCCGAATAATAATATAATTATACCCTAACCGCAAATATAAATAGTAGCCTAGCTATTATATAAAACTCGCTAATCCCGGCCAAGCTCTTATTATTAGTACTATACTATTATATTAATAATAAATTAAAGTCCGGTCTTATACCCAAGTCGGCGGATATTAAAGAGTACTTTAGCCTTTATAGTAACCCCATTAAGTACATTTCCCTCGGCAAGTATTATAAGCTAAACGCTAATATAAAGGCCCAACTTGACTGAATCCGCGAATACTTATACGCTTCTACTATAATAAACGCTCCCGCTATAATAAACACTCCCGCTATAATAAATGCTCTCACCGTAATGAATCCGGTACCGGCACCCACATATAATACCCCGGTAACGAGATTAAACAAATGTAAGGAGAGCGGTCACGTTAACATTAAGTAACTGAACCCCAAGAAGCGGGGACCAGGCCGACCCCTAAAGGCTAGGACCAAGGTTAATAACGAACTACTTTAAAAGACAAAGCAAATGGCTTAATAAATCCTTAATATAAATATGCAACTCGCCACTTATATAAAAGAGGTATTTCGGGTTAGCCAGAATATACTATCTATCTATAATATACTAGCTAATAATATGAATAATCTTATTAGTATAGTAGAGAATAGAGAATATAATAATAATATTAAGGAGCTTATCTGCAAAATCCGAAAGACTTGTTATAATACTACTATTAATAGTATTATATTTCTTTTTATAAAGAGAGACGGACTTCTTTCTCTATATAAACCCTTATTTATTTAGCTTAGTATTAATAATAAGACTGCTATTAAGATATGCGATTAGACTTTATATAAACTTATACTTAAGCAGGATAATAAGGTTTTAGTAAAGTAGCGAGATATAATTACGGAAAATTAATAGGTTATACTATATTATTAAAACATAATTAAAGTTATATTATATTATTTCCTATTAACCCCTAATAAGCCATACTATTCCCCTTTAATCCCTAAAGAAAGTAATAATAATAACTATAATAATAATAAGAATATCCTAGCTAAGAAGCGATTGTCTAGTTAATGAGCCCGATATAGTACCGCTATTAAGGATATAGAGTAAAAGGCTATTAAAGATATAGAGCAAGAAACTATTAAGATAGTTAAGGATATAAAAGTCATTGTCCTAAAGCATAAACGTTTTAAAGTACTATCAGGATATATTAAGATAGTAAAGGGCAAGTTTAAGAATGAAATCATAAAGAAAGTATATGATATTTCCCCGGGCTTTATATTAATATAAGAAGGCTTATTTATAGAGAATTCGGGAGAGGAGAAATAAGTATATATATACCTTATTAAGTTATCCCAAACCTCTTTTTAGGAAATTACTATAATACCTTTATATTTATAATTTGCATATATACTATATAAAACTTCCTCTAGTCTTTGGTAATTAGAGTATACTAGTAACTTATAACCTTATATCCCTAGTCTTTAGTAATTAGACGAATATATTTATAATACCTGGTTATGTCTCTAGTCTTTAGTAATCTTAGGGGCGTAATTATATAATACCCGTAATAGCTAGGCTCTAGTCTTGAGTAATCGGGAGAATAGCGGAACTTATTATAGTAATTCTTTTTATTTAATTAGCTACTTTTTCTTAGTATTTGTTTTGTTTTTTTAATTATAACGAGGATATTACTAGTATCTTCAGTGGCGGTAATTATTATATCGTGGATAATAAATAATAAAGGTTATGTTAGTATAATATGATATAAGCAATATCTTAGAAATAGCGCTTCCCTTATATAGTAATTAATTATCTTTTATACTTTACTTAATTTACTTCTCTTATATAATATTATATTACTATTTATATTATAGGCTTTGGATTTATAAATTACTAAATATATATATATATATATATTATAAAGAGTTCTTATTTAGAAGAGGTTTTTCTAAACCTTATAAAAGAAATAGAAATTAGTTTTATTATTTATTAATAAATACCTCATATAAATTAATTAAAATTCTATATAAGGTTTTTTTTTAAATAATATTTATATAAGCTTATTTAATAATAGCTTTATAATATAATAATAAATTTTCAAAAAGTTATATTATTATTTTAATAAAGATTAATAATATTATTAAATTTAGAATATACTTTATTATTATAATATACTTTTAATAATATTAGTAATAAATTATTCGAGTAATAATATAATATATCTTAAAATAAAAGATATTAAAAAGTATTAAAATTTAATTAATTTAAAAAATATTAATAATTAATTTTCTTTTATAAAAGCCTATATTTAATTAATAATTAAAATAAAGTTTATTACTAATTTATATTTATATTATAAATATTAAATTATTTTATTTTACCTCTTATATAATTTTATTAATTATAAAAAAAAGTAAATAGCTAGCTTTTTAATTTTTTAAGTAATTATTTTTCTTATTTCTTAATTTCGGAAATATAAAAGAAAAGTTATTAGATCTTATTAATTTAGTTATTTTAAAAGAGCTATAACTTATAATTATATAACTATAATAATTTATAA
This sequence comes from Hyaloscypha bicolor E, assembly GCF_002865645.1. Classification (NCBI taxonomy): domain Eukaryota; kingdom Fungi; phylum Ascomycota; class Leotiomycetes; order Helotiales; family Hyaloscyphaceae; genus Hyaloscypha; species Hyaloscypha bicolor. Next base: position 3,690,422 of record NW_020194684.1, on the reverse strand, counting down.
TAAATGCCTAATTCTATATTATATTATCCGGCCCAATTCTAGTACTATTTTATATAATAATATAAGTTCTTATTTTATTTATTAATGAAGTAATTAGTTTTATTATTATTATATTATTTAAGCCAAAAGTTATATATAAGTACTATTAATAGCAAAATTAATAATTCTTTATTAAGATAAGTTTAAAAGCGATATACCATTTATTTATTGCCAAAATTGCCTTTAATTTCCTAATTAGGAATTCTGCCGGGGCGATAGCTAAGCTATACACTTTAGGCCTGGCTAAAATCGCGAAATCAAAAAATCAAAAAATCAGAAATTAGAAAATTAAATCTCGCTTCCACGTTTTGTCCGCTAACCCAGGTGTGGGCTCTGTCGGGCGGAGGGGGCTCGTTTAACATGGCTAATTTGCACACCCGGAAGCCGGATGAAAAGACATCCGAGTTGCTTGAGTATAACACTGCACAATTTTCTCTTGAAGCCCTGAAAATGATGCATTATCGTCAAACATATATACTAATTGATCGGTACAACTCTCTCCGGTTCGTTGCCAAGGACCGAACACCGCTTCGTCCTATTCTTCATCTATCATTGGTTTGTGCTTGGGAGGGGTCAGAGGCACAGTTCTTGAGGGACATATAAAAGCTGCTCTCCTGCCCTGATATTATCCTTGAATCTTGGGGACAATATTTTCATCCACTTCGAACATAAATACATACCTACCAAATCACATCTCCTTTCCCCCAAAATGTCCAAAACATTCCTCGTCACCTCCGCAAGTGGCTCTCAAGGCGGCTCCACAGCCCGTGAGCTCCTCAAACAAGGGCACAAAATCCACGCCCTCGTCCGGGACTCCTCCTCCGCGGCTGCAATCGCTCTTCAAACCCACGGCGCCATCCTCTTTAAGGGCGATTTCAACGACGCCCCCTCCATCGCCGCCGCAATAGAAGGCGTTGACGGTGTCTTCCTAAACACATTCCCCGACTTCAAGGACCCAGATGGCGAAGCACGCCAAGCACAGAATATTGTCGATGCCGCAAAAGCTGCAAAAACTGTGAAGACGGTTGTTGTTTCGACTGTGCATAAAGCTGCCGAATCAGCTGAACTCACTGCTCCCAAACCTGAGTATCCGTTCTTGAAGTACTACTATGCTCGGAAAGCGGGCGTGGAACGGGTTGTTATGGAGGCCGGGTTTGAGAACTGGACAGTATTGAGACCGGACTGTGGGTGCTGGGCGAGAATTTTCTTTCATACCTTTCTTGATGGTTTTATGTTTCTCCCTCGAGATGAGGTCCCCAGAGTTTTGAGACAATCTAGATCGAGCACTTGCTGACTCTCCCGTTATCTAGGGCTGAATTACCAGTACCTCGCTCCTGCATGCGCTGTCCATTTCCCAACTTACCGGGAAGAGCATGAGCTGACAGTGAGTTACGAGTCAACGTATAAAAAACGGCATTTCAGCCCTCGAGATGTAGGCAAGTTCGCTGCTGCTGCTTTGCTGGGGAAGGATGGATATAATGGAGAGGTCATTGAGCTTGCCGGCCAGGGACTGACGTTCGATGAGGTTGCAGCCATTTTGAGTAGAGTTTCTGGGGTCGAGGTGAAAGTTAGGTATAGGACTGACGATGAGACGAGGGAGTTGAATGAGAGTGGAAAGTTCCCAGTGTTGGAACAGCAACTTTTGTCGAGGGAGGTAACGTACAACGAGTATGATCCTAAGGAGTTGGAAAGGTTTGGGATTACGTTGGAGAGCCTGGAGGAGTATTTGCTGAAGGACAAGGGGAAGTTGCTGGAGACGTTGGGGGTGAAGGGATGAGCATTTTTATTTGGGTGCTGATAGACAGGAGATGTCCAATTACAGAAAAACAACTTCACGATCCTTTTCATCCACTTACTGTCTTGTGTTTCATTGTTCTATATACCGAGCTGCTTCGTAGCGTAACCTTGCCGTGAATTCCGAAAACATTGTCTAGTATCATTGACCCCATCGAAATCATCCAATCCATGTGTTTCGAAGACCGTAATATATCATATCACTAAAAATTGATAGCCAAAGATTTCTCGTTTCCACCAAGCTAGCTGCTTTTATCATCAAGAAACTTCTCCACCGCCCCTGCAAGATATTCGTGCACTCTCCAAGTAATATGTCCAGAATTGTACCAGAAATACTCCTCGATAGGCAAGCATCCATACGCGGCATAGTTGGTGGCAATATCCGGCGCGTCGTATCTTGGACAGTATGATTTCGTGTTTCTGATGCCGTATTCCGAAGGATTGTCAAGGATACCCGAAAGAAAAGAATATGTGTCAAAGACCATTGCTTTGGTCCCTGGATGGGAAGCAGCAAATTTGGTTGCAGATGAGGAAATGATGTTATTGTATTCATGGACCATGGTGCTGTTTGGAAGTGGGTGAGAGCTCAGTTGATTGCTGGGCTGGTACATGTCAATTCTGAAGCCACGAAAAAAGATATGGGGACTCAATGGAGCGTACCGTTCTATCCAACGGAGGGAGATTCATAAACAAGAAATTTCGATATCTAGCTTCGTATATCTGCTTAACAGCCTCGAATTCAGTTTCTATGATCTCGCTGTAGAAAGATGGGAAATCTGTGGCATTGTTGCGAGGAAAGGTGTACTTTGCAGAGTCGCTTATATCGTTTATGCCGATGAAAATCGCGACCAGTGCTCTGGAGACCTCTAATGGAATCACTGGTCTGGCATAGATTGACCACTGTTTGATTTGGTTCACGAAGGAGACGGTAAAGTTGTGATGAAGAGGAGTACTGTTTTATGTGAGAAGAAAATTCACATAATGTACTCGAACTCGGCGTCTTACAATGTTGTTGAGACATCCGATCCGGCGAACGCAAAGTCCCAGAGCTGTCTCCTACATTTTGAAGGGAGCCCAGAGAAACATCCTGTGAGGTATTCGACCCAGTTCGGTCCACCAGCTGATGTACCAGTCTGCACGCGTCAGATAAGCATATCAAAATCCACCATTTTCAAGATTCTCACTTGGTTTTGGACAATCTCATCTGTCAAGAGAGTTTGTGGGCTATATGAATAGTTTTGAACATCTCCAATGAAAGAGTAATTCTGACGTCCGGCTGTCCCTTGTACATAGGTGTAGGAGTCGCCGAAGGCAAGTCTGGCAGTGTCAATTATGTACAAGGGATCGGACGAATACGCTTACAGAAAGTTTACCTCGCCCCACTTGAAGCTCGATGAAGGTTGATGCCTTGGCAAAGCCTTGCTAAGCTGAAGCCAATAGCAGAGAACTATACCAAGAACAAGCTTCATGACGGCGCAATTAAGTTTTGAAATGCAGCTGTTCAAAACTCCACGAAAATCTATCAAGAATTATCCCCTGTTCTACAGCTGATCTTGTATGTTCTATCCATAATTTAGCCTACAATGCGGGGGTGACGTTTATGTGCTGCGGAGAAATTCATTTCCGCAGGCAGTGTCGATCTTCCAGATCTTCCCCGCCGGGGAAAAGGCTATTCCTGTCCGGGAACACTGGGAAGATGGCATATTTGATGACCCCGACAAACAACAAGTTTCCCCCATAAAGTATTGACTACTAATCAGAAGAGTAAGCTACATATCTCCTCTGTGATTGATATCGAAGAATTTGGATTTTGGCTAAGTCGCACGTGACTTTCTATTGAAGTATTGCAACCTAGAACGCCCGACTCAGACCTTGCTGAGCCTACGAGGTAAAACTTTGCGCCGCCGTCTTGTCTGTAGAGCTTGCTCACCGGAGATGAGCGCCGTCGTAGATTGGGCGAGAAGTCACCGTAGTGACGCGGTCGAATTATGCCTGGTTGTGGAGGGTGGGAAAATTCGCGAGTGACTACCCGCTTTGAAATAGTGCAAAAGCGAAGAATTTAATAGCCCGCAGCTTTTGACTCATGCTGTGGTGTCGGTAATGTAAGTTCCAAGTATCGTCAAGCTTGGTGTTGCCAGTTCTCTCATGAAAAATAATCTGATAAATAGACAGTGTTTGTTGAGATGTCAAGGGGATCCAGAAGTTTGGGGCCATCATCGATGGGAAAAAGAATTCTTTGACCCAATGCAAAGGTCTGGTTTGCTTTATGGATATCCCTTTAGATAAGGATGATTTCGCGCTCCTTCCCATCGTCTAGTCCGTGGAAACCCACAGTGAAGTCGATATCGCCCTGCCGGGCCTCTATACTGAGCTTCGTGACATAGTAAGGAATGAGATCAATGGCAAAAGGCTCTTGAACCCCTTCATCAGAATCTTTAAGGGCCTTCAGAACATCCGCCTGTTCGATCTGAATCTCTAGCCGGCCTCGCCGCTTGTACGTTTTCGCTCCTTCGCACTCTTGCAAAACAAGCCCATACCACCTCTGGCCATACGCTTTAACGCTGCAAAATGCAGCGGGCATGAATATCAATTCTCCAAATAAGATCGGGAACTCCCGTCGATGTTTGAAGAAAATTTGTTCGTACTCTGGATCGTCGAATGTGAGCCAACCGGGATACCTCTTGCCTTTGATGAAGACTTCAAGCACATTGTCCTTTGGAGGACGTTTTGGATAAGGGTCAATTGCCAACCAATCCGAGGGTGCGTCAGCAGGAATCAACTCCTTCCCTGCTTGTCCAAAGTGTTTGTTGGCTGTACATGGGACGGTGAAGATCCGTGCTTTGAGGCGTAGAAGAATCTTTTCCCGTTGGTGGGAAGCCTGATACCCGGCCATGTCGATGGAGGATCCTAGGTACTGGAGGTGGATATCTTCTGCCCATAACTGGAACGGATCCCACATCACCGTGCATCCCGTAGAAGCCCAACTCCAGCTGGGAGCGACGAACTTCTCGCAAGTCGAGATGCCACGCAGATCTGTGGCGCCAATACGCTCCCAGAGCAACTGATGAGCGATATCATTTCGCCAAAGTCCCGCAAGATACTCACCTCCGGTTGCATTCTGGACGAGCTGTGCCAATCCACTCAATGCAACTAGTACATCCGTTGGGAAAGTCAACTTCATTCGTGAGTATAATTCCACGATAGTTCTCCACCGTGGTAAACTTTCGACTCTGTTCCACGGTCCTTACCCTCCTTCAGCTTGGCCGCAAGGTTCTTAACCTCCAGAAAGTGCGTCCACAGAGTAACACTAGCGGGCCCGTTGGGGGCAACATCGGGATGCGTCTCACAAGCTCTGACATGCTCGCACTCCCACACGATCTGCTCTGCTCCAAAATGCACAACCCTTGACGAAAGAAGGCGTTCTTGGAACACCCATCCCCGGGAATTCAGCGGTCCTTTCTCAACCGCCCTTTGCAGTCGATTGTAATCCATCACCTGACATTGTCCATCCGCATAGCGTTCATAAAGTTCATCGCGTAATGACTGCAAGCGTTCGTCGAACGACCCTTGCCCACGTTGGAAACGATTGAAATCTATCATTTCATAGCGATCCTTCACACCTTTCCCGAATTCCCACTTGCATGGAATTTGGAGGGATTGAATGGCAGCCGCATTACGAAAGTAGAAAAGCCCGCCGACCGAGTCTGGTGATGCAGTTGCTGCGAGGTTGCAGTACGCATCCATGTATATCTTATCCATTTTGGATGATTGGTCTCTCCAATCTGGCGCCGAGTCTTGAATAATGCAGAGTGAGTCGACCCAGATATATCTCTCGCCCAGTTGCCGGGTTGCTTCAACGGCGTCTTGAAATGTTTTCGGGAGCGCTAAAACCTCGATTCCAGCTTGAAATGAGGAGAGGCCGGCCTGTGTCAATTTCATTACCTGGGCATTACCCCAGCAGTGACTGAGCGTCAGATATCGAGAACTTTGGTCTTCTTCGGAGAGGTCGCCGTGCAGGCGTAGATGGACGGCATTGTCACCCAGACTCCCAACGTCGATGATGCGGTCTGGGAGGATTCTGTGCCCAACTGGAGCTTCTGTACCGTGCTTCTCTGTGCAATTCTTCAGCCAGGTACGGATTAACTTCCACGTCTCGGGAGAATTGCTATGCACGGATGGCTGATGAGTGATCGTCGGTTCATCGCTTCCTTTTCTGATTCAGCAAATATGTCTCAAATTGGCCCAGCAGTCTTACCCATTAACGCTTCTACCCAAAGAAGCACATCCGGTTCATGCATCGTTCCCGTGCTGTTGAACATCAACTCTGAGCGCGGGGAGGTGTTGTAGGTCGTCTTCCTTGACCATCTCGTCCGAAATTCGTCCATCGCCTTTGGAATCTGATCCCAGATAGTGTTACACAGGAGGCATCCTTGGTCCCTTGCGAGTTGGAATTCTTCGAGGGACGAGTGGTGAGGATATTCTATGCAAGGCTGTGGGTCGTGGCCGAAAATATTTTCGCATGCAGGGCAGAGAATGGAATCCATGACCGATGAGAGGACGAGACTTCTCTATTTGCTCTCTCAACGGCCAGTTCCCGCTTCGAGGGAAAATAGAGGGAGAGGAATCGAAACAGCTTTGACTCGAGCCTCGTTTTGCTCATTCTTTCTCGAAAGTGAAGAAACCGAGGCTTCAGCTGAGTCGCCCGCCAGCCACAGCGAAGGGGCTTGGCCACTCAGCCGCTCCACCCCAAGACATGACGTACAGTACTCAGATATAGCATTCTGTCTTCCTCAATCTTCATTCCCGAACAAATGTTATTTGATGTCAATCAAGAGATGAGATGATATTTGGGAAGTTTAAGCTGCCTGGTGCAGGGATGGTGCTGTCGACCACGCGAAACACCACTCGGATCCCCCTTGTATCTCCGGCCAACGAGTCCTGTCAAAGACAAACCAGGACTGAGGAACAAAGCTAATAATAAACAGCTAACTTTTGCATGATTTCTTCGTCAAGATTAAGATTTCTATAATGCTTTCCTCGATATCAAACCGTACCGAGTCCGGCCGAGGGTCCCCATTTACAGCCCGCTGCGCAGCCATTTGAGCCACGTTTCAGGGTCACCCCACCACTCTCGCGTCACTTGTGGCTCGTGGCTCCGCTCTCAAAACAAAACATCATTCGGCAGGGAAAAACACTTAAAACTGACGTCGCGCATATCTTCAAAACCGTATGATGGCCAACCCAGCATTCACTTTCGACTCTCCGCTGCTCAAAGCAAACTCCTGTTACAGGCTATGAGGGACAGCTCTTTTTGTGAGAGACACGACGTCCCAGGCCAGCATGTCGATGCGAAATGAGATGATCAGGCGGTGGAAGGAAAGACGCTCGGCTTCAGGTACCTCGACCCTCACGGATGCTTCGGCTGCAATTACTCGGCCTACGACTGCGGTCGATTCAGAGGCAGAGGCCGAATTTCGCAATCATGCCCTGCCCAAGATCATTGAAGGTGCCGTCGTAGCCGCGTTCAGTAGCGACAACTTCCGGGAAGCCGTCGCGTCGATGGTTGACCCAGCCTTCACGAGGCAACACGATAAATTGAACCAGCTGAAGTTAGCGAACTTGAATTTGGAGTCCTTGCTTCAAACACGTCTCGATGAGCTCCCTTCGTTGTTGCAGCCGGCTATAGATCACATGACCTCTATCGAAGTCCCTGGCCATGAAAAGGAATTGGAAAAGCTGGCGGCAGGACAGGATGGATGCCTCCACTTGCTAGAAGTGTTCAGTGAGAAAATCGGCGGGATTGAGCAACAGCTCCAAGGTTTCGACGGACGAATGAAAGCTCTCGAAGAGAAGGTGGTGAACGCTGATTTGAGATCAGCCATCCGGTTCGGGGAGATCTCGAACGAGCTCCAGGATCGGAACACCACTCTGAATGACCGGCTTTGGGAACTGGAAAGAGAAGTGGGCGGGAAGGTAGACGGGCAACAGCGACGAATTGTTGGACTTGGCGAAGACTTTGGAAAAGGAATACGGAAAATTCAGGAGAGAATGTCGGCACTGGAAACATTGCAATCTACCCAGAAGGGCGAGGGCTCAGTCTCCAATGACGATTTATTTGAAAAAATTGAGAAGATGGGCAAGCCGTTATCGAAATTAGACGCCATGGAAAGCAGCCTGCGACGAGACATTCACGCCCTTAGTTCCAAGGTCTCCTCATTGGATACTTCGTCTCTTGAGTCTCATCATCGGAGACTTGAAGGGATTGAGAGAGCATTGTCGGGCATCAAGGATGAGATTGCTACTCAAGGAACGCTTGCCTCCCTGGATTCAAAGCTTCTGTCTGTCAATAATGCTCGCCTCGACACTGTTGCATCCAATGTGACCAAGCTTGGCTTCCTGCTCGAGTCCGTCAAAGAACAAGTGTTTGATGACGAAGCTGCTCAGTCACACGCGGAGAAGCTGGAGTCCCTCCACCTGAAAATGGTTGACCTAATCGGTGTCATTGGCTCAGTCCAGAAGCATGTTGATTCTCTTGATACGTCCGTTCTCACATCCCATTCCGAAAAGCTGGAGGTGCTTGAGTCAAAGATGGCAGAACTGATTGGCGGTGTTGGGACTGTACAGCAGCACGTCAGGTCTCTGGATACATCCGCACTCACATCCCATTCGACACAATTAGGCGAACTAGTATCAAGCCTGACTCGAGTTGAGGAGCAGCTCAAGCTTATCGATACAGCCCCTCTCGCATCCCATTCGGAACGACTTGGAGACCTTGCATCAGACATGGCACTCGTTCAGATGGCTCTGAAGGAGGTCGATACAACCCCTCTCTCTTCACATTCCGAAACACTGTTTGAAATCGAGGCAAGGATTGCAGAGATGCGAGAGAGCATCGACGGCAAGCTTTCAACGCAAGCCGAATCGTTCGACATCATCAATGGAAAGATATCGTCGCTTCCGGAGGTGGCCAAAGTTGATTCTATCTTGGCAAGCCTGGAAGACACCAAGTTAGCAACCTCAAATGGTATTGAAACTCTCTCAATTACGGCCGATAAGATCCTGGACAACTCCACCTCAACCCAAGCTACCCTCTCATCCCATTCCGTGACACTGCAAAGCACCTCACGGGAATTGGCGGCATTCCGCACCGAAATCCCAGATACTCTGAAACTGCTCGTTTCCAAGCTGGATGATATCAGGTCTCAAGTTGACTTCGGAGATGACACGCTCAGTTCCACGATTGCCAATATGAGCGAGGAGTTTCAAAAACTCATTGCAATGGTCAGCAGTCAAGGATCTGAGACCAGTGCAACACTGGCAAAGATCACTTCAGCGGCAGAAACTTCCGATTCGAATCAAGCTGCTGCAACGAAACTTCTGAGTGAGAATGTGGGTGGAACTCTTGGTGGTATTCTGAGCAGCATCCAAGGAATACACGGAAACCAGGGAGAGATCCAGAAGAGCATTCAGGAAATGCATGAAAGCACCATGTCCGAGATACGGCACAAGGATGCCAGTATTCTGGCCGAGGTGCAGAAAGCAAATGCTTCGCATGCGGAGCATTCAGCTCGATTCGAGGAAGCAAAAGCATCTGCTGATGCTCATACGAAAGCTTTGGGAGACGGATTTGCAAACTTGGGAACTGTTGGCAGGGAGTCACACGCTCGCCTCGACTCAATTTCTACGACTTTGGACGTGGCAAAGATCTCAAATGCAGCGCACGCTACCGCTTTGGATGCACTTCTCACTACACATAAACAGCATTCAACCTCCTTAGACGAGCTTCATGCTACTTCCACTCAACTTCTCAATGGCCAAGAGAAGTCAATCCCTTTCGCCGAGACTCAGTTCTCCGCCCTTGTTGCTCTCCACGACTCTGTTCCCAAGAAAGAAGACCTCGAAACTTTGCGAACCCATATTAGCACCGTTTTAGAAATTTTGAGAAAGCATAGCAGTGCTTTAGAAGGCGTTAGTACAAGCGAATCCATCTCTTCGCTGTCGAAGCAAATATCAGAGGCACGTGATCTCATTACCACCAGTACAGACGATGTACAGAGCGAACTCAAGTCTCTGAAACCGCTCCTGGGAGCTCAAGAGTCTCTCACAAATGAAGTGATGGCCGAGAACAACAATGTCCGGGAAAGCGTGGCCGAAGTGCTCGAGGAGATCAGATCGAATAAGGCTTTGATGGAGGAGCATTCATCGTCGGCTAGAACCGAAGGGACTGCGATCATGGAAGGCATCCTAGGACTCAGAGTCTTGTCGGAGGAAGCAAGGTTGTCTTCAGAATTGGCAGAAGTCAGAGCCTTGGTCCAGGATGTGAAAGACGGCGCCAAAGCTGCCGAGGCTGCACTTCAAGCACAGCTCAAATCCGTCATCGACAATGGCGAGAATACCTCCAGCTCTTTGACCGCAACTTCGCACTCAATTAAATCTCTCAGAGAGTCTTTATCTCCAGCGCCAGTTCTCGAGCGTATTGCGAACCTGAAAGCACTGGTTGAAGATATTGACGTTAATCTCGCTTCTGTAACCCCCGAAATTCTTGTTGGTACAAAGTCAATCGAGCATGCGATGATGTCTTATGCACGCACAATCATGGAGATGAATAGTCATATTCAGATCGTCAAAGATGATCCAACAACCTCCTTGATCTTGAGCGAGATTGGGACGATCAAGGAGACTGAGAGGAAAAACATGGATGCACTCCTTACAATGAATGATAGCCTGGGCGGCGTTGGTGGAAAGATCAAGGATAGTGAAACTGCAATTTCCAAATCACTTCAAGAGGTACAGTCCGCAGTTTCGCAAGCCGAATTGTCGAAGAAAACAGAAAGTGATGCTCTGGCGGCTGATCTCAGCCGTCTGGAGACCAGCTTAGCGACCTCAACAAATGAGCTGCGAGAAGCTATGAAAGTTGTCGATACTGTGGTCCAAGCAAACGAACAGGCTATTGGATTATCCCACAGCAAACTGTCTGATGTCCACACCATGGCGTCAAGAATAGCCGCAGATATGACTGGCCTCCACACAGAGCAGTTTCCAAAGCTCAGCCACGACATCCAAGCCATTAACCTCAGCAAACTGAACACTGCTGTGGCAACAACGGAGAAGGAACTCATATCCATCACTACCACCCTCGACGAGCTCACGCAACTTTCAAGAGGTCGTGACGCCTTGATTTCCTCGATCGACGCAAAGGTCACCCAAACCAACGATACCACAACAACGGGCATGACAAAACTACAAAGCTCAATTCAATCCATCGACACCACACTCACCCAATCAACCCAAACCTCAACCAAAACGCAGAACCTCTTGCAATCCCACACTCCTCTCCTCGAAACCATCAACTCCTCCCTCGCCTCAAGCGCTGCATCCACCACGAACACACTTTCCGCCCTCTCCACCACCCTAGATTCCATCTCCACAGAACTCAACACCGTCACTCCCGCCGTGCGTATAAACTCCGCCGCCATCTCGCGGGTAGACCGTGCTGTCCTCGAGACCGGCGCCCAAATCAAGAGCGTAGTCCTTGACGGCTCCGCCAAAACATCACGAGAGATCGACGCCGCACTCGAGCAAATCGACGAATCGTTACACGACAGCAACACACGACTGATGGGTATTTCCGACTTCGAGCTCCCAAGGATCGAGCAAGGGGTCAAGGAGTTAGAGGGCTTGGTTGAAAGGGAACTTGATGGCGGGGTGCGGGAGACGAGGCGGAATGGGAGTATGTTGGGCGTTATCGGTGCCCGGGTTGTGGGCACGCAGAAGTTGTTTGATGAGATGGTTGATAGCCATGAGCGGAGGGCGAGGGAGGAGGGGCATGGTGGTGGGGGCAGGAGTTTGGAGGGGAGTGGCGTGCTGAGTCCTGGTGGTCTACATCTCGGCGCGGGCGGGAGTCTCGCGCATGGCAGGGGTGAGTTTAGAAGGCTGGGGAGTAGTAGGTTTAGGAGCCATAGTAATGCGAGTAGTGGGAAGGAGACGAGCGGGAGTGTGGTGAAAGGGAACAATTCGTGATAAATGTGCTGTGATGGCTTTTCTTTTGTTGGTTTGAGAGTTGGATCGGGAGGAAAACATATATGTGGATGGGGTTTGGCGTCTGTTTAGGGGGAAATGATTTTACATATCTACTACTAGATACAGACTTTTCCTTCGCGCTATGAGAAAACCTGGTCAGCGTGTCAAATAGCAAGGTACCTAACAACCGGCAACAGGCGTGATATTTCCCCGTCCGCCATCGTCTGGTAGAAAATCATGTCTACCAGTATTTGAACAAAACTGGCAACTAATAGAAACTTATATATGACACTTGAAATAAAGGTTTATTTGACCGTGCAATCTGGGATAAGTTAGATAAATGGATTTTCTGGAAAGGTGAAGGGAGGACAATCACCATCCTAGGTAAGGCTCAGGACGGCAACTACCTCTAAATGTTATGTCTATAAGGGTTCTGATTCATTCATTTGCGTTGGAGAAACCGCAGTCCTAATTTAAACATACTGGCCGGGAGGAAATGTGTAGGAAACCCAGGGAATACACCATTCTATAGTTTGACATCGCCACCTTTGGCGGAATCTGTTCCATTCACATTAGAAATTTACGCTGGAAAACTTTTAACTGCAGGCGGGGAGTTTTCAAAGTCTCGGGGAGGACAGAAGGATGGCTCAGCTCGCTCGTTCCGTCTTGGAAACAACCTCTTTACCTCAACCAACGCCATTCCCTGACTGCAATTGTCACCACACCGGCACCGTTCTGCCGTCGAAGGTCATCGAGCCCTTGCATTGTATAATCGATCTCTTGCACACCCTCAACGTCGGGACCGAGTTAAGTCTCAAATACGCAACGAAGCATTCACTATGAAGACCTCAGGCTCAGACCCAGCGCACAAGTATTGTAAGTTAGTATATCCATTTCTTCTAGGATTTAACTGTCCCAATCGAACCAACTTCCTATAGGGATGCTCTTGGCTTCGAAATCGTCCAAATATTCGTTGGTCCAGAAAAACAGGCTTTCCAAGTGCACAGTAATCTGATATGCTCCGTCTCGCACTTCTTCGAGAAAGCTTTCAATGACGGTTGCGTCGAAGGCACTGAGAACAAGATGGACTTGCCTAAAGACGCCCCAAAGACAGTGTTAATGTTTGTTGCTTGGCTGTATAATAAGAGAGAGTTGGTGTTTGACAGAAAGAGTTGTGTCTCATCCTCAGGAAAATCGACCTTTTCATCTTCACAGACGCCAAGCAATGCAATCCACTGAGAAACACTGTACTGGATACCCTACAAGATAGGCTTTGCTGTAAGCATTTATCTCTTGCCGGGGGGAGGGGGGAGGGGAGGGTGCGTGCACAGCATATTTTCGAGAATACACGCACCAGTACAACAATCTCATGTTGCTCATTCTTTAGAGTTAAAGGTATTCCACTTCGTAATTTTATTTCTACGTTTCTCTATTCTGAGAAGAGCATATTAAAAAGTGTGGTCCACTAATAGCCGGTGCCTCTCCCACGCGCTTCGCTTGTGGTCGGGATAAGCAAGTGTCTCGTTTAACCAAGTATCCCATCGAGAAAATACGGGCCCTAAAATTTACATATGATCCTTACCAAAAAACGCGTCTTGCAATTGCGTATTTAGCCCAACTTATTAACCAATTTATTATTTAATTTATATATAAAGATTCCAAAAATAGATATACTATTATTTAATTCTACTAGAATTAGGAAGATATTCTGGGAGTATTTCTATTATCTATATACTACAGAAGCTAATTACTACCATATCTTTAATAAGACCCGCAAATAGTGCCTTGAGAATAATAATAATTCAGTAATTACTACTACAAGAATATATTATATTAAGGAAGCTTCTTTACGAAAATCAGTATTCTGTAAGTATAATAAGAAGAGGAACTCCCAAGAACTCTATAATACATATAATAGTAATAATAAGATCCTGAACAAGATATAGGAGCAGGAAATCAGGTAGTATTATTACGAGTAGTAAGAGGCTGGTTTAGGGGCTATATATTAGATAATTTAAGCTATAATTATATATTTAAAAGCTATAAGTATATCTTCTAAATCGAACTATTTAGCTAATATAAATAGGCTAAATCTCCTCTAAAACTATTACCTTTAGCTAGCTAGTTTAGTATATAGATACGGAATTACAAGATACTTTATATAATTAAAACAAAGCCAATTATATATATATAACTCAAATTTTATATAAAAGAGAATATTAGAATATGGTTACAGAAATATTATAATATTCTGGAAAAGCTTTATATTATAAAAGAAAAGAAAATTCTAAATATAAACAAGTCAGGAATATATATTAGTTACTTTACTTGTAACGGCGAGATTAATACAATAGTCAAAGGCTCAAAGTTTAAAGAATCTCATGTATTAGAAAATACTAAGCTATAAAACAAAGTAGGGAGGATGCCTCGACCTTTAGTATTATTCCGTCCAAGTAATTCCGGCTTAGCTTTATTTTATGCCTGTTTCCAATATCCTATCCTTAGCAGATCATGCCCTTACGCCAGCCATTACATTATTCCCCCCCTCCAAAGAGAAATCTAAATGCCCTTATTTAGGGAATTATTCAGCCGCAATATAGAAAAGAAAAAAAAGAAAACAACGGCCATTAACCCTATTCCGTCTAATCCCCATAGCTTACTTATAATCAAAGCATAATCTTGACTCCGCTAGAATAACCTAGTTCCTAGTACGTTCTGGCTAGTCCTCAGTATCCGTTACTCGTATTATGCCTGTACCTATATTAATAATATGGTCTGGAAGTGCCGTATAGGCTATGGCCGATATTAGGACTATTATTATCGGGCGATCTTTGAATAGGGGTAGCAAATCAAGTCCATTCATTAATATAGGCTTTAATATAATAGCTTGCTTGCCTTTCTTCTTAGCTAGGGTAGCGATATTTGGCTTAATTATACTGTCTCTGAGCTACTTAATTAACTTCTGGGCCTTCTCAAGCTTAATATATACATTCTCAAGTTATCCTTCTATAATAGAGATTTATTTATTAAGGGCGGCCACTTGAACTACTTTATTATCAAATCCCCGGGTCTTGAGCTATATAATCTTGGTCTTATAGAAGCTTCTAAGGAGTTTTCCGACTTCCTAAACGGCGTTATATACTAATTTATTAATGTCTATAGGGTATTACTCCTTTAACTCGGTATTCAGGATTATTTTCTAGCTCTTGGTTTCAGACTAGTACTTTATATAATAACTAGTACTTAGTACTATACGTCTTCTGGTCATAACAGGTATCTTAATACTAGTTTGGCCACCTTTATTATAGTCAGAGTCTTCTTTATTACTAGAAGTCTTTTCGTCCTTAGTCTTTTTATTATTAGAATCCTTACTATTATCTAATGCCTTATACTTCTTAGACAAGCTAGCCTTACTCTTTTTAACCTTCTTAGTATTTGGCTCCGTAAGGTTAATAAGGAAGCCCTTATTAATACCGTCCATTCCGCCTATTAAACTATTAGGCTTATTATTACTAGTAACCAAAACCTCTATTTCATTATCCTTAGAACTTTCTGCTAAGATATCCTCTATAGTAATTTCAGGTATATTCTCAAAAGTAGTACGGGCCATATTCTATATATTAATCTATTCTTGGGTAAGGAAATTACTATTTTTATTTATAAAGATAGTTTGGCTAGTAATTATATTAATAATAGTAATAGCTACTAAACTTGAGATACCGCCGCTACTACTCAAGTTACCCAGGATCTGGCGAGTAATCTTACTTAGTCCGGCTATAGATAATATATTACCGGGATTTCTTGTCTATTTCGTCTTTATTAATGGTTTTATTAAGGCAGTAGTAATAGTATAAATAATTAAGGTTATAAAGATTAAAGTAGTTAAGAAGGTTTCCCTCGATTTTTAATAATATTTCGAACTAATATAGGCGAGTATTTACTTTTAGTTTAGCTTTAAGAATTTACTTCTTTTTTTTATTTTATAATTTGCCTAGATAGCAAAATATAATCTAGTATAGTAAAAAAAGATATTTTGCCCAGATTTCTAGAAAAGAAAGTAGATACTAATATAGTAAAATAAAGAAAATATACTAGAGTTTAGATAAAACCCGGGAAATATCTAGGTTTTTCTTCTCTTTTTCTAGTTATAAAGGCCTTATTATTAAGATTTATTATTATCTAAATAGTCTTTATTAAACTCGTCCTCTTTAATATACTAAATCCATTTATTTAGTCGGATAGGAGATCCCGCTTTACCGGGGTTTTACTTGTGAAATTTATATAGTTTAAGTACTAAGTTCTTAAAGTTAATATAAGGTACTATTTATTATCTATATCCTATTTCTTTTATTTAACTTTATGGTAAAGCTTACTATAAAGTATTTTAGAAAAAAGAATCTTTTCGACTTCTTATTTAAGTTTGCTATTAACTTTAGTAAAACCAGGCTTTTTATTAGTTTAGCCAGGTAATAGATTAGTAGGATTCTTATAAAGTTTATTTATATAGAAAATTAGCTAAATCCTATATAATAGGGAAAAATCTAATTAATATAAATAGCTAACTATTTTATTAATCTTAAATAATTCGGTAAGGAAATAGTCTAATTTATTAGATAAATAGTCCGTTTTCTATATCTTTTTAATTATATAGATTATATCTCCTGAACCAAAATCTAGTTCTTATTATTTCTTATTAGCTTACTTGGCTTAATACTTCTGAGCTACTACTATATATTCTCGGATATAATTAATAGTAGTATTAATTCTCTTAGCCTACTATTATACTTCTTCCCGATTAAGTTTCTTTCTTAGTATTTTAAACTCTATTATTAGTAATATTTAGTTAAAGCTTAGCCAGGGTTTATATCTATAGTTAACTATTAAGGGAAATAAGCTAGTTAATTTATATAGGCAGGCAGTGCCTATAGTATTAAGTACCGGGAATAAATCTGTCTAATTATTCTGGAAATAATTAATAAAGAGACGAAATCGGGTATTAATAATCTAGTTAATAATTTCTATTTATCTATCGGTTTGGGTATATTCTATAATCGAGAGCTTTAGCTTAGTTCTAGTTAATCTTAATAGTTTATTTATAAAGTCTAAAATAAACTAGGGTTCTCGGTTACTTATAATAGTAAGAAAAGAACCTCGGAATTACTAGATATAGTAGTAGAATAGGCTAGTAATAGTTCTGGCTATAGTATTCTTGGTTATTAGTAGGCTTATATATTATTTAGATAATTTATTAACTATAATAAATATATTATTATATCTTTTACTTATAAAGCCAGGGATATAGAAGTCTATAGACAAATCGTCTCATATTCTCAGGAGAACTAGTAATAAATATAATAGGCCTAATATTTTATCTCTTAGCTTATATGACTTTTAATATTTATAATAATTTGCTATAAAGTAGTTAATATCTATAGAAAGAATAGGCTACTAGTAAAGTCTTTAAACTAGGATTTTTGTCTTATTTCAACCGGGATATATAGTAGTTATTATACCGTGAATTTATTATAAGAGCCTAGTTTATAGATTATTATATCCGTCTAATATAATAAGTCTTTTATTACAAAATATATAATTATTTAATATTTCCTATAGATTTATATTTTCCCGGGCTTTCTTATATTTGTTCTCTAGGGCTAGATCCGTCTAATTAGCTTATAGGACTTTAATTATAACTAATAGTTCGTCTATTTTTTTTTACCTTGGTAGAAGCCTGAGCTATATCTTTTATTTTGGTAAAAGCGAGAATTAGGTCTAATAGGATAACTTGTCTAGTTTTCTCAGCCTCCTTAGCCTATTTCTAGGTTAGTATAAGCTTGTTCTTTCGGGATAAGATATTAGTAATAATATTATCTTTATCCGGCTAATAAATAATCTAGTAATAGAATTATAATAGAAAACCTATCTATTAGATTTATTATTTATTTAAGAGCCTTTTAGTACCGAAATATTCGAGAGCTTTATAGTTAGTAATAATTAGAAAATTAGGTAAGCTAATTAGTTCTGCCTACTATTCCCGGAGTCCTTAGATAATAATAAGGAATTCCTTATTATGAATTTTATAATAGCTTTTGGCTCCTTAAAGAGCTTTAGAATAAAATAAGACTGGGTATTATTATCTGTTCTCTGGGCTTTTTTAAGAAAGTATACCTATAATAGCTAGGTTTAAATAATTAGTTTCCAGGCAGGTTTCCCTATTATATTTAAAATAAAGAAATATAGGGGTAAAGAAAAGCAGATTCTTAAGCTAATTAAAGATATCTAGCTAAGTTTTATTAAGTATAAACTTTGGCAGAATATCTCTTTTAGTTAGACGGTTTAGGAAGCGAGAGATATATCTATAGGCTTAGATAAACCTATAGTAGAAGTTATAAAAGCCTAAAAATAACTATATCTCTCTTTTTATTATAGGTTAATACTAGTTTCGGATAATAGAGGTTTTAGTAGGTTTTACCTATATATCCTAATCCGAGATAATAAATCCTAAGAATATTATTTTAGAGACTTTAAATTCGTATTTATAAATATTAACTTATAATCCGGTATTCTAGAGCTTTTATAGAACCGTTCTAACATATTATTAATACTTCTTCTTATTCTTAGAAAAGATTAGTATATTATTAATATAGGCCAAGTAAAAGTTATCTAAATAATCTATTAGGATAATATTAATATATTACTAGAAAGTTACTAGACTATTATAAAGTTCAAATAGCAGAATTACCGGTTTAAAGAATTTATATCTCGTCCTAAAAGCTATTTATACTATAGAAACTAGTTCTATATAAATTCGATTAAAAATATATTAAATATCTAATTTAGTAAATACTAATAATTTAGTTAATTAGTTAAGAGTCTTAGTAATAAGTAATAGGGAGTAGTAGTTCTTTTTTATTATAGTATTTAGTTATTAATAATTAATATAAAATTATAGGCTACTGTTTTTCTTTTTAATAAATAAGACTAGTAATAAGAAAAGGGATTCAAATAGCTTAATAAAACCCTTTTTCAGGTTCTTAATAAGATATTCTCTCATTTTTTTGAGTTTACTAAAGCTTATCTTATAGAGATAGGCCGTTTTTATTAAGGGATCTGGTTTATTAAAACGGAGCTTGTAATTAAAGAGTTAAGACTAGGGAAGCTTATCTGCCGCTTTCTTAGAAAATGCCCTAGCTATATTATATAGCTATATAGGAAGAAATACCCGAAGCTTTTAAAGTTTTTTAGGATTAAAAGATAATATATTACTAAGAATATCGGATTTATTTATATCCAGGAAATATATTAGGTTACTAGTTTAAGTATAATATCCGGCGGACTATAGTATTAGTTATCTAATTATTACGGGTAATAGTAAATATCTCTTTGGTTTATAATTCTATTTTTCAAGTATATAGTTAATCTTATTAATAGTAACTAATCTAATTAAGTTACCGGGATCTTTAGTACTTAATTAGAAAATAGCTATTCTAATAAAATAGCAGGAATAGTCTAGTAGCTTGACTATTTTGAGAGTATTAAGGTCTAGCTCTTTTTTTCTTACCTAGTATTTAGCTTTTTTTATAAGAAGGTTTTATAAAAATAAGAAATATGTTTTTTTGCTTTTCGGATCTAATTTTACTAGTTCTTTTTAGGATTCTAGTTAAAGTATCTTTAGAGCGGTTACCTTTTTAATATTTCTTATTAAAATATTAGATTTTCTAAATAAGGTCTAGCTAATTTGTCTTATAATTCTCTAGCTAATAAAATTAATTCCGTTAATAGTCTAGTAAGACATTATACTTCGCTAGCTATTTCCTTTCCAGGATTATATTATAAGAGCTAAAGTTAGTAATAAACAGGTATTATTAAGTTTAGAAGTACTAATTAATAGCTAGATCTATAGTAGCTAGATATTAAATAGCTTTATTAGATTATTTATTAAAACCTTATAAGGGAATAAGGGTTTTGAGTTTATATAAGAGTATTTATAATACTTTTATTAAGGAGCGAATATGCTTTTAGTTAATTAGAGTATATATATTTACTCTAATATTTACTAAGTACTAGAAAGTTATGGTTTTGCCTTTCTAGTATACTTAATAATTAATAAGGAACTAGTTCCTGCTAATTAGCTAAGTAAGATCTATAGGTTCTTAATGAGTTCTTACTCTAGAAAGTCTACTTTTATACCTAGAGCTAGACTTTTCCCGATTTATTAATATTATACTTCTTATTAGATAGTAGGTAAAAGCTAGTATTCTTATTATCTATTCCTAAATTATTAGCTTTCTCTAAATAATCCTCTTTAATAAGTATAACCTTATTAAAGTTAGGACAGGTGCTTTTTATATATTTAAGCTTTCTATAGCTATAATAATAAAAACTTTCTGGCTAGTCTAGTCTCTTTTCAAATTCTCGGCAGACTGCCTTCTTTAGCTATAAGAATACCGGTTACTAAGATTAATTCATTAGATATAGGATTACTATGGCTCCTTAAATCCCGGTAGGCTTTCTAGCCCGAGATAATATTTAATAGCAAGTAATTTCTACTAGTTATTTCTCCTGAGATTACCGATTTTTAATTAAGAGAAGCCTATTCTCTTATTCTATATACTATTTAGTAAAGTCCCTGGAAGTATTAAACTTCTTATTACCCAAGTTCTTAAATAGCTCGAGATTTATTTTATCTATTAAATTATTATATTAGTTATTTAGTAACTTCCCTAGTTTTATTATTAAATAAGTAAACTCTATTTAGAATACTAGAAATAGCTTATTTCTTTATCTCAGGTACCGGTATACCTCTTTTACTTCCTAGTACTTTATTTCTTTACTTTTACTATAAGCTTACTAGAGAATCTTAAAGATCTATTTAATAATTAAGATCTATCCGACTAATCCAGGTTCTAGTTAATTACGGATAAAGTTACGGGTATCTCCGGTAACTAGTATAATACGGCAGGCCGTACTCGTCGAAAATTGCATTGTTTTGGTGGTTTTGAAGTTTAGGTCATATAGTAAAGACCGCGGCCTTTTATATATAACTTGCGGAAATCATATAAGAAAGCTGGTTTTTCTATAGACTTAGAGAATAATTCTTTATAAGTATTTAATTAATTAAGCTTTTATATACTATATACTATTTATACTTTACTATTTATACTTTTGATTTATTATTTTACTATTAAGTTACATTTTATACTCTGGTATACTTTATATGAGTTTTTGTCTTATTATAGTTTCCCTTTCATATATTTTATAGTAAGTAATATAGGGAGGATAGAAACTTTATAGTTAAGGTAATACTCTTATAAAGTTCTGAGGGGTATTTATAAGGCAGATTATTAGCTTAGTAAGTTAGGGGAGAAAAGGGCTATTATAATACCTTAAGCCTAAGGCCAAAATATTAAGGATATATAAGTATTAATCTTAGTATCTCATATTAATTTCCGATATACCCAGTAACTTGGATATAGGTTAGCCGCAAGATATAGTTACTAGTATAATATATAAAAGTAGTAGAAATAGAGACTAATTATAAAAGAAAAAGAAGTAGAGGAAATAAAATAAGAAATATTATACTAAGATAATATAAATCAGACCTTAGTTAGAATTAGATTCTAGTATTCGGAAATAAAATTATACTATTAATTTATATATTATTTTTAGTTATAGTAAAAGCCGGAATTAAAGTAGCTTTAATCTTAGTAATAAAGCTTATTCCTAAATCCGAAAAAGATACCTAAAAGAGGAAATGCCCTCAAATTTAAGTAAAATAGTAAACTAGAATTAGAAATAAGAATTAAAAAGAAATCGGAAATAAGAAATTATATAAATAAACTAGAAAAGCTTCTAGAGAAAGAAATAGATACTAAGTAAAGAAAGAAAAGAGAATTCAGAAAAGTTAGAAAAATTAGTGAAATTATATTTATTATTTTTATTACTTTTAATAATATTAATAAATATACCTAGTTTAGTAAAATCAAGAGAAAATACTATAGGTATTAAGCTAATAGAGTAAGAAAGAAAGTATAAGTAATAGAAATAAGACTAGAAAAGCTATTATTTTATTACTACTAATACTAAAACTCGAATCTCGGCTATATCTGTTATTATTAACCGGTTTCTCTCTAATTCCGGTTCCCAAATTAAAAGATATACTTAAACGGGAAATTAGCCCTTTAGAAATATTATTAATAGAAGTCTCAGATATAGAAACTCTATAATTAGCTATAGAAGAAATTATTAAGATTAATATAGCTAAGAATAAATATATACTAGTACCGGGTTTAAACCTGCCGCTTATAGGAGCTTCTAAAATACTATAGTTTTAGGGAAGTAATATTTCTATATTCTTGGAATAATATATAAATATATATAAGAACTATTATATTTCTAATAATACTAAAAGAAAGAGAATTATCTATTATATCTCTCTTATTTATAAGAATTAGATTAAGGCTATACCAGAGTACTATACTAATAATCCAGGAAATTACTAGGAAACTAAGTTTTTTAAGGCCTTACTAAAGGAATTCCGAGAGTATAACTAGGAAATACTTAAAATTAGCTATAACTTTCTTAATTAGATTATTATATAGGCCCAGAATAAAGAAATCTTATCTAAGTCTTATATTAATATATTTAATAAAGTATTAAAGAAATTACTAAAAAGAAAAGAAATAAATAAAATTACTTAGTATCAAGAATTTATAAGGTAATTATCTATTCTAGTAAGAGATTATATTCTTAAGAATATAAACTTCGAGCCTATAGATATTTTTACCTATAAATATAATAAGATATATAAGAAAGTAATAATATCCTATTAGTATAAAAAGAAGAAATATTATTTTAATATTACTAATAATCTAGATATCTCTAGATTTAGATAAGAATACTTAGATATAATAGTTTATAATATAGTTCCTAAACCAGAAAATAATTATTTCTTACTAGTTTCTCCTATTATACTTTCTAAAACTACTACAAATATAAGTAAAAGAAGAACCTAGCCTATAGCTAATTATATAAAACCTACTAAAAGTAGTAAACCTAAGGGAAATAATATTAACTAGCTAGTAAAGAGTCTGGAAAAACTATTTATTACTACTATAATTTAAAAGAACCTATAAAAATAACTTAATATAACCGCTATTATAATTCGGGAGGATATCTATAGCCTGCTTATATAGCCTAGCTAACTATAGTAAATATAATAGTATTAATAGCCTAATAAATATAATTCGAGTTTTTAGGAAGAATATACTAGAATTCGTAATAAAGAATATAGAGAATACTATAGTAGCTATAGTAATTAAGCTAAAATAGATAAAGAATCTAAATAACTATATTCTAGAGAAAGTTAGTTTTAAGTATAGTTAGAAAATATTATTTAAGTTAATATAGCCTATAATATAAACCTAGAACCAAGAGAATAAATTTACTATAGGTACTATAGTAGAAATAAGAATAATAATATTAACCTAAAATATATTTATATCTCTTAATTCTATTACTTATTAATAAAAGAACTTATAAACTATAAATATACTTATTAATTTAATAAAAGATAATATAAAGGGCTATTTAAGCCTAGATAAGAAAGTATTTCCTTTTTTTTTACTAGTAAGTACTAGTAGTTTAACTAAATTATTTTCTAAGTCTAAGAAAAAGAATTTAATTATAACTTAAATACTTAATCTAAAAATATCTAGAAATTAATAAGAAATATCTAGTTTACTAGGCAAGAAAGAGAAAAGAAAACCAGCTAACCGGGATTTATATATAAAAGTAAGTAAGTTATATCTAGGGAATCTAAATAGCTATTTTGCTTTAGAGGAAATTATATTAGAATTACTAATACTTTAGGTTCTAGAATTAATAAATAGTACTAAGATTTGGCTATAAATAGTATTTCTATTAATACTATAATAGGTTTCTTATTAAGAAAAAAGGAAAAAGAAATAGAAATAGCTAAAGAGGTTTTCTAAAAACGAGCTAGAATAAAAAAGAAGCTATCTTATATAAGAGACCAGAAAAATATTACTTTAAGAAATAATAGATAAGGAAATAGCCTAGCTAAGGATATAAATATTAATACTTCCGGAAATAAATAGAATAAATTAGGGACCTAATATACTTTTAATTATAATAAGTATAAAATTCCTAAAGTTAATAATATTTTAATAAGACTACTAAAGAAAATAACTATTCTATTTCCAAAAACTTAGAAGAAAACAAGAATACTTATTAATACCTTAAAAATGCCAGATCTAGCTATTATATTTTAGAACTAATAAATTAAGGATAATACTTCCTATTTTACTATCTTATAAATAGGAAATACTATTATATTAAATATAATTAAATATACTAGGAAATCTGCGGAACTAGTAGCTATAGCTTATATAATAAATAAAATATTTAAGGAATTAGAAATACTAGCTTAGGTACCTAATACTAATAGAATTATTTAATTTAAAAATAATAGTATTAATATTTAGATATTACTAGCTTATAAATATGTTATATAAGCTTTATATCTCCGGTTTATACTTTAAAAACCTTAAGGAAATATTAAATATAAAGAAATAATTAATACTAGAGCTAAAGTTAATATTTTCCCCGAAAAAATCTCTAGGAATATTAGTAAAATAGTATATAATACTATAGATTATTAAATATTTACTATTACTAGGGCAGAATTTGAATTTATAGGAATAGTAAAGCTTAGAACTAAGATTATAAATAGAATAGGATATAAAGATATATTTTTCCTAGTTAAAGAGGCTCTAAAAATTCTTCTTAATTAATTATTTTTAGTAAAGATAAAGATAAATATTATATATAGAAGTAATAGTTTATAAGATAGAAGATTTACTAATCCTAAAAATAACTAGAATACCTATATTATTATAATTATTTTATTTTTAAAAAATACTAGAAAGTAGAAGAAAGTAATAGTTTAAGAATACTAAGTTCCTAGAGTTAAGGAATTAAATAATATAAAGCAGGAAACTAAAAATAAAGAGGAAAAATAAAGCCTGGTATTATAACTAGTAATAATATTAGAAGAAACGGAAAAATACCGGAATTTCCTATAAATTCTTTTATTTTAGGTTTAGAAATTTAGGAAATTAATAATATTTTTAGAGAAACTAAAATAGAAAAGGCTCTAATTAGAGTATTATTAAGAGTAATTCCGGAATTAATAAAAAAAGAAATAAAAAGAATATTAAGTAAAGATATTTCTAAAAAAGAAATAGAATAGTATTTCCTAATAATAAAAGAATATATTCCCGAAGCTAAGAAATATTAAACTTAAAACTAGAAAGAATTCTGGAATATATAAGAGCTTAAAAAAGATATATTAAAATACTAGATAAAAAGGCACTTTATATACCTAATTAGGAAGAAGCTAAGGAAGAAAGTTATAAATTCCGGAGATTAGATAAAAAAAGTACTAGAAAAAATGGCTATAGCTTTTAAAGAAAAGAATAATAACTATAATTTATTTCTAGTTACGGGAATATATAAAATAAAAAATAAGAAGATTTAACTAGTAAATACTAATAATAAAACTAGAGAAGGCCCTGGTAAATATTTAAACTAGTTTAAGAGATCTAAAGCTAGAAAATACTTATAGAAATATACTAGGAAATATAAGAATTACTTTTTATTAAGAATATTAGCTATTCTAAGAGATTTATAACTTATTCTGGAATATCTTAAATAATTAGATATTAGTAACTGGCTCTGGGAAAAGGAACTAGCTATATTTCAAGAATTAATAATTAATTAAGAAAGTATAATTATATTTAATTAGAAAGAAATAAGAAAAGTTTATAAGAATATTAGCTTACCTATTCTAATTAAGACTATTAAGTATAAAGCCTAGTAAGAGAAGAATTTCTTATATCCCAAAGTTCTAGTACTAGTAGTAATAAAAATACTATTAAAATACCTAGATTATAAAGTTCTTAAGAAATATAATAAATCTTACCGGAATCTATAGTTCTTGGTTATAAAAAAGATTATTAGAACTTATAAACTAATTAATACTATTATAAAAATGAATTTAGTAATTCTATAAAATACTAATTTATTTCTATTTACTAATAAGATCTCGGAGAAATTTACTAGGTATATTTATATTTTTTTAATTAATTTCTTTTCTAGATATAATTAACTTATACTAGATATTTATAGTAAAGATTTGACTATATTTATAATATTTCTAGAACTATTAAGAATAACTATATTACCTCAGGGAATTACTAATTCCGTTATATAGTTTATATGAGTTATTATAATTATTCTAGAGAATCTGTTTCCTAAAATTACTATACTATTTATTAATAATATTAGAGTTAAGGAACCTTATATAGACTATAATAGATAGCTTATTTTACCCGGAATTTGGCGTTTTATATTTAAATATCTTTAAAACCTAGATATAACCCTAGATAAAGTTAAATAAGCCAGAGCTAGTATAAGAGAAAAATCGCAGTTCTATTATAATAGTATAGTTATTATTAGCTTTATTTATAAAGTACTTAAAAGAAGCCTTTCGAATTTAGGAATTACTAAGATCTTGAGATAGGAGTATTATAATAGTATAACTAAAGGCAAGGTATTTATTAGAATTATTATTTATTACTATATTTAGATTAAAGGCTTTATAATTATTACTAAACCCATTTATTACTTAATAAGAAAGAATATAATATAGAACTGGGATAATAAATAAAAGCAAGCTATATGAATTCTTTAGGAAAAGCTTATTACTATTCTAATACTCTATAAGTTATATTATAATCTATTAGAAAGTTAGGAAATAATTATATTAGTAATAAATACTAGCCTAAATAAATAAGGCAGAACTCTTGATTAATATAATAATAAAGGAAAAAAGAGAGTTATATAATATAAGTCTGAAATCTGAAATAATACTAAATAGAAATATAATATTACTAAGAGAAAATATTAAGAACTAATAAAGTATTTATAGAAAGTATAATTCTGGCTATATAAAGTTTATTTTATTCTTAAACTAGATACTAATATACTTATTATATAGCTAAGTAAAGTAGCTATGGATTTTCCTAGAGCTCTAGTTACTTACTAGCTAATATAAATTTAGTTATTTGACTTTAAAGTCAAATATATTAAAAAAACTAAATATATTACTACTAATAGATTATTAAAATATCTATAGTAAGAAAATAATACCGAAAATAATAAGAATATTAATAAATAATTAGTAATAGAGCTTAATACTATTAGAATAGTACTTATTAGGCAGAAAATTCGAATAAAGGAAATAGTTCCGGTTTAGTTATATAATATTATTTTAAGGAATTTAATTCCTAAGACTTTTACTAGATATTTAAATAATGGTATTTAGTTACTAGAGATTAATAATTAAAGCCTTATTATATCTAGAAATAAATTAGTAATATTAAAAAATAATAAAATCCGGAAGTTATATAATAAAGGCTATGGCCTTTTATATATAACTTCTAGTAAAATAGTAAATAATAATACTAACTCTTATATTTTACTTAATAACCTAACTATTTTACTAGATTTCTTAGATAATAGCTATTTTAAATAATACTAGAATATTATATAATATCTTATAATACTTTCTAGACTAAAAGAAATATCTAGGGCCAAGTTTCGAAAGTTAAATAGGAAAGCTTTAAATTATAGTATAAGAGATTAATTACTATAGAGAGTTATATCTAAAGTCTACCTATCTCGACTTATTATTAATAATTAAGAGTAAAGGGAAATTATTATTAAAGAGCTATATAATAAAATTAGATATACCGGAAAAAAAAGTACTTTTTATTTAGTAGCTAGCTACTATTATTAGGAAGGTTACTATAACTATATATAGAAGTATATTAATACTTATAAAGTCTATTAGTATAAGAGTAAAAGAAAATAAGAAAAAGCTCTATATCTAATAAAAACTATATCCCTTTTCTATTACCTTGGGATTAATATAGTTAAATTACTAGACTATAAAGAATATAACTCGTTAGTTATTACTAGAGACGACTTTTTAGAATAAGTTAAAGCTAGATCTTTAAAAAAACCTAACTAGTAAGAAGATTACCAAGTTTATTTAGGAAGAAATTATTTATAAATATAGTTTATTTAGGTAGCTTAAGGTAAATAGTAAATCGGAATTTAAAGAAATAGTAATTCAGGAACTTAATAAGCTAGAAATTAATAAAATTATTATTTTGGCTTATAATTTTAAGGGAAATAGTATAATTAAAAAAAAATATTAACTAATTATTTAAATACTTATTATATTTATAATAAATAGAAAGAAGCCTTAGGTAAATTTACTATTATATATTCTATTTACTAATTAAGTTATTATATATAAACTAACTAGATTTACTTCCTTTTATATAATCTATAATAGGGAAGTAGTACTACTTATAGAAATATACTTTCTAATCTAGAAAATACTTGGATAAAACGAAGTCTATAATAGAAAAATACTTCTAGAGATATATATAAAGTAAATATAAATAAGAAATAAAGATATTAAAGAAGCTAGAATAAAGAAGAATAGAAAATACTAAGAGAGAAAGAAATAATTTAATACTATTTACTAGATTTATTTAAAGCCTATTTCTAAAAAGAATCTAGTTCTTATATATAATATTAAATTAATAAATTAAGATAAGTTAAGGAATATAAAGCTATTATATTACTAGCTTGGCCTATATAAAATAAGATATACGAATTAACTAAAAGAATACTATATATTAGAAGAACTTAATAATACTATATTCTAAAAGATATATATTAGAAATTAACTCAAGTAGTTTATTAAAAGAAATAAATTCTAGTATTTCTCTAAAAACGAAATTAATAATAAGTATATATCTATAAATAAATATTTTAAAATAGATATAGAACTAGAAAGAGAAATAGTTATAGAATATTATAAGCAAAATAGTACTTAGAAAATTAAGAAAGCTACTAGTATTATTATATATATTCTAGAATTACCGGAATTAGAAAAAGTAAAATATATTTCCTTTATAAAAGACTAGAAAGAAATATCTAATAATAAAGACTTTTCTTAACCTGAAATAAAGCTTATTACCTTTAATTCTTTATATATCTTTTATTTTTTTCTTCTAACTAATATTTATAATCTTTAGAAAATATTATTATTAGACTATTATTCTAGAAATCGGATAAGCTTTACTATTATTTATTTCTTACTATTATCTAATTATTATTATTAGATAGTATTCTTAATATATAAAATTCTATTACTAGATCTTGGGAATTAAATATAAAGAATTTCTTTTAGTATAAAAATAAATAGGGAATTAAGAGATTATTTTATAAACTCTTAATTCTGAACTATAATAATAAATAGTAATTATATTTAGAATTAGGAAAAAAAGAAAAGAAGAAAGAAAGTCTTTTATATATATTTTACTAAACTAGAAATCTTTTAAAGGCTTTACTTACTTTTTTAACTAGCTATTCTCGCAGCTTATACTAGTCTAAAGCTCGACTATAATATCTATAGATCTCGACTTTAACTTAAATTACTATTACAAGTTTCCTTATAATACTCAAATAAACTTCCTAATTAGGAGTTATATATAGACGGAATAGCTAAACTAGAAGCCTTATAAGAAGAAAAGGAAACCTTATTAAACCTAATAGTTATTTCTAAAGATACTTAATAATATATAATTCTGGGAATCTATTAGATATTAGATAAACTAGATCTGCCTATTTAAAGCCTATCTTATATTAGAAAACTTACTTTCTCTTTAATATAATTATAGCTATTCTCAAAACTTATACCGAGACTTAATTAGTATATTATATATTCCTACTTCTATATAAAGAGAACTTCTCCTATATAGAACCTATTTCCTAATTAAAATACCGTTTTATTACCGGAAACTAATTACTTTTTTAAAAAGCTAATATAATTCACTAATTCTTATTATTAATCTATTTCTTACTATTAAATATTATCTAAATAATTCCTATATCCTTAATACTAATTCGAAATACCTAATTTTTCTATATTTTATATTAATTTTAATATCGACTATTTCAAACTTAATAATAATACTATAAACCCTATTTATATTATTTTATAGTTCTCTTTTCTATATACTCTAATATCTTTAGTATTATCTTTATTAATATAAATATTACTTTAAAGTCCCAAATAACTAAATAGTTTTATACTATTCAAAGTCGACTTTAATAAGTACTAAATAAATATAATTAGCTTTCGGAAAAGATACGGATTAGTTTCGGAAAAAGTAATACCTTATTCTAAATTATTTCTTAATCCTATTATTCTAACTTTTTTTCTATTAATACTTATTTTATATTTTCCCTAATATCTTTAGTATACTTATATATTTTATTTTTTATATATTCCTTATATTATTTCTCTTCTTTTGTATTATTTTTTAAATTAATAAAAATATCTCTAAATAAATAAGAAATCGGGATATATTTATATTATGAAATTTTTATTATTTCTTTCTATATTCTAATACTTTAGATACTACTATTATATCTATATTTTTATTATATTACTTTCTTATTTCTCTATTATTACTATTTAGTTTAACCTGCCTTAATTATTTCCTTAATTATATTTTCTTAAGTATATATATTTATATTCTTTTTTATAATAAAAGCCTAACTTTATATTTTATCTTCTATAATTATTCCTAATTCGTAACTATATTATTTTAAATATATCTAATTATTATACTTATTTTCCCTATTATATATATTACTATTTTAGCTTTATTTTCTTATTAGGAAAAAAGAAAAAACTCGAATATATATAACGTATTTACGTAATCCAAAACTATTCTAATTTATTTTTTATTTTGGAATATATTTAAAAGAAATTCTCGTAACCTTAAAAACCTTTAATTTTATAACCTATAATTATTATACTAATAATACTTTTATAACCTATTAAGAATAATAAAATAGCCAAAGAATAGATTCCTTAAATTAGTAAAGTATAGTAATTAGTTCTTATAAGCTATAGTATTATTAAAAGCCTATAGATTAATAATATTAAAGTTTAGAGTATTAAAAAAGCTTGGGTAGTTATAAAAGGCCTACTAATACCAGAAAAGATAGTTATAATTACCGAATTTAATATAAATATCCTAGATAAGCTAAATAATATATATAATAAGCTCTTAAAATAAAAAACCTTTATTAGAAACGGAACTAGACTAGAATTAACTAAGGAAAAGCTAAAGAACTACTAAGCTAATAATAGGAAATTCGAGAATATTATTAAAGGCATTTCTAAAAGCAAATAAGAAAAGCTTAATAAGATTAAGACTATAGTAAATAGTCTTAATATTAAGAGTTAGAATAAAATCATATTATATAATAAAGCTTTTAGCTAATATATTAATAATATCTATAATAATCTTAGTAAGAATATCTATAAAAAGTTATATTTTCTTTTTAAGATAAAAGCTTTAGTATATAAAGCTATTTAGTTAATTAATAAAGCTACTTTAGAATATATTAAGAATAAGAAGTATTAGAATACTAATATATTTACTAAATTAAATATTACTAAGATATTTAAATATACTAAAGCTATTTTGGAATATAGAGAATTAAAGTTTAAGCTACTATTAGCTAATAACCTTAAAGCTAGATAATATATTTTTAATACTTCCAGAATCCTAATTAAGAAAGTTTATAGTAATAAGCCTTTTCCTGCTTTCCGAGATAAGCCTAAAGAATAGGCTCCTATTATAATTTTAGCCTTAACTTAACTAGATCTAGCTAAGAAAAATAGAGCTAATTTAGTAAAGCCTAGTAAGAAAACTACTAGTAAAGCTAGCAGAACTAGTATAACTAGATAAGAAGAACCTGGTAAGAATAGAAAGTAAGCTAAGCCTAAGACTTCTAATAAATAGCAGAAATCTAAGTACTAGACTAAATATAAAGTTAGTAAAATAGCAGAAAGTAAAAAGAAGCCCTCTATACTAAAGGAAAAGATACTATCTAAAAAGACTTCCTTAATTATACCCAGAACCAAGAAATAGAAGACTAAGAATATTAAGTTTAGAGAACTTAATAAAGATATCTAGTATACCTATAAAGTACTAGCTAAATAGAAGTTAATACTTATTTAATAAAATAAGTATATCTTTAAGAAAATATATAATAATATTATAGGACCTATTTATAAGTAAGAATACTATAGGATTAATAATAGATTTCTCGAAGCTCTCTATATAGTATATATTTAGTAACTTACTAATATTCTCTCTATTAATATATAAGAAATTAAGGATATTCTAAAGCTAGTTACTAAGATCTATAAAGTTACTAAAAGTAAGAAGTATATTTCTATTACTTAAGTAAATAAGAAAATATAAGATTTCTTTTTTAAGAACTAGGAAATTAAGAAATATAAATATAAGTACTATATTTCTAATTAATTCCGCCCTAATCTATAGCTCTAATTTAATACTATAGTTCCTATTCCTGAGTTTAATACTACTAATTTAGATATAAATAGCTATATTTATAAGAAGAATTACCTGAAATAAATTAAGAAGCTTAATATTTAAAAGCTCTTAATAAAAAAGATAGAAATATTATAGTTTTATCTCTAAAAAAATAATATATTAATATATAGAGATCTTAGTAATAGCTACTTTACCTTAGCCTCTTAACTTTTAATAGTAAATCTATTAATATAGCTTGGATTTTATAAGATATTAAGTAAATATCCTATTTATCTAGTTACTTATCTTTAGCTAGCCTAATATTTTACTTCTAGAAATATTAATTATAATTAGTATAAAGGTAATACTAAAGATCTAGCTATTACTAAAGCTTTAAGTAGCGAATTCTATCTTAGTAAAGAGTATTAGAAAGTCAGCTATATTTTCCTTATAAATCATAAGAAGGCTATTATTTTTAGTAAGAAGTTCTTTAAAAACATTAATTACTTCTCTATTTCTAATAAATTTAAGCCGGAAATAACTAAGGAAATAGGCGAGTATCTACTAAAAATAGTAGGAAAAAAGACTCCGAATATAATCTATTTAACTAGATAAATAAATACCTTTAGCTAGGTAATCTACAAGTCTGAAATTATAAGAAAGTATTAATTCTCGAATAATATATAAGTTAAAGAATAGCTTAATAATAATTTACTATTTAATAAGCCTTTTACTATAATTCCTATAAGTCTAGTTATTATTAAGGATAGAATATATAAAAATAAAGTCTCTTATAAGGTTATTAAAATCTCTTATCTAGAGCTTTTTCCTCTTATTAAAGATTAATTTAAGAATATAATAAATAATACGAAATTCGAAAAAGCTATCTATTTGAAGTATATTAGTATAATTTATAATATAATTTACTATAATAAGCCTTCTTAATACCCTATAGTAAAGGCGGAAATTAAATAATAATTAAAGGCAAATACTAATTAATATAGAGAACTATATCGGATTTAGTATAAGAATATAGCTAAGTAGGTTCGGATTACTTTTAAGCAAGTTCAGAAATATAAAATAAGATTATTTAAAAGTAATAAGTCTTATTTTAGGTATATAAAGAAGAAATTAGATTAATTAATAGAAAAGAATCCTAAATATTTTATTATTTTAGACTTTAAGTAGGATTTTTCTATTATTTTTAGTATTTAGGAAACAAGTATAAATAAATAAGGGATCGGATATAATATAGTAGGCTATACTTATTAAAAATCGTATTATTTTAGCGATTTTGAAATTTAGGTTATATAGTAAAAGCTATAGCCTTTTATATATAACTTGCAGAAATTATATAAAAAAACTAGTTTTTCTATAAACTTAGAGAATAATTCTTTATAAGTATTTAATTAATTAAGCTTTTATATACTATATACTATTTATACTTTACTATTTATACTTTTAATTTATTATTTTATTATTAAGTTACGTTTTATACTCTAGTATATTTTATATAGGTTTTTGTCTTATTATAGTTTCCCTCTTATACTAGTTATACTATATAAGTAATTTTTAGTAATTTGCTATTAAATTTAGAAAAGTTTTATATTAGTTTATTTCTTATATTAAATATCTAATTATTAATCTAGTAATTATTTTTATTTATAAATAGAACGGGATCCTTAATTCTAATAAGCTATAGTTAATTATTATAGACTAAAAACGAGAGAAAGCCTTAGTATTAGCCCCTAAATAGTTCTCCTAATAAGAATCTATAATATTCCTAAATATTTACTTACTTGAATCTTTATTTTATTACTTCTTCTTATACTAATCTTTTCCTTATATAAAGTTAACTAGTAATTACCTCTAGCTTATTAACTTTTTTAATAAGTTAGTTAATATATAAGTAAAATTTCTAGTAATATTTTGCTTATTTATTAGTAATAAAATAGTATTTATTAATAAAGTTATCTTATATAAGTAATCTTTACTAGGCCTTATCTATTTTTAGAATATTTATACTAATTTTGAGTTTTAAGTTAGCTAGCTATTTCTTAATATTTTCTTCCGGAATAGTATTATAATAGCTTTCCTAGTAATATGAGTTTATAATATTAAAGTCTAGTTCCTCTATTTTATTATACTAGAGTCTCTTATCTAATATACCTATAGTAATAGTACTTAATCCCGGGCTATTTATAGTAGCTTTAAAAGGGGTATTAGTTATAGAGATAAGTACTA
Source organism: Hyaloscypha bicolor E (assembly GCF_002865645.1). NCBI lineage: Eukaryota > Fungi > Ascomycota > Leotiomycetes > Helotiales > Hyaloscyphaceae > Hyaloscypha > Hyaloscypha bicolor. The sequence goes on along the minus strand of NW_020194684.1, from coordinate 3,655,803 downwards.
AATAAGTTCTTCTTATTTAATATTAGTAAACTATAACTAATTATTATCTTATCTAGTTTTAAGTTAATAGACTAAAACTAACTATTATTTTTTCTTATTTTAAATTAGTAGACTACTACTAATTCTTTCTATACTAGAGAAAGAGGCTAGTTCTTTTACTCTTATTAATATTGAGAAAATATTATCTACTCTAGTTAAGGATTAGGCTCTAAGATTAACTAGGTTATAGAAAATAATATCTTTCTTCTTTTATATTAGTAGAAAACTAATTACTAGAAGAGAAATATTATCTGCTCTAGTTAAGAGTTAGGTTCCGAGGTTAACTAGGTTATAGAGAATATTATATTTCTAGTTAAGCTCTCTAGTTCTTTATAGTTCGAGGAGATTATTAAATATTAAAAGTAGTATTTTGTTTTTACTTTTCAAGAATAAATACGAATCCTTTACTAGTAATATTATATTATCTCTATAGGCCAAATTAAGTAAACTTAGTATTATATAATAGCGGAATTAATATAATAATTAAAGGCTTAAAGTTTAAAGAATCTTATATATTAGAAAATACTAAACTATAAAATAAAGTAAAGAGAATACCTTAATTTTTAGTATTATTTTATCTAAGTAATTCTGGTTTAACTTCGTTTTATACCTGTTTCTAATATTCTATTCTTAATAGATTATATCCTTATACTAGCTATTATATTACTAGTAATTATATAATTATATTTATAGAGGTAAAAGAGCTATATATAGCTAGCCCTGAGAATCGCAAATTAGTTATAATAATTAAGACTATTTATATAGATAGTTATAAATCTTTTTTACTATTTATAATTATTTCTAAGAAAAATATTATAGATAATTAGATATTAGAAAACCTAATTAGAATAAAATATATTAAGTATATATTTACTAAATATATAAATAAATAAAAAATAGCTATAAAATACCTTAATTATTTAATTAAGTATTTAAGAGCTAAGCTAGATAAATCTTGGAAAATTCTTTTCCTAGATAATTACAAATTATATATTTATAAATTATTTTAATTAAAGACCGGGAAATATAATATTAAACTATTTTGGTTTTCTTTTTACTTAATATATATTCTTTAATTATTTAATATTAGTATATTCTACTTCTAGAAATACTATTATAAAATAGTAATTTATATGGCTTTCTATTCTCTCGATTTTAAATATATAATTATTTTCTTTTTCTATAATCTTATCCTAATTTATATATAAATAATATAAAAGTATATAATTAAGAATACTTTTAAGAGCTCTAGTATATAGTTTATTAGTTATAAAGCTAGAATTAAAAAGATATAATTATATAGAAAAAAGAAGAAATTAATTAAGGAAATAAAGGTAAAGAAAAGCTTAGATCTTCTTTCTTTATTACTTACTTGCCCTAATAAAGTATAAAATATAGCTATAATTTTTAGAATACTTATAAATTATAATTCTATTATATTTTTAGAAAATTTAAAAGAAATTTAGATAGCTATAGTATAATATAGTAAGCTATACTTATTAAAAATTATATTATTTTAGTAGTTTTAAGGTTTAGGTTATATAGTAAAGGCTATAGCCTTTTATATATAACTTATAGAAATCATATAAAAAAGCTAGTTTTTTTATAGACTTAGAGAATAATTCCTTATAAATATTTAATTAATTGAGTTTTTATATATTATATACTATTTATATTTTACTATTTATACTTTTAATTTATTAATTTATTATTAAGTTATGTTTTATATTCTAGTATACTTTATATGGGGTTTTGTCTTATTATAGTTTCTTTCTTATATATTTTATAATAAGTAATATAGAAATAATAGAAACTTTATAGTTAAGGTAATACTCTTATAAAGTTCTGAGAGATATTTATAAGGCGGATTATTAGCTTAGTAAATTAAGAAAGAAAAGGGCTATTATAATATTTTAAGCCTAAGGCTAAAATATTAAGGATATATAAGTATTAATCTCAATATCTTATATTAATTTCTAATATATCTAATAACTTAAATATAGATTAGTTATAAGATATAATTACTAGTATAATATATAGAAATAGAAGCTAATTATAAAAGAAAAAGAAATAGAAGAAATAAAATAAGAAATATTATACTAAAATAATATAAATTAGACCTTAGTTAGAAATAGACTTTAATATTCGGAAATAAAGTTATATTATTAATTTATATATTATTTTTAGTTATAATAAAAACTAGAATAAAGGTAATATTAGTTTTAGTAAAAAAGTTTATTTCTAAGTCTAGAAAAGATATCTAAAAGAGGAAATATTCTTAATTTTAAGTAGAATAATAAATAAGAATTAGAAATAAGAATTATAAAGAAATCAGAAATAAGAAATTATATAAATAAACTAGAAAAGCTTCTAGAAAAAGAAATAAATACTAAATAAATAAAAAAAGAGAATTTAGAAAAGTTAGAAAAATTAGTAAAATTATATTTATTATTTTTATTATTACTTTTAATAATATTAATAGATATATCTAGTTTAGTAAAAATAAGAGAAAATACTATAGATATTAAGCTAATAAAATAGAAAAGAAAATATAAATAATAGTAATAAGACTAGAAAAGCTATTATTTTATTATTATTAATATTAAAACTTAAACCTTAATTATATTTATTATTATTAACTAGTTTTTCTCTAATTCTAGTTCCTAAATTAAAAGATATATTTAAATAAGAAATTAGTTCTTTAGAAATCTTAGATATAAAAACTTTATAATTAATTATAGAAGAAATTATTAAGATTAATATAGCTAAGAATAAGTATATACTAGTACTAGATTTGAATTTACTATTTATAGGGGCTCCTAAAATACTATAGTTTTAAGAAAGTAATATTTTTATATTTTTAAAATAATATATAGATATATATAAAAACTATTATATTTCTAATAATACTAAAAGAGAAAGAATTATTTATTATATTTCTCTTATTTATAAGAATTAAATTAAAGCTATATTAGAGTATTATACTAATAATCCAGGAAATTACTAAGAAATTAAGTTATTTAAAGCCTTATTAAAGGAATTCCGAAAATATAACTAGGAAATACTTAAAATTAGCTATAACTTTCTTAATTAGATTATTATATAAGCCTAGAATAAAGAAATTTCTTCTAAGTTTTATATTAATATATTTAATAAAGTATTAAAGAAATTACTAAAAAGAAAAAAAATAAATAAAATTATTTAGTATCGAGAATTTATAAGAGAATTATTTATTCTAGTAAGAAATTATATTTTTAAGAATATAAACTTCAAGCCTATAAATATTTTTATTTATAAATATAATAAGATATATAAGAAAATAGTAATATCCTATTAATATAAAAAAAAGAAATATTATTTTAATATTACTAATAATTCAGATATATCTAGATTTAGATAAGAATATTTAGATATAATAGTTTATAATATAGTTCCTAAACTAGAAAATAATTATTTTTTACTAGTTTCTCCTATTATATTTCCTAAAACTATTATAAATATAAATAAGAAAAGAATTTAGCTTATAGTTAATTATATAAAACTTATTAAAAGTAATAAACCTAAAAGAAATAATATTAACTAGCTAGTAAGAAGTCTGGAAAAACTATTTATTATTACTATAACTAAAAAGAATTTATAGAAATAACTTAATATAGCTACTATTATAATTCGGGAGAATATTTATAGCCTACTTATATAACCTAATTAATTATAGCTAGTATAATAGTATTAATAGTCTAGTAAATATAATTCGGGTTTTTAGAAAAAATATACTAGAAGTTATAGTAAAAAATATAAAGAATACTATAATAGCTATAGTAATTAAGCTAGATTAGGCAAAGAGTCTAGATAATTATATTCTAGAGAAAGTTAGTTTTAAATATAATTAGAAAATATTACTTAAGTTAATATAGCTTATAATATAGACCTAGAACTAAAAGAATAAATTTATTATAAATACTATAATAGAAATAAGAATAATAATATTAATCTAGAATATATTTATATTTCTTAGCTTTATTACTTACTAATAAAAGAACTTATAAATTATAGATATACTTACTAATTTAATAAAAGATAATATAAAGAACTATTTAAGCCTAAATAAGAAAGTTTTTTCTTTTTTCTTACTAGTAAATACTAGTAATTTAACTAAATTATTTCCTAAATCCGAAAAAGAGAATTTAATTATAACTTAAATATTTGATCTAAAAATATCTAGAAATTAATAGGAAATATCTAGTTTACTAGGCAAGAAAGAAAAAAGAAAACTAGTTAATCGGAATTTATATATAGAAATAGGTAAGTTATATTTAGGGAATCTAAATAGCTACTTTGCCTTAAAAGAAATTATATTAGAATTACTAATATTTTAGGTTCTGGAATTAATAAATAATATTAAGATTTAGTTATAAATAGTATTTTTATTAATATTATAATAGGTTTCTTATTAAAAAAAAAAGGAAAAAGAAATAAAAATAGCTAAAGAGGTTTTCTAAAAACAAGCTAAAATAAAAGAAAAGCTATCTTATATAAGAGACTAGAAGAATATTATTTCAAGAAATAATAAATAAGGAAATAGCCTAGCTAAAAATATAAATATTAATATTTCTAGAAATAAATAAAATAAATTAGAAACCTAGTATATTTCTAATTATAATAAATATAAAGCTTCTAAAGTTAATAATATTCTAATAAAACTACTAAAGAAAGTAATTATTCTATTTCTAATAATTTAGAAAGAAATAAGAATATTTATTAATATCTTAAAAATATTAGATCTAGCTATTATATTTTAGAACTAATAAATTAAGAATAATATTTCCTATTTTATTATCTTATAAATAGGAAATACTATTATATTAAGTATAATTAGATATACTAGAAAATCTATAGAACTAATAGCTATAACTTATATAATAAATAAAATATTTAAGGAATTAGAAATACTAGTTCAAATACCTAATACTAATAGAATAATTCGATTTAAAGGCAATAATATTAATATTCGGATATTACTAGCTTATAAATATATTATATAATTTCTATATTTCTGATTTATATTTTAAGAATTTTAAAGAAATATTAAATATAAAGAAATAATTAATACTAGGGCTAAGGTTAATATTTTCTCTAAAAAGATTTTTAGAAATATTAGTAAAATAATATATAATATTATAGATTATTAAATATTTATTATTACTAAAATAGAATTTGGATTTATAAAAATAATAAAGCTTAAAGCTAAAGTTATAAATAAAGTAAGATATAAAAATATATTTTTCCTAATTAAAGAAACTTTAATAATCTTATTTAATTAATTATTCTTAATAAAAATAAAAATAAAAATTATATATAAAAGTAATAGTTTATAAAATAAAAGATTTACTAACCCTAAAAATAACTAGAATACCTGTATTATTATAATTATTTTATTTTTAAAAAATATCTATAAAATATTTATTAGTAAATAATAAGATAATAAAATAAATTAGTTAATTATAAAACCATAGTATTAAATTTAGTATAAAACTAATTTCTATTTCTCCTATAAGGTATAGGGAAGCCCTTTCTAAATAGGGGGCCCTAATAATATATATATAATTAGTAATTTATAAGTCTAATACTTATAATATAAATAGTAATTAGTTATAAAATTAAAGAATTACTAATCTCTCTAATTAATACCTATAATATTCGAGGTTTATTATATATCCTTAAGTTATATATGTTTCTATATATATTATAACTATATTTCTTTTCTAGGATCTTATTCCCAGGATTTATTAATTTATTCTTGTAACGTGTGAGAATTAGGCTCGCACTATAGTTCACTGGACCAAAAGACTATAGTATTCACCGCACGGTAAATACGCCTAATTACGGTTAAATGGCTGGATTATAGTTACGTGATAGCCATACGTGATAACTATTCCCCCCTCGCCAAGCGATATCCCGGAGCACCGGGAAAATGCTCCAAGCGAAGCGAACCACTTATATCTTAAGCCCTAAAGGAATCCCCAAAAATCGCGATTTCGCAAATCTCAATTATATATAATTAATTAAAGGGTCCTTTTCAGCCCTATAGAGGGTCTCTGACGCCCCTAAAGCTATCTCTAAGACTGGGAAAACCCTAAACTAATCTTGCAGGCAGAAGTATATATATACTTAACTACTTAGTAGACCGGGGCGGTGAATACTCTATAATATGTGAGAATTAGGCTCGTATCACAGTTCACTGGACCAAAAGACTACAGTATTCACCGCACGGTGAATACGCCTAATTACGGTTAAATGGCTGGATCGTAGTCACGTGACAGCCACACGTAACAATTCTAGTAAATATTTAATTAATTATTTATTTAATTAAGGTAAACTTCTAGTATTTTAGAAAGTAGTTTTACTAATATAATCTAAATAATAGATATAAAAATCGTCTAATTAGATTAGGGCTAAGTAAGCGAGAAAAAAGAGTAATTATATTTCAGATATAGGGGCTAGCTAGTAATTATAATTTTATTTAGGGTCTAAGTATTCTAATTAGCTCGATTTAAAGTACTAAGGCACTATTTTACGAAATTAATATTACTTATTAAATCTCGTATTAGAATAATCTAAATAGCTATATAAAAAGAATTTAATAAATATTTATATAAGAAACTCATATAAATATTTCTGAGGTTCTAAAGATTATTTATAGGCTTCTAGAAATATATATTAATTAGTTATACTAATTTCTAATTAGGACTAATATAAAAACTAATAATTAATTTAGGTAGTTTTCTATTTTTATAAAAGAATCTCTTTATATTACTATATATTCTCTTTTTTTCTAATAATTATATATATAATAACTTTTTCTATTATTATTTTCTAGCCTTTTTTTTAAATTTTTTTCAAGTCTTTTTTAATTATTTTTAATTAATTCTATAATATCTTTTTCTGGCTTTATTATTTATTTATATAATAATAAGTATAAAAGTAATCTTATAGCCTTCTTTCTTATTACTAGTAAATACTTGAAATATTTCAAGTATTTACTTATTAATTCCTTTATCTTATATATTATAATATCTAGTAAGAAGAATTATAACTATTATAATAAGGGTTCTAAATCTTATATATTAGTAAGTTCTTTAGCTTTAATATCTATTAAAGCTAATATAATTTCAGATTTCTTATTATTTATTAAAGGCTTACTAATTCTAGAAAAATACTATTATAACCTTTAAGAAATTTCTTAAAATATATTCTAAATAGTATTATACTAATAAGAATAATACTATTAATTAGGTTTTCGAAAACTAGAAAAATACTAATAAGCTTTAGAATTCTTCTTCCTATTTTAATAAGGCAAATAATAATACTATTTAAGTTAGTATTCCAAAAATAAGTTTTTTCTAATATATTTAGATATTTACTAATTTCTTAAAGAAATACTATAATATTTATTTTTAAGATATTAATCTTATTACTAAGCTTATTATTAAGATTATTAAGTAATCTATTACTAGTATTTTAAATACTAATAATATAATACTTATAGTTATTTAAGATCTAACTTTAGAAATTCGGGCCTTTTATAAGATATATATAACTATTATAAGTTTTTTATTTATTTCTTTTAATATTCTTAATACTAATATTATTATAATATAATTATATCTTATTAAAAAATAAGTAAATTCCGGAAAATATTAGTTAATTCTTTACTAAATCCTAAATAGGACTAATATTTAGTATTTTTACTTTAGGAATTAGGAATTTATAGGAATTAGAATTTATTTATTTAAGATACTTATAATTAGTTTACCTATAATAAATCTTTCTTAATTCTAAATCTTTTTCTAATAATTTAAATATAATTCTTATAAGCTTTAATAAAACTCTAGAAAACCTTTATAAATAAAAAACCCTAGGAAAAAAGTATTTCTATTATTATTCCGGGCCTTTTCTTAGCTATTTAGGTTCTTTCTTTCTTTTAAGTAGCCTTTTTCTTAATAATTCAGAATTCTTTTTAATTTTAAAAAGCTATTAAAAAGTAATTTCGGATTCTAAGCTATAGTTTTAGTTATATAATTTCAGAAGTTCTTTAAAATTTTTAAGGTTAGAAAAAGCAGGTAACTAGATATTATAATCTTTAGGCTAGGCTTTTTATTTAATTAAATATTATTACTTCTTATTTCTATTATTTTATTAATAATTAATAATAGCTTCTATTTCTTATTTTTATTCTTTATTATTATTTACTAATTCCGGAAATTTTTTAAAGAAATATAAGTATAGCTTTTAATTCTTTTTTACTATATACTTTTTAAAAAAGAAAATATAAAAAGTTAAATATAAATAATTATATATATTTAGTAATTCTAACTTATATACTAAATTACTAATATATTTAAGAATCCTAAATAGACCTATAAACTTTAGCTTAAGCTTTCTTGCTTTAAATTTAATATTCTTTATTAATAGTATTATCTAGGCTTCTTTAAAATAATATTTAGCTAACTAATACCTATTATAATAGGTTTCCTAGTTATTTTATATATAATATTATAAATTCTTTAGCTTTTTCTATTCTATTTTAAGGGTTTCTAGCCTCTTATATATAGCTAGTATTTTTTCTATAATCTTGTTTTTAGGATTCTATAGAAATTAAGAATAATATTTATAATATATATAGAAAGATATATTCTATAAAACCTAATATTTTAAGTTATTATATATAAATTTCGTAAAAAATAACTTTTTAAACTAGTTATTTTTTTAGGTATTATAATAATATTTCAGGTAATATTTTAGGGCCTAGTTTTATTTTTTTTATCTAATTATTTATCTAAGAATAATAAGCTATATTTAAATACTATTTATATATTAAATAAAAACAGAAAATAAACTAGAACTAACTAGTAAATACTATTTCTTAATTAGAAATAATTCTATTAGGGAAGCTAAAAATTAAGAAAATATATTCCTATATAATCTTAGTAAGTTCTAGAAAATTAATAATCTTATAATATATAATATACTTTACTATTTTAGAATACTAGTTAATAATTATAAGAATTATATTAAAATCGGGACCTCTTATTAGGTTTTTATATAGTAGTAAACCTATAATAAAATCTATAAAGATCTTATTTTAGGGTCTTTTAGGCTATAGTAAATTACTAAATAGATTATATAATAAATATCTCTTTGCTTTAATTCTCTAATAAATATTATATTCTTAATAATAATTATAAATATTTTCTTCTATATTCTCTTAATACTAAGATCTTCTAAGAAGCTCGAAAGTTTTCTCTATTTTATAATATTCTATTATTAGGTTATTATAATAAAGCTTTATAACTTCTTAATATAAAGCAGGATTATTAAATATAATAATTCTGAAATAATACCTAAATAGGCTCAAATTATTTTTCCAGATTTCTTTTCTCTTAATATCTTTTTTACTAAGCCTCTATTTTATAATATTCTAATATTAAGAATTATTTCTCTAAGTTACCTAGATAATATTCAGAAAAGATTTAGATAAAAAAGCTAGTATTATAGCTCTATTAGTAGCTATATATATTTATATACGGGAAATTAGATATTTATAATTATCTAATTCAAAAACTCGGAAAACTAAAAAATCTTTAGTTCTATTAAATAATATAATTATAAATACCTCTATTACCTTAGCTATAGTAATAAAGCCTTTAAGGCATTTCCCTATATCTTATTTCTTAACTAATTCTATAATTAAGAAATCTATAAAATAATCTATTTACTTATTTTATAATAAATATTTCTTCTTAGCTATTATAAATATAGCAAATATTAAATAATATTTATTCTAAAAAAGAAACTTTTTAAATATTTATAAGAACTTCTAAATTATAATTATAAAAGCTTTCTTTAACTTATTCTAAAAAATTAGAAGCCAAGTTATATTAATAAAATCTTTTTTATAATTAGGTTTTTTATTAGATCTATTTACTAGATTTAAAATACCTTTATAATAAATAATATTAAAATTATATATTATAAGATATATTACCTAATATACTTAATAATTCTCTAAATATTTTATTTTTATAAAATATTAGAGATTATTATAGTTTATAATAACTTTAATTATAAATCTAAATCTTTTAAGATAATAGTACTAATACTTAAAGGCTTTAATAATTATAAATAGCTTCTTATTATAAGTACTATAATTATATTTAGCTCCAGAAAGTTTCCGGGACTAGAATACTACTAGATACTAGTATTTTTTTAGGCTATTACTAGAATTAACTTATTATAAAATAGTATTAGTAATTATAAATTTTAATATATTAGTTTTAATATAAATCTTTTTAGAAGAATTAAAATAAGCTAGGACAGGTATTATAATAAAAGCTTTTTTTAAAGTCTTAAAGCTTTTAGCTACTTTATTTATTTATATAAAGAAACCGGATTTCCGGCCCTTTTCTATTTCTTTTAAGAAATCTATTAAGCCTATAATTACCTAAAAAATAATAGTAAATAAACCTATAATAGAAATTAGTAAATTTAAGAAATACTTAAATATTATAGAATAATTCTAGTTCTAGTTATTTAATAATACTATAAATCCGTTTAGGATTTATATAAATATCTTTTATTCTAATAAAAAAGCCCAAAAATTCGACTTCCTTAATATTAAACTCATATTTACTAAGTTTATAAAAATAGGTTATTTTTATATAGCCTAGTAAATATCTAGTAAATATAATTATAATATTTACTTTTATTTCGGAAATAAATAAGAATATTATTTAAATAAATAATTATAAAATAATTTAGGAGCCCTATAAATATAGTATTAATATATACTTAAAATATAGCTAATATATTAGCTAGCCCAAAAACTATTATAAAATATTTAAAATAGCTATAATAAGTTCTAAAAACCGTTTTTTATTTATATTCTTTACGAATTCTTATTTAATAATATATATTCTTAAGATCTAACTTTATAAAAATCTTAGCTTTTTAGAGCTAGTTAAGGGTCTTATTAATAAAAGAAAGCAAATACTAATTCTTAATTATAACTTAATTAAGTCTATAATAATTAATATAAAAGTATAGTTCTTTATTCTTTTTAGAAATAAAAAAAATAAGTACTCCTATTAGGCTTTTACTAGGCCTTATCTAATATTTATAAAATATATCCTATAAATACAGATATAATACTTCTAGTTAGGTCTCTAATAAATTATATAAAGGCCTATATAGAACTATATTATCTATATTAATAGAATATTTAATACTACTAAGATTAGGAAATTCCGAAGCTTTATTAAAGTTAAAAACCTCTAAAAAGTTTTTATATTTATTATCCCGGAAATAAATAGGTATTTCTAAGGCCTCTTTTTAGAAAGTATTAATTTACTATATTAAAAACTCCTATTTAGTATTACTAGAACTATATAATAAAATAAAGACCTAATAGCTATTATAAATATATAAAGCCTATTATCTAGAATAGTTATATTTACCTTTAGTTAAGAATAAGACTTAAGGTACTAGCTCAGGGTACTAGTTAAGCTTCTTACTAAATTTCTTTAGTATTAAGATCTTAATATTATTAGGTTATATAAATATATATATCTATTATTTCTTAATATAATCTATATATTATATAAGAATTACTTTATAAAATTCTATACTAAAAATAAGGCTATAAGAGCTAATATTCTTATACCTATAAAACCGGAGCTTAAAAGAATACATTTTACTATAATTATCTATAATAAATATCTTAAGATTATAGGCTTAATAAATCTTAAATCTATTTCTATAAAAAATTATAAATTCTTAGTTATATTTAGCTAAGATAATAAAGCCCTAGCTTTAAGCCTAATTATTATTAAAGAAGTTATAGTTTAATCCAGTATTACCGAGTCTATTATATATCTTTAAGATATCTATTTCTAGCTATATTAATTTTGCTTAAATAATTATATAAAGTAATATACCTTTTTTATTATAGCCAAAATTATTAATATTTAAGATTTAGCCTTTTCTTTTCCCTATTTCTTAGGAAAGTCTTTTCTAGAGTATTTCTCTATAGTAATAATATTAACCTGTTTCTATAGATACCTTAACTCTTTTATAGTTTTGGCCTTATTAGAATTCTATTAAGCTTATTTAGTATATTTAAAATATTTTATATTTTCTAAAAAGTGCCTTTTCTATTTATAAGTCTAATAAACCATACCTAAAATAGAACTAATACTTTATTAAGGCCTTAAAGAAGCTAAAGTATTACCTAAAGGTTTTTTATATAATTTTCGGAACTTATTCTTCCTTTTTTAATAGCCTTATAAATCAGAATTCACTAAGTTAAAGTTCTTGGGAGCAAAATTACTCTTACTAGACTCTCTTGTTTTTATTTTCTTTAATTTAAAATAAGTAATATATTCTGCTTTCTGAGCTTTTTTAAGCTATTCGGAAATAGATATTATCTTATTTCCTAAGAGAATAGATATAAGTATCTAATAAGTCTTATAATTAAATAAAATAGTATTAAGAGTTCTAACCTGATCTTTCTTAGGATATAGGTCCTAATTAACTTTAAAACTAATTATTCAAATATATAATTCGGTAATTATCTTATTATTTTTCTAATAAAGATCTCGGAGCTTCTTAAAAATATCTTATTAACGGATTTAAGATACTTAAAGTATATTAGCTAAATAGGCCTTAAATTACTTCTAATAGACCTTATATAATAATAGGCTTTACTTTATTATAGCTTCCCAAGTATTATAAAATTCGTTCCTAAAAGTACTTATAGTAAAATTAACTCTAGAAAAGTATTTATTATAAGTCTAAGATTAGGTTCTAAAAACCACTTTTTAAGAAAACACAAATATTCTCTATTTCTTAAGGGACTTTCTATAATATAAATTAAGTATCCGGATCTTAAAAAGCTTTTCTCGGTTTAAATATATCTTTAGGATATTATATAATAACTTCTAATAAATAATATTAAGATTACTCTTAAAGCTTATTATATTAGGAAAGAGAATTAGTTCTAATTCTATTTTAGAAAGTTCCCTAGTAGAAATTACTAAGAAAGATAAAATAAACTTATAAATAGAGTTTCTATAAGATATAGTAAACTATAAGATATCTCTAAAGGTATTCTTATATTACTCTAATTATAAAATATATTAATTAATTATATTTACTAATTCTTGCTTTTATTAGAGTACTTTAATATTAGTATATAATCTCTATTTTATAGCTTGGGTAATAGTAATTTAGGTATTAATCTCAATATCTTAATTATTACCGGAATTATTTCTATTATTATTACTAGCTCTCGGAGGCTCCTAAGAGGCCCTATTAAAAATATTAGATAAGCCTTTACTATTACCCGTATTAGAGTTAATCTAGTCGATTTTCTCTATAGGAATAGCTCTGGCAAGAGATTATATATTTCGCAGATTTCGAGATATAATTACTTATTAAACTCTTTCTTTTAAGAGTAAAGAGATTAGCTTATAAGGTATTTATTAGTAAGTAATAAAATAATAGAATAAATTAGTTAGTTATAAAACCATAGTATTAAATTCAGTATAGAACTAATTTCTGTTTCTCTTATAAAGTCTAGGGAAGCCCCCTCTAAATAGAGAGCCCTAATAACATATATATAATTAGTAATTTATAAGCCTAATACTTATAATATAAATAGTAATTAGTTATAAAGTTAAAGGGCTACTAATCTCCTTAATTAATACCCGTAATATCCGAGGTTTATTATATGTTCCTAAGTCACGTGCGTTCCCATATATATTATAATACCGGGAAATAGAAAAAAGTAATAGTTCAAGAATATTAAGCTTCTAAAGTTAAGGAATTAAATAATACGAAATAGGAAACTAAAAATAAAAAATAAAAATAAAGCTTAGTATTATAACTAGTAGTAATATTAGAGGAAATAGAAAGATACCGGGATTTCTTATAGATTTTTTTATTTTGAGTTTAGAAGTTTAGAAAATTAATAATATTTTTAGAGAAACTAAAATAGAAAAGGCTTTAATTAGAATATTATTAAAAGTAGTTCCGGATTTAATAGAAAAAGAAGTAAAAAGAGTATTAAATAAAGATATTTCTAAAGAAAAAATAAAATAGTATTTTCTAATAATAAAGAAATATATTTCTAAAGCTAAGAAATATAGAACCCAAGACTAGAAAGAATTCTGGAATATATAAGAGCTTAAGGAAAATATATTAAAATACTAGACAAAAAGATATTCTTTATATTTAATTAGAAAGAAGCTAAATAGAAAGGTTATGAATTTTAGAAATTAGATAAAAAAAGTACTAGAAAAAATAGCTATATTATTTAAAGAAAAAAATAATAACTATAATTTATTTCTAGTTATAGGAATATATAAAATAAAAAATAAGAAAATTTAACTAGTAAATACTAATAATAGAACTAGAAAAGGCTCTAGTAAATATCCGAACTAGTTTAAGAGATCTAAAGCTAAAGAATACTTATAGAAATATATTAGGAAATATAAGAACTATTTTTTATTAAGAATATTAGCTATTTTAAAAGATTTATAACTTATTCCGGAATGCCTTAAATAATTAGATATTAGTAACTAGCTCTAAGAAAAGAAACTAGCTATATTTCGAGAATTAATAATTAATTAAAAAAATATAATTATATTTAATTAAAAAGAAATAGGAAAAGTTTATAAGAATATTAGCTTATTTATTCTAATTAAGACTATTAAATATAAGGCCTAATAAGAGAAGAATTTCCTATATCCTAAAGCTCTAGTACTAGTAATAATAAAAATACTATTAGAATATCTAGATTATAAAATTCTTAAGAAATATAATAGATCTTACCGAAATTTATAATTCTTAGTTATAAAGAAGGTTACTAGGACTTATAAACTAATTAATACTATTATAAAAATGAATTTAGTAATTTTATAAGATACTAATCTATTTCTATTTACTAATAAGATCTTAAAGAAATTTACTAAATATACTTATATTTTTCTAATTAATTTTTTTTCCGGATATAATTAACTTATACTATATACTTATAATAGAGATTTAATTATATTTATAATACCTCTAGGGCTATTAAGAATAATTATATTATTTTAGGGAGTTACTAATTCTATTATATAATTTATATGAGTTATTATAACTATTTTAAAGAATCTGTTTCCCAAAATCGCTATATTATTTATTAATAATATTAGAGTTAAGAGACTTATATAGACTATAATAAATAGCTTATTTTATCTGGAATTCGGTATTTTATATTTAAATATTTTTAAAACCTAAATATAACCTTAAATAGAATTAAATAAGCTAGAACTAATATTAGAGAAAATTTATAGTTCTATTATAATAGTATAGTTATTATTGGCTTTATTTATAGAGTATTTAAAAGAAGTTCTTTAAGCTCAGGAATTACTAAAATCTTAAAATAGAAATATTATAATAATATAACTAAAAGCAAAGTATTTATTAGAATTATTATTTATTATTATATTTAGATTAAAAGCTTTATAATTATTACTAAACTTATTTATTACTTAATAAGGAAAGATATAATATAGAACTAGAGTAATAAATAAGTACTAGCTATATGAATTCTTTAAAAAAAGCTTATTACTATTCTAATATTCTATAAGTTATATTATAATTTATTAGAAAATTAGAGAATAATTATATTAGTAATAAATACTAGCCTAGATAAATAGAGTAGAACTCTTAGTTAATATAATAATAAATAGAAAAAGAGAATTATATAGTATAAGTCTAAAATCTGGAATAATACTAAATAGAAATATAATATTACTAAAAGAAAATACTAAGGGCTAGTAAAGTATTTATAAAAAGTATAATTCTGGCTATATGAAATTTATTTTATTCTTAAATTAGATACTAATATACTTGTTATATAACTAAGTAAAGCGGCTATAGATCTTCCTAAAACTCTAGTTACTTACTAACTAATATGAATTTAATTATTTGATTTTAAAATCAAATATATTAAAGGAACTAAATATATTATTACTAATAGATTATTAAGATATTTATAATAAGAAGGTAATACCGAAAATAATAAGAATATTAATAAATAATTAGTAATAAAGCTTAATATTATTAAAATAGTACTTATTAAATAAATAGTTTAATTAAAAAAGGCAGTTCTGGTTTAGTTATATAATATTATTTTAAAGAATTAGATTCCTAAAACTTTTACTAGATATTTAAATAATAGTATCTAGTTCTAGAAATTAATAATTAAAGCCTTACTATATCTAGAAAGAAATTAATAATATTAAAAAATAATAATATCCGGAAGTTATATAATAAAAGCTATAGTTTTTTATATATAACTTCTAATAAAATAGTAGATAATAATACTAACTTCTATATTTTACTTAATAACCCGACTATTTTACTAAATCTCTTAAATAATAGCTATTTTAAATAATACTAGAATATTATATAATACCTTATAATACTTTCTAGACTAGAAGAAATATCTAGAACCGAGTTTTAAAAGTTAAATAAAGAAGCTTTAAATTATAATATAAGAGATTAATTATTATAGAGAGTTATATCTAAAGTATACTTATTTTGACTTATTATTAAAGAGCTATATAATAAGATTAGATATACTAGAAAAGAAAGTACTTTTTATTTAGTAGCTAGCTACTATTACTAAAAAGATTACTATAACTATATACGGAAATATATTAATATTTATAAAGTCTATTAATATAAGAGTAAAAGAAAATAAAAAGAAGCTCTATATCTAATAAAAGCTATATCTCTTTTCTATTACCTTGGGATTAATATAATTAAGCTACTAGATTATAAAGAATATAACTTATTAGTTATTACTAGAGATAACTTCTTAGAATAAATTAAAGCTAGATCTTTAAAAAACCTAACTAGTAAGAAGATTACTAAGTTTATTTACTAAATTTATTTAGGAAGAAATTATTTATAAATATGGTTTATTTAAGTAGCTTAAGGTAAATAGTAGATTAGAATTTAAAGAAATAGTAATTCAAGAACTTAATAAGCTAGAAATTAATAGAATTATTATTTTAGCTTATAATTTTAAGAGAAATAATATAATTAAAAGAGAATATTAATTAATTATTTAAGTATTTATTATATTTATAATAAATAGAAAGAAGCCTTAAATAGATTTACTATTATATATTTTATTTACTAATTAAGTTATTATATATAAACTAACTAGATTTACTTTTTTAATATAGTCTATAATAAGAAAGCTATATTACTTATAGAAATATACTTTCTAATCTAGAGAATACTTAAATAAAATAAAGTTTATAATAAAGAAATATTTCTAGAAATATATATAAAACAAATATAAATAAAAGATAAAGATATTAAAGAAGCCAGAATAAAGAAAAATAAAAGATATTAAAAGAAAAAGAAATAATTTAATATTACTTACTAGATTTATTTAAAGCCTATTTCTAAAAAGAATCTAGTTCTTATATATAATATTAAATTAATAAATTAAAATAAGTTAAGAAATATAAAGCTACTATATTACTAGCTTAGCTTATATAAAATAAGATATATAGATTAACTAAAAGAATACTATATACTAGAAGAACTTAATAATACTATATTCCAAAGAATATATACTAGAAATTAATTTAAATAGTTTATTAAAAGAAATAAATTCTGGTACTTTCCTAAAAATAAAGTTAATAATAAATATATACTTATAAATAAATATTTTAAAATAGATATAGAACTAGAAAAGAAAGTAGTTATAAAATGTTATAAGCAAAATAGTACTTAGGAGATTAAGAAAGCTATTAGTATTATTATATATATTCTAGAATTACTAGAATTAGAAAAAGCGAAATATATTTCTTTTATAGAGAATTAGAAAAAAGTATCTAATAATAAAGGCTTTTCCTAACCTGAAATAAAGCTTATTACTTTTAATTCTTTATATATTTCTTATTTTTTTATTTCTAACTATTATTTATAACCTTTCTAGAATATTATTATTAAATTACTATTCTAGAAATCGAATAAGTTTTATTATTATTTATTTCTTACTATTATCTAATTACTATTACTAGATAATATTTTTAATATATAAAATTCTATTACTAGATCTTGAGAATTAAATATAAAGTATTTCTTTTAGTATAAAAATAAATAGGGAATTAAAAAGTTATTTTATAAACTCTTAATTCCGAATTATAATAATAAATAGTAATTATATTTAAAAATAAAGAAGAAAAAAAAGAAAGAAAAAGGCCTTTTATATATATCTTAATAAACTAGAAATCTTTTAGCAGCTCTATTTGTTTTTTTAACTAGCTATTCTTATAACTTATACTAGTCTAAAGCTTAATTATAATATCTATAGATCTCGATTTTAATTTAAACTACTATTATAAGTTTCCTTATAATATCTAAATAAACTTCCTAATTAGAAGTTATATATAGATAAAATAACTAAACTAGAAGCCTTATAAGAGAAAAAAGAAATCTTATTAAACCTAATAGTTATTTCTAAAGATATATAATAATATATAATTCTAGAAATCTCTTAGATATTAGATAAACTAGATTTACTTATTTAAAGCCTATTTTATATCTAGCCTATTTCTTATTAAGGAACTTATCTTTTTTCTTATATATTTATAGCTATATTTAAGGCATATACTATAGCTATTTTAAAAGTATATACTAAGCCTTAGTTAATATATTATATATTTCTATTTCTATATAAAAAGAACTTCTTTTATATAAAACCCATTTTTTAATTAAGATATTATTTCATTACTAGAAACTAATTATTTCTTTAAAAAGCTAATATAATTTACTAATTCTTACTATTAACCTATTTCTTACTATTAAATATTATCTAAATAATTCCTATATCCTTAATACTAATTCAGAATATCTAATTTTTCTATATTCTATATTAACTTTAATATTAACTATTTTAAACTTAGTAATAGTATTATAAACCCTATTTATATTATCTTATAATTCTTTTTTCTATAACCTCTAATACCTTTAATATTACCTTTATAAATATAGATATTACTTTAAAGTTCTAATTAACTAAATAGATTTATACTATATAAAGTTAATTTTAATAAATACTAAATAAATATAATTAGCTTTTAGAAAAGATATAAATTAGTTTTAGAAGAAATAATATTTTATTCTAAATTATTTCTTAATTCTATTATTCTAACTTCTTTTTTATTAATACTTATTTTATATTTTCCTAATATTTTTAGTATATTTATATATCTTATCTTTTATATATTTCTTATATTATTTCTCTTTTTTTATACTATTTTTTTGAGTTAATAAAAATATTTCTAAATAAATAGAAAGTTAGAATATACTTATATTATAAAATTTTTATTATTTCCTTTTATATTCTTATCGAACTAATATATCTTCATAATATATATAAGCTCAAAAAGAAAAAATTTTCTTTTATTTCCGACTTTATCCTTATAAATATTATCTTTCTCTTTATATTATGAATCTATATAAAATTCCATTATATTAATATTTAATCTTTTAATAATTTTTATATTTATATCATTAATCCGAAAATAATATCCTTTCATATAATATAAAATAAATATTATTATATAAATTCCTTTAATTAAATTCCGATTTAATTATATTTAATTAATTATATATCATTTTATTTTTTCATTTATAATTAATCTTTAATATATTATATTATTATCATAAATTTTCATAATCT